>NC_070564.1:5555355-5863986 GCF_026914185.1 Puccinia triticina | reverse complement strand
TCTGAGGAGAATCGCTCCCGACGAGCTGGTTCCCTCTGAACGGAGGAAACTCGCCAGTGAGGAAGCCAGCGGCTCGGCCAATAAGAAACTTGATTGCCGGTAAGGGCCCGGCTGTAGGATCACCCTCATACATCGACATGCATCCAAATCCCATGCAGATATCGTGCTTTGACTGCTTCCATGCAAGATTCGAATGTTTTTTTTTTCTTGATTTCCCAGCTCAGCTCGAGGTGTTATAGGGTGTTATAGAGTTCCGGCAGCTTCCTCCCGGCGCACCGAGTCCGACTCCTGAGCACTCTCGTGATCTGTGTAGCGGATGTACAGAAGGACTTGCATAAATATCTAAATTAAAGGGCCCATTGTGATACAGGCAGGTGCTCCAGGAAGTTGATCGACCTCTGGAAAATCGCGCCAGCAGCCAAACCTCTCGGCCTTTGCCGCCCTCATAAGTCCGGCACGGCTTCAGTGCCCAGCCAACAATCACATGTCGTGATGAGCGGAGTCGGGCCGGAATTGACTGATGTCTGCGCGCATCAAGGATTGTCATTCAGGTCGACACTCCTGAGAGCTCCTGACTCACATCCAAAACCGCATGCTCTCAAATGATATGGCCCGCAACGTGCAATCCCTGTTGATCCTTCCATGGAAGTATTATATTAACCATCAGACAACGTGGGTCAACACAGCTTTTTGGCCCTTGAGGGCATTGATGAGAGACGGGACGACGAGCACGAGTGATGCAAGACCGACGGGGCTGGATAAATATTTAAATACCGGTTGGGGTAATCACTTTTTTTGTGCACACTGGGGGGGTGCGCAGGGATGAGGGCACTGATCTTCACCATGACGTTGTACACATGTGAATCACGCATGTATAATCGAGAGATCAAGAACTCATATTATCAGCACGAATAGAATTGCATCATATTTGTTTACCTCTGCACCTGATTGATTCGAAATAAATATCCCAAAGGTATAATACCCTTGGTTTCTCATCAAGGAAACATCTCTTGAGGGTGAGGCCAAAAGCGGTCACGTCACATGTGGGCTCTAGCCGAACAGTGGTATCAGACCCTGGGCACTTGAGTCACAACTGGACAACGCCTTCCTGCCTTTTTGACATTCCAAAGCATTTGATATTGTTTATCCGACACGATTATAAGAGCATGCTACTCTAAGACACTTATGTATGATTTGTGATCACTTCAGATTATGAATTGAGAAAAAAAAACCTGAAGGGTACCATGTCAAGGCATACTCTGCATTGACGATCGCGAATCTTACGTGTTTCATTCTTGTACATCAGTTATTTCCACCACTTGATCCTAGTTTTTTGAGCGTAAGTTAGCGAGGCCTGTCCTGAAGTGATTGATCTACAGCGAAAACAAATGTTTCTCACCGACGACGGGTAGTCGGGCAGCTTCAAATTGTAAGACTTCACGATTCCTCTGGTGACAAGTATTACGAGCAAATGCGAATAGAATATTATATCAAGAGAATGACCCCGAACAAAGTATGAGAGATGAAAACCAGATGAGACTAACGGAGGTATAAACCGCCCGCCAAGAAAATGGCGACCCGAGAAAGACTTCACACCCCGTTTTGGAGCAGTTAAAGAGACGAGGACGTCTGGGGTGAAGTAGATCTGATCAGGGTTTCCAGTTTCGACATCCCAACCGGATGGGATATCGACGGAGACTATAGGAGTTTGAGTCTGTTTGAATGATCGGATCGGTTCATCGAATGGCGGACGCGGTTCCGAGTGGAATGAGAAGCCGAAAATCGCATCCAGTATCACATCCGCCTCGTCCATCGCCTCCGCAAAGCTCGTCTTAACCACTGGAATCCCTAGACTTTCGCATTGGAGTAATAGGCTCTGTGGGGTTCAACAGAATAATGGATACGGGGATCAGATTGTTGGTATTTAATTTACAAGGTTTGGACTCGACACAGAAATCAATCTAACTGGACATTATAATCCTCAGTAAGATCATTCTAACGATAGCCTAAGCATGTATACTGAAAAGATACGAAAAGTTTGAAGACCACCTTGTAATGTTCTTTGTCCGTTTGTTTAGGGTAATACAGCGTCGGCTTGTGTCCGAAATGCCCTTGTGAGCGCAGGGATTGTAAGTACATCGGCTCGGGTCCATGATATGCATGGCGACAAGAGAATGAAGAACTCTTTCTGTGTTACTTACACAAATGACGGGCGGCCACGAGGCCATCTCCACCCTGGTTTCCGGGTCCACAGCACACCAAGACTCGTGGGTAGGTATGGGGGTCAAAGGCCTTATGAAGCGCTTGTGCACACGCAAGACCCGCGAGTTCCATCAGCTACATCCAAAAAAAAAAAAAAGATCATCATTCAGTCGCGATTTTAGCCAAAGAGAAAGAGATCGAAGCGTTGTTGGAATAGAACTGGGTCGGTGAGGATCTTTGGAAAGTCGCATACCTGGGCTAGAGTGTAGCCATACTTGGGGCCCATCAACTCCGCATCGATCTCCTGGGCTTCCTTTTGAGTCAGATGGCTGATCGGATCCTTCATCTTGGGTGGTTAGTAAATATGTATGCGGTCGTCCGGAAACGGGAGACCGGCGTCAGTCCCGTCAGCTGCAACCCGGACGCGGCGGCAGCTACGTGTGACGTCAGTCCGTGACTGCTTTTGGCCCGGACCCCTCTGTGTAGCAACTTTAAGCCCTTCACCACCGTGGCAAAATCACAATTTTCCAAAATAGGCGTGATCCGACCTGCTCACAAAAGATTGCATCCTCGCCAAAAGACAGTATGTATATCTGCTAGAAAGAATTAATGATCAAGTCAACCAAAAAGCCTACCATCTTAGCTGAGGTTTGAAAGCTGGCGTAAGAAGTGATTATTACTTGTAAGTCTTCAAGGACTTCAATCATTACTCATCTATTGACTTGATGTATTTTTCCCTTAATGGTCCCAATATGGAATGTCACTATTGTGCATTTTGAAGCCGCAAGGCTTGGGCAAGTATGTCATAACTGGGAGAATGATAAGAAATGGAAACAAATCAGCTATCCAACACAGAGCTCAGTGTCCAGGTGAATGTCTCAGACAAATTCAATTTTTCTGCCATCATCATAAGTTACGGATGGGAATGGCCCGGCTTGGTTTTCCAGTTTTCTGCGGAGGGGAGTTGAGTCGACGCCATTTGAGCGGAGTCGACTGTTTCTCCGGGGGGTGAGCGGGGTGTCTCGACAGTTTGCAAGAACCCTTCCGCTCATCCACCCTTTCCCAACCAGACAACCACAACTCAGCAAACCATGAAAACCAACCACCAGCACCAGCAACATCGATCAAAGAAACGGAAAACGGTCAACAGGACCAATGTCGACTACCACCCCTCCAGCAGCTCAGTCGACCTGCAATCCTCATCAGCCTCATCCGAATCACAATCCACCTCGGCTGAGCAAAAAACCCACATCAACTCACTCAAGATACATCGCCACCGCCTCAGAACTCACTCAACACGGGTCCTATCACCACTACCACCCAACGCCTGTCTCCCAAGGAAATTCGTACATCTCAATCGACTCTCTAACCACCAACCCAACATCATCCCATTCAGAACACACCCTGCCCCTCACCCTCACCACCGTCATCATCAGATCATCAAATCTCGCCCACTCTGCAACCCTCTCTCAACAAATAACAACAGCAACAGCCCTCGACCGAACCGGAAGCGGAAGCGGACAAGGACGGCGACCCGGGGCAAAGCCCTAGGCGAGGAGGAGGAGGAAAAAGAAGAAGAAGAAGAACACCAATCAACAAACGAAAACACTCGTCAGGTCATGGTTCTCATCAAACACCAACACTCGCCCAGACTAACCCGGACGTTCAGCCAGAGTGCGGACTCACTCAGTAGATCCTCCAGTCAAGACCCCCATCTCATACCCGAAGCAGCGGCCTACTACGTCCATCATGCCTCGAAGCCCCAGCTCTTACGGCTACGGAGAGACCAACTGATCCAGCTCATCAAGGCTGGCTGGGAAAAACAAGACAGAAGCGAAGAGGAGGAAGAAACTGAGCACAAGAACAAAGACTGTCTGGCTACCTTTATCATCGATGCTGTCAGTCCTTTCTCTCGTATCATCATGCTCTCTTCTTCTCTCCAGGCCCTTCCTATCCATGCAGATATCTCCCCGGCTGTCACCCAAATAGAATAGAAGATCTCAGACCTCTTCCCAACACTCCATGATCATAGAATCTTCATCTGTCACATTCTTCCATTTGCTTCACGCAATACATGAGTCTCACAGCAACTCATGTGCCTGGCTTTCTACCGGCTCCTTTCCTCTGCTACGCATCCTTGCTGACGTTTCCATCTTACTTGTGAAATTACGTCAAACGCAATCTAGCGAACCAATCCGAGCAAAAAAACAGTTGTATTCCCTTCACAATCTCAACCATCCTCCGCGGCTACACGGATCGAGCAAAACTCAAGCAAAAATGACGGCCAAGAGCAGACATCCCCTCAACCGTGGCCAGTGACGCGATTAAAGACACGAGTCAAGAGCTTGCCGGACAACAACAAGCAGGTGGATGCCGGTCGAGGCACACGTCAAAATGGAACGATTTCACGTTCGCGTTCGCAGCAAGGCAAGTTGGCGACTGAGGCCGAGCCAGCCCCGGCAACGACTCGGAAGACGCGCAGTGCGACCCAAGCGACCAGCCAATCTCTGATTCACAGTACCAGTAGTAGCTGGTGTAGTAGTTCGAACTCGGAGTGCCCGGTCGAGAACCCTGTACCAACTCGGACCCCACGGCGCCTTTCGAACCGACGTCAGGCGGTCAAGTTCGTCGGCCACCGGTCTGGTGGACCCACGCCAGTTGCGTATCGCACTCGCCGCTCTTCCAACCATCGCTCGGTCATCCGCCCCTCGGTCTCCTCTAAATCTCGCAGCGGTCGTGGTGCAATCACTCCTATGAATAGAACACCCACTCGCCACGACATGGTGACACCGACTAGAAGTATCCGTAAGCTCAGGAACGGCAAGGTGATCCCACTAAAACGGATGATAGGCGAGCCGGCCGAGGACGATCGGTCATTTCCAGCCAATGGAACTATTACCATTGACAATGATGACGATGATGATGAACATGTGCAAAGCGATAATGATCAAGATAGCATCGAAGATGCAAGTGAGGACGAACAGGAAGACGAAGACGAAGAGTTACATCAAGAAGAAGATCAAGCAGCTGGTCAGATTGAGTCAGAATGTGACATCGACATCCGTAGCGCTCATTCTGATCCAATTGAAGCAACCGATTCAGAAGACGACGCCTTTGACATCGCAGAGGACGAATATGAAGAGATTCAGATAGATTCAGATGACGACGGAGAAGAAGGTAAGCTTACTCGAGATGGTACACGGCTATCTGGAGCAAACGCTGATGGTGCGATAATAATCTGTAGACGAGACGTTGGTCGATCTGAGCCAAGCGACTTCGAAAGGCCTCCTACGACTCAAACGTGATAATCTGGTGAAGCTGTGCGAGGAGAGAGAGCTCGAGGCCGACGGGACAAAGAAGGATCTGGTGCAGAGCTTGCTTGCTTGGCGAGATACCAATGAAACCGTCTCGCCTAGCTCGGATGTCTCGGAGCATATGTGCCCCGAAAGTGTGTCATCAGAGGTGGAGGTGGAGGTGGATCCGACGCCAACAGCCCAGCCGCGCGTGTTCTCAGCAACCAAGGCGGCCGACGGAACGTGCTCTAGACCGATCGTGCTCGACTCGATAGTCAACGAACAGAAACCAATGGGATCGAATCAGGCGCTAAATATTCCAGGAGGCTCTAAGAAGAAGAGCGGGCTGCAGAAGAAGGACGATATCGGGGAGCTTTTGGACCTGGAGAGCTTGAACTTACAGGACAAGGAGATCCAGCCGGACCAGCTCAAGAAGCTCGAGATGATCGGTGCGGGCGGGTTCAAGGACGTGTATCGAGGGATCTACAAGAAGGTGCCAGTGGCGATCGCGGAGATTCGGGGGCATTTGACGGAGATGGACCTTAAGGAGCTGCGGATCCTACGCGACTTGCGACACGAGAACATCGTCCGCTTCATCGGCGTCTGCGTCCCTACCGAGCCCATCCTTTCCTCCTCTTCCCTCGCATCTGGCACAGCGACAAGCACGGGCTCGAAAAAACTGCCACCGACCGAAGACAAGACGCGGCCCAAACTGCCCCCGATCATGGTCGTGACGGAGATCTGCACAAACGGAGACCTCTTCGACTATCTTCGCAAAACTCCTAACCCTGGCTTCCTCAAGATCTGCCAGATCTTTCGAGATATCTGTCGCGGATTGGATTACTTGCATTCTCATTCTCCGACGATCATCCATCGCGATTTGAAGTCTTCTAACGTCCTGATCACCAGTAAAGGCGTGGCCAAGTTGAACGACTTCGTGAGTCCTCTTTCACTTTGCTTACCTCAAGCCCCGGCTCTGTTGCTAATAATTGGTGGAGACTTGTTTTGGAACAGGGCTTGGCGCGGATCAAAAACTCGACCCGGTCGATGGTCAAGTCTTTGGTAGGCACAGTGAATTGGCAAGCGCCTGAGTTATGGGTCGCCCATCCGCGCTACGTACGTCTTCTCCCTCTTATGTTTTATACATCCTCACCTGGCCCTCTCGTTGACTGGTGTCTACTTGTTGCGCTTGTTTCGGTCGACGCCCTCCGTAGAACGAGAAGGTCGATGTATATTCGGCGGGGCTTGTGTTGTGGGAGATGTTGCAATGGCACCAGCCGGTGAAGCGGTACCCCTTCGAAGGCCAAAGTAAGCCCATCCTCCCCGTCCACCCCCATCTCACCGACGTATGTGTGTGTCTGATCGTGGGTTCGACGGGCATGAACATGACAGATGAACACGGCATATACCAGGACGTGGGTCACAGACAACTTCGGCCTGCCACCGCTGGCATGCGCAGACAGTGGGGCGACGAGATACTCAACTTGGTCGAGAAACTCTGGGCCCAGAATCCTAACGATCGGCCCCGGATGGATGCCGTGCTCGTCGAACTCGACGCGATCGTCTCCACCTTCAAAGAGAAATCTTCTCATAATTAATTCGGCTTCGCTTTGAACAAGTAGCAGACTACGGATCTTATCCATCTTTCCTCGCCTTATTTATCTTCCTTTTTTCGTGTACCTCTTGGTCTCTTTTATTGTTGTATATCCTGGGATTCTCTTATTTTTTCTGGTTCTAATCTCCGATCGCTTCTTCGTCCTTGATGATTTTTTTTGTTTGTTTGCTGAGCGATGGAGGTGTTTAATTTGTCTTTAGGTTTTATTTATCAGGTTTGATGGATAGTGGGCTTTATAATCTTTTCGGTCCAACCGATGTTTTTATTTTGATTCAACTACTTCCATACATCTTTGTTAGTCACCAGCATCATCATCCAGCCTTGTAATTCTGTCATCATCATCCAACCTCGCTCTTTGTCCCTACCCACTCGTGTCCGCTTCTCTTGACCTCACATGTCCTACTTGCTTTGGATCCTCCCCCCCCCCCCCCCACGATCTCTCTCTTTGCTCCCCTTCCTCCTCATCTATTCAAAAAACCAAACTAAATATACATACATAGATTATAATGATTGAGAAACGTAACACAAAACTCTTTTTCAGGAGGGTCTAATACTAAATAGTCCTGTTCAGATTGGGAACATGAATCATAATTTTAACAGGTTTAAGTAAATATGGATAAATTTTCCAATTTCATATCATGATATGGGCGTTTTTGAGGATTCTGAACAAGTTTATCTAAATTTTGTGCGGAAGATCTCGGCCCTCCATCATCTTAACTTAACCAGAGCCCCGGGGGGGGGGGGGCGTAATGGAAATCTACCACGCTCAACCCGGGACTTCGCTGATGCTTCGACATTCCTGAACCCTACTGCAGTGCACTCTTTCATTGCTCGCTTTGTACAGCAAAGAAACACGCATTCATTGTGACTTGTCGGATCAAGGTCAAATCGGTTTGGTCCTGTAAGCGGTGCTGGGTTGACTTTGGACATCTCATCTCATCGTCACCTTGAATCGACGATCTTGAATCAACGCGCTGAGAAAACTGTAACTGTCAACCTGATCATTAGAAGAATGTGGACGATGAACAGGCGCTACCTGTTCATCCTCTGTGGTACGTTTCTGGCCTCAAATGCGATGCATGACTTCTTCTCTACTAGTCATCTAGCCAGCCAGAAAATCCAGGAGCGGCCATCAGATGGAAGCCCTTGTACTACCCTGTCACTAGCCTTCCCAAGTGCGCGAGCACCGGAGTTTAGTGGTGAAATGCGCCAAACTTTAGATCTTTTTGGGCCACCAACTCCTCTTTGCCATGGCGATATCATGACCTCAGAAGAGCAGACAACTGCCGGCCAGGAGTTGCGGCTTGCTTCGATTGGTAAGTTTCTGGCTTAATAATTCAGGAGTATCACAGACCTTGTGGCTTGGTACCCAACTGACCATGCTTGGTCTGGCCTTTTTCTATGTTGTAGGTGCCTCGAAGAATTCAAGATCGGTCAGTGGATCATCCAATAATTCGGACAATCTTCAACTTCACATTTCCGTTACGAAAACGACAAGCGCAGATCAAGCCCTCTCCGATCAATTCCGAACAGACACCGCACCACAGAGGCCTGATAAGACAATAAATCTGGCGAGTAATTTGGGGACATCTTCATACCCGCAACCCGCAGGGTTAACCGGCCAGGAATTTGAAAATCACAGTGTACTTTGCTCTCCACAAAGGCAGGCTGGTTTGAAAAGGCCTGTGATGGAAACCTTCTACCCTTCTACCTCTCATGTACATGGAGAACTTATTGATCATCCCAAGGGAGGTGCAAAACAAGAGGAGGCAAAATCCTCCAAGGTTTTCTTGAGATCTAGCCCACACCCTCATGTTCCAGCACACCCAACTGAAACTGTGCATGTTCCAATAAAATTGGAATCCATAGAAAACCAATCAAATATCAAAATATTAAATGAAAATCAAATGAACTTGTATCAGAAAGACATCACTTCTCAAACTATGCAGACAATACAAAATCTGTCCACAGAGATAAAAAAAAAGTCAGATGTGTGTACTGCCTTCTTTGATAAGAGAGACATCAAGCGCCTTTTTGATCTTGAAAAAAGCTTAAAAACTCTGGACTTTGATAAGAACACAATTGTGGTTCAAGAAAGCTCCCCAATTATAAAGAAAAACATCACACAACTATTGCAATCAATACAATCAGGCCCAAATGGAAGGATCCTGGTGGAATGTGAGAATGCTCCAAACATTTTTGAAAAATTTTATAACATTTATCAAAATCATAAAAATGCAAATCCCAAGCTCAGCCATTCCTCCAGAGATCTCATTAAGCAAAAGCTCCATGAACTACGGTCTACTCAACAGCAATGGTACAGATTTTGGCAAAGAAGGTCTGGAATTGATTTGCAAGAAGAGATAAAAAAGAAGATACCTGATTACCACCATCATGACATGGAATTCATCCAATTTTTTATCTTCCATGTTGACATGATAGATACTATCATTACTACCAGGAAAAATTATCTACAATCTGTTGAACAGAAATCAAATTTATTCAAAGATGCAATCAGCAGATTTAAGGAATTCAGAGATAGTTTCCCAGGATACAATAAAAGAAAATCACATAAGAATGATGTCCCTTCTTTGATTTGGCACTGCATTAATTTTTGGATTGGAAGATCTGAGCTGAAAGATGTTGCTTTTGGCCATTCAAATGATAAAATAAACATAAAATTCACCACTTTCTTTAACATGATCTTTAAATTCTCTGTTAGTAGTTTAAACAGGAAATTTGAAAGTTTCCCTGATTATTATCCAGATCATTTTGATCACTTCTAAAACAATCAAAGATTTATTTTTCTCTTCTACAGGCATTTGTCTTATCAGGTATTCAAAACTGCTAATCAGTTAGCTTGAAGTATGATTAGATCTGTTTTAACATTTGCATCAAATGATATATTGGCCCACATGATTAGGGCTTTTTTGAGGGTCAATTCAACTGGGTTTTCCTGAGCCCATGTAAACGTTTTTGTGCGCGGCTCAGCCACTGCCCGCTTATGTGGCATACAAACTCCACCCGTTGCTTGAAATGAATTCACTGATCTGTTCCGCACAGTCTGCAGCAATTTTCCATGGAAACTGACAGGAATAGAATTTTTATTGATGTTTTGGTAGGCTATAGGGCCATTGTTAAAAATTTAATATGATAGCTAGAATGACAAATAGGAATGTGAGGGTAAAATGAAGCAAAATTGACTGCATCTTGAAATCTATGTTCCATATTGATGTGAAGACAAGAAGAAATAATGAAACTTTGAATGATAGAACCATGATACTGAACAAGAAATCTTGGAGACCAGTTGATTTTGGAAAAGGTATCAATATTTCAACTTGATGGACCAGAAAAACAGCTTAAACTGGATGCATGCTTTCTGAAAATGTTATGCTAAAAGAATCAGAAATGTTAAAAATAATAATAGCAGCTGACTGAATGTATTATTTGGATGAAATTGCTTGAATTTATATGAAAATTACCTGTTAAAAACCAGAGCAAATCACTTGACCCCTACTCATTGACCCAAGAACACAGCATAAAAAAAACAACAGAGCAATTGCCCCTAAAGCAAATTCACAAGGGGTCAGGCTTATATTTTCAAAATTGTTAATTCCAGGACCAGGACTGGGAGCGTTCTCAATTGGTCGATATTGATAGAGTTTGCGGTTATGGATTGGTTTTTCCCATTGTTGGGGTGCCATGTATGGGACTGGTGCAGGTCCTAATGGAGTGTGCTGATGGGGAATGCTAGCAAGACCAGAATTTCCAGTATAGGTGGCAAATGCAAAACTAATCAAAAAGAATCCAAAGCCTATTATGGGTAGCTTGAGCATATTTGTAACTTTATAATACAAATTTATCTACTTTGGGTAATATCTCTAGTTGATCAGGCTTGGTTTTCCTTGATTCTGGAGAGGATTTACAGTGCCAGGCAATAAGCAAGGGCTTTAGAGGTGGACCTTCCCATTAAATAAAATTCTTAGCAAGCCTTGAAACCTCAAATTTATTAGTTTTTGGCAAGTATTTGTTGAGACTTGCCTCTAGTTTGAGAATTATTCCTCAATATGACAGCAGTAATTGTAGTATTTCCTCAATACAGCATGAATAACCACATATAGATTTTGAACATCTAATCAAAAAATACTGTTGGATTGGGTCAGCACATCAGCCCCCCTTCCAGGTGATATTGTTGACATGATGAAACAGAAATGTGAAGACAAGACTTATAAAAATTAAAATGTTGGCCACAGAGTACATACATGTCACAGCCTCTACAGGTTATCAAATTTGGCAAGGTGAAACTTGCATGCACTTTTGGAAGTCAGTGCTCAAGTTGATTCTTGTATACTGGTTTGTGAAAGTGCACGCAAGCCACATTGAATTTGTAATACTCCCCCTAGCCTGCTTGGATGTTATTTTTGAAATTTGGTGTTCAGGAATAGCCTTGAGCACTAACTTGAAAAATTGCACACAAGTTGCACGTGCCCAACTTTGATTCCCATAATAGAATTTTATTTTGAAAAGGCTTGGGGACAAAATTACAAATATCATTTTCATAAAAGCTTGTGAAAGAAGAAGGGTCTGCACAGCCTTGTTGAACCCAATGTTACCCAAAGTGGTCTGGTCCTTTGGGGATTACCAAAGTTCTTGAGAACAACTGTACACATATCCTGTTTGAACAGAGTGCACTACAAGAAAAAATCACTCAACCGCTAGCAGTTGACATGCGGGTTAAGATTTGAGAAAAAACACTTTGGTTCTGACCGGTCAAATGGCATGGTCTAACAGGTTAAAAAGGGGAACAGGTAAGCCAACCTGCGGCGGAATGGATGTTAGCCAAATGGTTCCGCAATGTCACAGGAACAGTTGAACATGACCATCTGGCCATTATTTGTACCACCGTGTCCCATCAGCTGCTGTTAAAAGTGTGGGATTAGCCCGTGCTAGAGAATAACAATTTGGACCCGTTGCTAGGTACCCGGCACCGCCGGCACCCGCCGCGCACCCGCCGGGCGGTGCCGGGTGCGGTGCCGGGTGCCTGTTTTCTCGTTAAAAGTGGGGGGGTACCCGGGTACCGTTTGAGGTACCCGCTCAAGTGCCCCCCAATGCGGCAGGGGCGGGAGCCCGTGCCTAATTATACATCGCACTCGGCGAGCCGGACTTTGACCATCTCGCCGAGAGAAATTCACACCTCTCGGCGAGATGGATTTGTACCAGCTCGCCGAGAGGAATGCATCACTCCCGGCGAGCTGGACTTTGACCAGCTCGCCGAGAGAAATCTACACCTCTCGGCGAGAAATCCATCTCGCCAAGGGGTGTGCATCTTGGCGAGCTGGTCAAAGTCCAGCTCGCCGAGAGGAATACACACCTCCTGGCGAGCTGAATTTTTACACCAGCTCGCCGAGGGTGTTCTCCCCGGTGAGCTGGTCAAAGCTCAGTCCGCCGAGAGGTGTGTATTCATCTAGGCGAGCTGGACTTGACCAGCTCGCCAAGAGACATATCTCTTGGCAAGCTGGACTTTGGGGAATCGGTGTCCCCAGTCCCGTGCGCCAAGTATGTGAAAAAAAGGCACAAAGTACCGCCGGTACCCGCCAGGCGGTGCCGGGTGCGGTACTTGGTCCCTGCTTGGGGAAAAAAACGTACCCGGTACCCGGGTGCCAAGCCTACCCGGGTCCAAATTGTTATTCTCTAGCCCATGCACATGCAGGCTTTAAGTTTCAGCATGCTCCTCCGGAATTTCAGCAGGGGTGCCCTTGCCAAATTGCAGCCGGGTGCTCCCGCAGAGTTTTAGCAGGGTACTCCTGCAGATATTCAGCAGGGTTCTTGTAGGTTTCAATCCTCCATCAAATTGAGACAGGAAGAATCCTGGGGATGGGGAGTTTCATCGCAGCAGCCTCTTGGACTGCAACTTGTTTTGCACTTAACGTAACTTCTGACTTGCCAGAACAAGTTCAAATATATCAACTCACTGCAAGTTTGTACTTCAAACAGTGGGTCTGACTTTCCGAAGCATTTTTTCATAAGACAAGTGTCCTCCTTTCATTGCCGCTCTGAAGAACGTTTAAAAAATCAATTACTAACTTTCATCTCAATCAGCAGAAAGATGCTGCGAAAGAACAACCTTTACCTGTTGATCTTTGCTGGGATAATTCTACCCTCTCACGAAATGCAGGATTTCTGGCATGCTTCTACTAGTTATCCAGCCAGCCAGAAAATCCGGGAGCAGTCATCAGATGGAGCCTATTTTAACATTGCATTCTCCCTCTCAAGTCCGGAATCACCAAAGGTGAGTGCTGATATATACAAAAGTTCAGGTCATGTTGGGCAAACTATTCTCAGCCATGGAGACATCATGAACTTGGAAGAACTGAAAAATGCTGGCCAGGAGTTGCAACTTACTTTGAATGGTCAATTTCTAGATCATTAAAGATTTTCTTTTTTGCAGACCTTGAGGGGTACCCAACTGACCATCCAGGATCCAAATTTTCTAGGTCCAGTGGAGGCTTCAAGATTGAATAGTGGATCCTCCAAAAACTCTGATGGCCATCTTCTACTTCAAATTTCCAACATGACAGCACTCAGAAGCAAAGCTGTTCCAACCCAACACTTCCATACTGACCTCTCACCCTGTGAATTCAATCCTCGGGAAACAATGGATTTGTTGAACAGATTTGCAACATCTCCATCTTTGCAACCCACAAATGGCCAAGAGATTGAACATCACCACATAATTTCATACTCTAAAGGGCAGGCTGGGTTAAAAAGACCTGGGATGAGAAAATTCTACCCTTCTACCTCAAATTTACACAGAGAGATTCTTGATTACCACAAGGAAGGTCCTG
This sequence comes from Puccinia triticina, assembly GCF_026914185.1. NCBI lineage: Eukaryota > Fungi > Basidiomycota > Pucciniomycetes > Pucciniales > Pucciniaceae > Puccinia > Puccinia triticina. The sequence goes on along the minus strand of NC_070564.1, from coordinate 5,850,031 downwards.
AACACCAAAAGGAAAAATCTCACAAGTATTTATTCAAATATAGTCCAAATCCTTACATTCCAACTCAATCTGAAACTGCAGATACTTGGAAATCAAATTCCAGATTCAGAATCATAGAAATTCCATCAAATCTCCACAGATCAAATGAGAAACAGGCAAAAGAAATCCAAAAAGGGATGATTTCTCCCACTGGGACAACAGAATTAAATCTAACCAAAAAAACAAAACAAAACTCTGATCAATCTGATTTATTGTTTCACCAGGCGCCCAATCAATCTTATCAAATGTTAAAGCATCTTTTTGATTGTGAACAACATATAAATACTCTTGAATTTGATCATAATACAATCATGGTTGAAGATAAAACTCCAATTATAAAGGAAAAGATAGAAAAATTCTTGGAATCAATATCATCAGATGCAGATGGAAAGATTATGTTGGAATATGGAAAGGCTCCATTTGCTTTTGATTCATTGTATACAATTTATCAAAATCATAAACCTGAAAATCTCAAGTCCCGAAATTCACCCAGAGAGTCCATTAAGTCAAAGCTCAATAAACTGTGGCACACTCAACAGTAATGGTTCAGATTTTTTCAAAGAAGGTCTGGAATCAACTTTCAAGAAGAGATAAATAAGATAATGCCTTATTGTCATAAAAATGACAAGAGATTGATGCAATATTATCTAATCCATGTGGACATGATTGATACTATAATTCCTCCCTCTAAAACAGAAATATCCTCTATCAAACAGAAAGAGAATTTATTTCAAGATGCAATAAATAGATTCATAGAATTCAGAGAAAAATCATCAGATTATCAATATGAAAAAATTCAGAATCAGAAGAAATTCAATGGTAATATCCCTGCTCTGATTTGGCATGCAATTTATTTTTGGATTCAGAAAGCAGAAAGAGCAGAGATAAAACAATTGGCTTGCAATCCTGATGGCAAAAGAAACATCAGGTTTCAAACATTCTTTAATGCAATCTTTAAATTCTCCATCATAAAATTAAATCAGAAGTTGCAACAATTTCCCATTTCTTATCCAGCTTTCTTTTTTACCTTCAAAACTTGCTGAATATATATTTCTTCTATTTGCAATTTTCCCAAGAATTCCCCAGCTGAAGCCTGATAAGGTATCAAAAACTCATCCTGGTTCCTTTGCAAGAAAATTCTCAACCTATAATGCTCAAATATGTGATTATATTTATCTTTACTTGCACATCCAATATTTAGTGTTTTTTTTTCTCTGATCATTCAATCATTTTACTCCTTTTTCCAATAGCCTGGCTATTTTCATCCAGTAGCACTCATTATTTTTATTCCAAGTACATAAATATCCTATAGCTGATTCTATTCTTTCAAGTGGTAGACCTTGGGCCCTCATACATGGTTTCACTGCAGTGAAATTGAGATGAGTTATGATCTATCATTTAACCCAATTATCAGAGATATCAAAGTTTGTTAAAACCACAAGTGTTCTAATACATGGACTTCAGGTTCAGATTTTAATCTGTCAAAAAAGCAAAAAAAAAAAATTATGTGGGGACCTGTGTATGTACCTCACCCCTCACCAGTAAAAATATGAAGTCACTTGATGGCAAGTTACATGATACAGCTTTGTTTTCTGCTCCAGCGTTACTCCAAGTCTGCTCCACCAGCACATGTAAGGCGTTCAGGACTGCACCAGAGCACTATTGTTGCACAGCCAGCTGATACTCAAATTCTTTTCCAGGAGAAGCTGATGCTCATCCAAAGCTGAGCAGTGAGCACCAGCTGAGCTTGGGACAACACTGATCATGGGCTAGTCCAAGGCTGATGAAAAGCTGTGCATCAGCTGGACCAAGATTGATCCAAATATGAGAATCAGCTGGGCCAACAATGGCCCAAATCTGAGAATCAGCTTGAGAAAGACTGGTCCAGAGCTGATAATCAGCTGGGACAAGATTGGTCCAAAGCTAGATTAGCTGGGTCAAGACTGGCCCAAAGCTGATAGGTGAGCCAATACTGGTCACTGGTCTAAAGCTGAGAATTTATTGCGCCAAGACAGTCCGTATTTGAGTCTAAGCTGCGCCAAGACTGGCTGAAACTCAGCTGTGCCAGTACTGGTTCAAAGCTGACCATGAGCTGGGCGCCAAATATGAGCATGAGCTGGGAGCCAAAGCTGAGCATCAGATGACCAGAAATGAGGATGAGTTGGGCCCAGCATAAGTGGAGAAGCTCCTGTGCAAATTATCAAAGTTGATTAGATGGTGGGGAGATGGTGGGTAGCCAGCTGCAGCTGCTATGATGTCACTTGTCATCAAGTGACTACCTTTTTTTCCTGGTGCATGGGCTTTGAATCACAGAAGATGTTGGTCAATGAAGGCCACTTGTTTTCTCAGCGGGCTTACATAGGGCCAAAAGAAATAAAACAACATTCCTGGCCAAACTTTCCAGCCAGCTTGGTTCTGCCTGGGCCCTGATCCATATTGAGAGGTTTAGGGGCGGCAAGATGTGTGGTTCTAACTTCCCATGCGTAAAACTGGGGAAATGTCTCATTTTGCAGCAGAGTATCTAGATACATAGCACAACAAAAACCTTAGTTTCTGGTCAAATATTCAGATTAGAGAGACAGATCCTTGGTTGTTGCTGAAAATATGTTTTCATGGTTTTCTTCTATCTTTGACAACCAAGAAGTCTTGTTGCAGATAACTAGGGGGTTTCACAGACTTCTGATGGGCCAAATCAGCAGTCAAAAATTCTTAAAATAAACTTTCCTTTGACTCAGAAAGTGCTTAGGTTGCATTTGGAAGTGACATAAGCACAGTGTGAAATCCCCTAATATGGTGGGTTTGCATTGCCCCAAAGTTGCAGGATGGTCTGATGCTTTGTGCATAAAATTAAAAAAAAAAAGGCTGTACATTAGGGGGTTTCAAACATGGTGCAGGTCCTGTTTCAGGAACCCCAAATTCAGGAAATTGGTGCAACTGCAACACGCCCTGCATACCTGAACCCAATTTTACCAAAAAAAAAAATTCAGAAATAATTTAAAAATTCTTTGTGCAGGAACTTTGTTTTCCTGGATTGGGTTTCCTGAACTGGGACCTGCACCATGTTTGAAACCCCCTGTTACAAGTGGCCTTTCAGAAACACCTCAACTTTAAAGGCTTTGCTGGAAAGCTTAACAGTTCCCATGTGCAAAGGTGTACATATCTTGGCCTGGGGAAATTAATTCAAACAGGGCACAAGTGTATGCAAGTCCTGTATGAACTGATACAGTCACTGGAGATCAGCTCAGGAGTAATGGGCCAAAAAGTAAGAGTATATGTCTATCAAACTTTGTGAACCTGTAGGATGACAATCAAGCGTATTTATGTACCAGATTATAAACAACTGTTTCATCCTGCGGTGTTGAAGTGCTCTGTTTCAATTGATCTTCAAGTCCAGCACGATGTTCGACTTTCCTTTTTCCTGCAACTCTGTAGTTAAAGGAATGATCAGGTGGGCGGTTGGTTGTGCTCGAGACAATTGGGTTTGATATCAATGTTACATCAGCTTGAACTTTGACGAGGAGAATCCAGATACGGTTGGGCCTCCACAGAAGCTTGTCTGTTGCCAAGAGGATGATGTACTGCGCCATTGCCATCTTCTTGGGTGAGCCTGGCAGGGTCACACGGCCGAGCAGTCGATGCTAGAGTTTCTTGCCCGTGCTGACTGGAGTGGTGTGGTGGGCTGTTTGGTGCTCGCCTCACCCTGCATCGCCTCGGCCCGGACGCTGTGACAGCGCATACAGCCTGTAACACATTCCTCCTCCCCTGGCCCGCCGACGCCCCCATTTCAAGCGAAGCTAGCACTCAAGCCAACTACAGACTGTTTACGTGCAAGGGCAGCCATGTTGTTCTAAGAAGAAGAAGACGAAGAGAGAGGAGCAGACGAAGGTTTAGGTTGCTGCTTGGATGGGCGGAGATGAGAAGTTGAGATTGACAGCTCGGGCCTGCCGATACCACGAACCACGCAACTCATACGCGGTCAGCAAGAAGGCCGAGGGAGTCGCAGGGGCAGCAGACGAGCAGGGGAAGACGAAGACGACGGCGACGAAGACGAAGACGAAGACGAGGAAGAAGAAGAACAGGAACAGAAAGAAGAAGAGGAAGATGCTGGCCACCAATCTCGCCCGGCTGCCAGTCGAGGTCATCGAGCTCATCGCAGGCTTTGTGGCCATCCAGCTGCCCTTCCAGCCCCCCAGCAGTCTCCTCAGCCTCACCATCACCAACAAACACATCTACAGCCTGCTGAGACCCGAGCGGAACGACCAGCTATACGCCACCATCTTCAGGAACCTGTTCGACGTCAAGGCACTCCAACGCCGTCTCAGAGCCTTCCCCCTCTCAGACAGCAGCACTGCCACCCCCTCTCCACCAACATCATCAACTGGCCAGCTAGTACAAGGCACCGATCCGACGGGTGTCAATACTCTCACAAACCGAGGGGATCAAAACGAGCAAGCTGATCAGTCAGATGGGCACATCAAGAGTACGAGCGATGCCCCCGATAAGGCTCCAGCGGATGGCGATGGAGGCGGCGGCGGCGGGATAAGTGGCGGTGGAGGGGAGGCGCAGCCAGGCTCGGCTGGAGGCTGTATAGGACACCCCGACCAAGCCACAGAGGAACCAGCCCAAGAACATACTAGACCGACGACGACGAACAAGGATGGCTCAGAACTGTGCAACCGGCATCTGGCGGCAGCTTACTTCGAGCGGCTCGGCCTCTTCCGCCGCATGCGCATCTTTGCCGCCCATCCTGCACCGACCTCTCCCGACCGCCCGCGCGCAACCGACCTCGAACCATACAAGAACCAGCCCGCGTTCCCCCAACCTGGCAATCATCCCATGAGCTTGCTCTCTCGTGATCTCTGGCTTATCTATCTTATGGTCCTCGAGAACGACGGCCGCAATTGGTCCCAGTTACTCAAGTCGGGCCACATTGTTGGCTTCTTGCTCAATTACTTTGTATGCGCTCCCTAATCTTTTTCAGCAAAAAGAAAAGAAAAAAACCCCTGGCTGTAACTAACACGATTTTATTTTTTTATTTTTTCAACAGCATTATGAGATTAGTCTGTCAGCTACTTCTCCAGGCTACCCGAAGGAGCGTCCAGAGATCGCAATCGCTCTCCGACTCTGCCACCTCTTTCTCGACTTGCAGCAGGAGGGGCCTGAGTCCGGCCCGGGATCCGACGCCGCCAATTATTGGACATCCGAAGCGGGCATCGAGACGTATTTGTTTGCATTAAAGCCTTACACTCTGGCATCTCACCAAGTCCGTGCTTCCCGCCCTCCATCTTTTTGCCTCAATATAGGAGCAAATGTACTGACTACGGGGACTGCTTCTTAGTATGATGTAGCTTATGCTGCCTGGTCCATCCGTCAGCTACCGATCAACCTCTCATCTCAAGCGGTCCTACGAGTATTATCAACAAAGTTAACCCGGCGGGAGATGGCGGCACTGACGCCGAGCCCGCCCGTGCGGGAGCCCTCACCGGAGGAGCGCGAGCTGTCGCCTGGGTCCTCGACATCAACCGACGGACTCTCCTACTCGGACTCGTATGATCAAGTGATGAGGCGCTATCCTGAGCAACCTATAAAGCGTTATTCTCAGCTGACATACATGGGGAGACTGTTCAGGATCCTTCCGCCGCTGCACAGCCACGTGGCCTTGCTGAGTTTCTTCTGGTGCAACATCCGCCACAACACCGGCGTAGCGGGGACACAGCAGACCGTAGACGTAGACGACCAGCTGGAGTTTTTCCTGGAAATGATGCGGAGCGTAGTGGATCTTCGTTCGGAGGAGTACGACCGGGAATTCGTGCGCCAGACGAGTTGCTTAGACCCTTACATGTCTCCAGGCCTGCAGTTCGACTTCTACCGGGGCTGTTTCCGGGGCGGCTGGGACGGGCAGTTCGGCTTCTTCGACCTGTCGAGCTATCGTCTCATGCTCGGCGGGCAGATCGAGGCCGTCTACCAGGGCCGCTATGGCGACCAGAACCAGGTCTTCAAGGTCCAAGAGTTCTTCGTCCGGGTCCGCGACAACCAGCCCGTTGAGTTCCTGGGCGACTCGCGCGAGAAGTATCTCGAGCAGCCTCGAAGGCCCTCTTCAACGGCTTCCTCCGAGGCCGTCGCAGAGGAGAAGAAGGAGCCCATGGAGAGCGAGATCGAGCACCTCAACCAGATGCAGTCGCTGCTCTACCCCGTGCCCATCGATCCCGTGCTGGTCGAATACGATCCCGCCGAGGAGTACGAGCTCCAGATCCATGGAGCCGGCCATTCTTCCTGGGGCTCTTTCAAAGTCAAGGGCCGTGTCCGAGCATGGGACGGGATGGTCACCTTCCTCAAAATCTATGATGCGGGGCGCCATGGCACATGGCTCTACCGCGGCTATCATGCCGCCGGTAACATGATTGGTTCGTTGCCCTCTTCCCCTTCTTGTTCCCCTTCCATCCACTAACTTATCTCTCTTCAAAACTCTTCTGTAATCCGCTCTCTCACAGTGGGTAGATGGAGGGACACACATACTTCTGAAGCAGCTGATGGTTACGAGGGGACTTTTGTCATGTTCACCAGGAATTGATTCTACCCCCTTTTCATCTCTCCTTCAATTATTTTGCTTATTTATCATTTCTCCCTTTTTTCATCGTTCTTTCTCCTTTCATCCCGCGAACCTTTTCTGCGGAAGTTTTATTATATTTAATTTGGTGCACCGTCCAGACTATATGTATACAAAAGATGAAGTGTTTTTTCTCTTGTTTGGTCTTTTTCTTCCTTGTATCTGTCTCCTACCTCTCCTCCTCCCCTTGGGGTTTCCCGTCCTCTATTTATCCAGTTGGTACGAGTATACATCCATTTATTTTTGCCGCTGTAATCTTTTTACGTTTTTCCGTCTGCTTACTGGACTTGTCAGCTGTCTGTATCGGCTCTCACTACTGTGATGTAGATTCAACATGTACTTATTATACCTTGCTCACCGTTGCAAAAACAAAACCCCTCCCTTTTTTTATTTGCTTTCATTAGTGTTAGGTACACGTAACACATTGATTCTAGGCCCCGTTTGTCTATTCTTATCATCTAATTTATTCGTGCCAACCATTTCATCATTTTCTAACCTATCTCATCTTCCTCCCCTTTTCTTTTCTTCCAAAAAAGTAATTAAATAAACACGTTTCTTTAAAGTTTTACATTGCGCCCCATGGAAAACTCTCCGCGCTTATGAGAATTTGGTATATGCAACACTCTTATGCGCGCACTTGTGAAGCACCCTACGCAAATTGTTATTGTTGATTTTCTTTTTTTAGATACTTAAAAGCTTTTGGGGGTTGAGGAATCGACTCCCAAAAATTAAAAAATTGACTCCCAAACGCAATTTCCGTCGCGCGGACCGCCTCGGGACGTCTTTCCCGGGTCCTCGCGACCGCATTTTGACCCGGGGGCGTTTTGGGAGTTGGAATTGTAATTCCGCAATCCCAAACGGGAGTTGGGATTTTAATTTTACAAAAAATCCCAGAAAATAGGGAAATATTTATATCTCCTCACTGGAGCACCCAAACGCTCCCAAGATTTTACAGCAATCTAGATACACTGTCTAGAAGATATGTTGAGATTTACAGCAGTAGAAACCATCAGGAAGGCCTTGTGGAACAGGGGGGTTAATTTGGCGGATTTCCTACTAAGGCAAACCCCCGAAACCTTATCTATGGTGCGCCAAATGGCCCCAATTTTTTTCTGACACAAGAATACACTCTTTAAAAAATATGCTGAGCTTCACGGCATTAGCACACCTCAGGGACACCTTGTGTAGCCGGGGGGTGATTTGGCGGATTTCCTACTGAGGCAAACCCCCAAAACCTTATCTATGGTGCTCCAAACGGCCCCAATTTCTTTCTGCCAGAAGAATACACTCTCTAGAAAATATGTTGAGCTCCAAGGAGGTATTACACATCAGGAACACCTTCTATCAACCATGGGTCAGCTATGCTAACCATAGCTGTCAGTGTAGCGTAGCGCTGTGCAAATGTGCTCTTTTTTTAGCGTAGTCACCAGGGGGGGATGTGTTGCACTCTCTAGAGATTGCCAAGCCGTAACTTTATATTGAATTAGGTCTGATGTGAGTTCAATGTTAACCTTGAATCTTTGTTCACTTTATTTCCAACAGAGGCGTAACTTTAGTTCAAGTTGTTTTGGAATAATATTTCACACAATTCCAACACATGAATATATCTCTGCTGAAGTTTTGTGCTGGGTTCATCATTATCACAATTGTGGAATTGAGCTTCAATGCACACAATTTTTTCCAATAATTCCCCTATCCTTATGCTCAAATATATCCTCAGCCAAGTGACAGGGAATATTTTGCATTGCAGAATTTTTCATTCAAAACAAACATAACATCAAATTATGAAAATTTCTTGTAAAATATAGCAACTTCAGAGGATCAGCCAGCTGCAAGATGAATCTTTTGAGCATATTTATGTCATGCTAATTCCCACATCAAATTGGGCAGAAATTAGTTTGAAATCAATTTGTATTCTTCAAGTATCAAACAGTGTCAGAGCTAGGAAGACCTGTGTAATGTGGGCTTGTACTCCAAGCAATATGAAATGTGAAAATACCGGAGTTGGTTTTCCTTACCATTTTTACCAAGGTATGAGCCATAAAATAATTTTCAAGTTGGAAGTGTGAATAGCTGTTCATTTGGGAATCTACAGCTCGCCTAGTACATGACTACACTTGGTACAATTTCTGAAACTTTACCTACAAATGACTGGAAAACACACGGCCTAGAGGCCAAAATAAAGCTTCTAAAGGGAAAGGGGGGTATATTTGTGGATATTGACAGGCGCACCAATATTCCCTTGCTCCTGGAACCAGCTGGAGAAATACTTCAACAGCTGGTCTGACAACTCCACAGTGAGCAGTCAATTCTTAAATTTTCACGCACATCCCAGTGTGGGTAACACCTTTTGTCTTGTAGATTGACCATATTCACATCTTCTCTGCAAATGTTTTCCACACATTTTCTCCTATTTGAAGCATTATTTTATCACATGTACCTTTATTTCCATGTACATGGTTCAAAAAAGTAGTACTGATTGCTCTTATCACATACAGGTGCTTACATAGCACTGGCTTTTAATTATGAATTCCGCACTGTGGACCTGCTGTATCAATGGTGGGCCGCTACGCTAAACTATCCGTAGTGTGCGCTATCTGCTAGTTTAGCGTTGCGTAGTTCCTGACACATTGCCGTTAGTTGTAGCGCCCGCTACGGGCCGCTACGCTACGCTAACGGGCGCTAACAGCGCTATCAGCTTTTTTAGCGGTTGAATAGCACTGCTAGCGCTGATAGCGGCGATAGAGGCCCTGTAGTTTCAAGGGGTGCCTGTTAGCGGTAGCGGGCAATCACTGCCCGCTAACGGAAAACCCTGTCATTTGTAGTTTAGATCCGCTACGCTGCGCTGAACTACGGACTAAATGTAGCGTAGCGGCCCACCGTTGGCTGTATCAAGACCACTCAAAATCATTGGCCTTAGGATAGCAGGAGCAGCATAATTATGTGAGGACAATTATTGAAAGAATTGTCTCTGGGTGTTTGAAGGTTGGCACAAGTGAACTATGGCCAGGTGAGGAAATTTGGATTGGCACAGCATGGCCCTTATTCACTCAGGAGGGTTTTTTTTACTTCTGTAATGTCCACCCTCATGTTTGTGTGAACGTCAGGGTGGACATTGCCCAGCAGCTAACACCTGTACCCAGACTCAATCAACATGTGGTGCTGTCCATCGCGCTGGGAAATTCCTGGCTTGTTGACCACCACATGCTGGCCTTATAGCTGGGCTTTCCCAAGCTCTTTGGACAGTATATGCTGTCAAACAATCTTGGAAAGGCCAGTATCTGCTGGTTATTGGGATAGGGCTTCCCCAACTCAGGGACCCCTGTCATTTGTCCAGTGCAATGTTTGTCCAAGTGTTGTGGTGGACAAGTGCCATGGACACCAATCCGCTGCCTATCCAAGCTCAAAACCAATGACCAGTACCTATTGGTCATTACATGGGAAAAACCCTAGTGCAATGACCAGCACATACTGGTCATCAAGCCAACATTCCCAAGCTCTGTAGGCAGTATAAAGTGGCGCCCCATCTTGCAAACGCACCGCCAAATGGCCTGAATTTATTGGCCTTTTAGCTGGGACTTGCACAGCTCAATGTACAGTAATGGCTGGTTAATCAAGCTGGTAAAGAGACTCCTCAATTACCTACATGTACTGGTTGTTGAGCTGGTCCTTTCACAGCCCAGTCACCTGTAATCAAGTGAAGGATTCCTTCACCCAATGGTGGGTATACACAAGTAATTCAGATAAGAACTCAATGACCATAGAAACTGTCCATGCAGTGGAGGATTTCTCCACTTGATGGGCTTTATACATGGTCATAAAGTGGAGGATTTCTCCACTCAATGGTCAATAGCCAAGATCATAGAATGGAGGATTTCTCCATTTGATGATCATCTAAACCAGTCATCAAGTGGAGTGTTTCTCCACTTGATGGGAATCCAACTAAGTAATTAAGCGGAGGATGTCTCCACTTGATGGCGGGTACAAATTGGTTGGCGGAGAATCCCTTTTTGTGCAATGGCCACTGAGTGGAAATACCCATTAGTTCAGTTTAACTTGCCAGACACAACAAGATTAGATACAGATAAGATCAGTATGAGTTGATTATAAACATACAACCAACCCACAATTCAGTTACACATGAGGCAATGAACATATCTGCCAGAATTCTAGATAGAGATTACGGTCTGGCACTCTCTACAGAGTGCAACACATCCCCCCCTGGTGAGTGTCAGCGCAACTGCGCACATCTGCGCTAACGCTATGCGCACAGGGTGCAAAGCTATCTTAGGTTTTAGCATAGTGTTAGTGCAGATACACATAATTGCACTAACCCCGCAAAAAGAGCTCCGCAGCTTGCACTCTTTTGCAGGGTTAGTGGAATTGCGCGTATCTGCGCTAACGCTACACTAAAACCTAAAATAGCTTTGCACCCTGTGCATGTAGTGTTCTTTGTGGCGTTAGTGCAATTGCGCGTACCTGCGCTAACGCTACACTAAAACCCAAAATAGCTTTGCACCCTGTACGCGTAGCGTTAGTGCAGATGCACGCAGTTGCGCTAACACTACGCTAAAAAATAGCACATTTGCGCAGCGCTACACTACACTGACAGCTATGGTTAGCATAGCTGACCCACGGTTGATAGAATGTGTTCCTGATGTGTAATACCTCCTTGGAGCTCAACATATTTTCTAGAGAGTGTATTCTTCTGGCAGAAAAAAATTGGGGCCGTTTGGAGCACCATAGATAAGGTTTTGGGGGTTTGCCTCAGTAGGAAATCCGCCAAATCACCCCTAAGCTACACAAGGTGTCCCTGAGGTGTGCTAATGCAGTGAAGCTCAGCATATGTTTTAAAGAGTGTATTCTTGTGGCAGAAAAAAATTGGGGCCATTCACTGCCAACATAATTGGCTAGGTTGAGGGTATCCCAGTTGAACTGGGATGACCTCAACCAATTTAAACTTGGTTGATCTCAACTGATGAAATATAAATCCAAGGTACCCCCCTTGGGTTCATATTTCATTGGATGAGATCAACCCATTTTAAATTGGTTGAGTGCATCCCAGTTAAACTGGGATGTCTTCATCCCAGTCAAACATGCTGGCAGTGATTTGGCGCACCATAGATAAGGTTTTGGGGGTTTGCCTTAGTAGGAAATCCGCCAAATTAACCCCTGTTCCACAAGGCCTTCCTGATGGTTTCTACTCCTGTAAATCTCAAAATATTTTCTAGACAGTGTATCTAGATTGCTGTAAAATTTTGGGAGCATTTGGGTGCTCCAGTGAGGAGATGTAAATATTTCTCTATTTCCTGGGATTTTTTGTAAAATTAAAATCCCAACTCCCGTTTGGGATTGCAGAATTACAATTCTGACTCCCAAAACGCCCCTGGGTCAAAATGTGGTCGCGGGGACCCGGGAAAGACGTCCCGAGGCGGTCCGCGCAACGGAAATTGCGTTTGGGAGTCAATTTTTTAATTTGTGGGAGTCAATTTCTCAACCCCCTTCTTTTGTTTGTATATTTCCTCATCGTAATATTTTTGTTCTTTTCCATCATCATCATCAAACGCAAATACAAGCATTATTGAAGAAACCAATCTTTTAAGAATTCTTAAGAATAAATCTCTATTATCCTGAAGTGTGCCCTCGTTGTCATTAGCTCGTCTGTAGACATTCGTGAGATATCTATCTCTGGCCTGTCCGATTGCTTGTTGTAATACTCTAGTCATTACACTACACATCTCCTCCCTCACTCTTGGCAAGGCGAGATTGCGTATGAGTCACGGAAATTAGGGATCCCTCTGCTCCTACGCAGTCCTATTAAACTACGTTCGACAATGGGTATTGGTAACGTAACTGACCGCAGCCCATCGTAGACTTTTGTTAGATTCTTTCTTGATCCACATCAACTTTTGAAACTTGAGCTGTCGAGAGTCAGCCCGCCCGCGACGTGGAGGTATACCGCTGTATGATCTACACGTTGCCGACTTTCGATCCACCTGCACCATGGCACGGTACCAGCGGCCAGCCTGAGCGGAGGTGGCAAACACACGTCTGCCGGGTTTGATGCTCGCCAGGGAAACAGCTCTCTACTCTTGCCCACATCTCCACTTTCTTACCTGTCGGGCCGTGGTAAGCCAATACAATTTGTATGTAGGGCATCGCTGACGTGTTAAAAAAGGGTAAAATGCAGGCTCTGCTGAGGAAGAAAGTTTTTTATCTATGTTTAGCCGGTGGCACACAATCGAATGAATCGTCGGATCGAAAGCAAGGTGTGCAGTCTGGACTTTCGATCATATTTCACCCCGCTTTCCAAACTCTTATACATTGGATGAGGCACCTTCCGGTCTAGCCCGGTCTCCTACTATTCCCCTCTGTTTATGCTTGTGCGACAAGCTATTCGGACTCACCCTGTACGCTGAGCTCGATCAAGCTCCTGCGGCCCTGAACTTTCTTTATGCACAATTTTTTTTATCATTTCTCTAACTTGTTTCGCACTCGACATGTAATATTTCTATCTCGAACAGAGTTTCTTTGAGCTGCCTTTACTGTCGACGTGGAGGAAATGACACGTGAAGAATGTATCCACTTGACCTGCATACAACTTTCTAGGCGATGATTGGGCGAAGAAATGGCATAGATCAGTGTGAGTTGACTGAGTTTCTCCCCTCGATGCCTTGTGCGGTAATACTGCCAAATTTGTCTGGGCTTCACCAAGCTCACCGAAAGACAGAGTCCCGAGTATCATTATACGACTTCCAAACAAGTCAAGGCTTATACGTAGCACCGGCATCGCATACAACTTCCAACGTTAGTCACCTGCTGGTCTGGTCTGGCATGTAGGCTTGCGGGGGAGCTCAAGGGGAAACGATCGCAGTCAATGCCGCCCACAAGTCATCTCGTCAGCTGAAGCGGCCACTTCCCCCATACGCAAAAGCTATAAATTCCCCCCAATTTCCACATGGGAGGACAACACACCTTCCGCCCACTGCATCCTCTTCAAAGTCATCAACTTTAGTTAGATAGCAGTTTAAATCCACCGCTTGAAATCATTTATTGATTTTTTAAATTCACTTGGCCTACCTCTACATTTCACTCATCACCTTACACAGTCCAACGCCATGCACATTCGCCAGCTTATTACCGTCTTGGGCCTCTGCCTTGCAAGCGCAAGTGCTATGATGATTACAGATCCGGTCGATCGTGCGCTCCAGCAATTAGTCATGCTCATGACGCCGACTGATGCTCCACTCGATGAATCTCCACACTTCGCAGGTGTGGTAGAAGCACTCAAGCATCAGGAGTCTGCGAATACCAACGAGATGAAACACTTCCTACACGAGTCCGTCCATCCAATTATGAACAACAGCATGGATAAGCTAGCCTATGTTTCTGCTGGGTACAAGGGATATCAACAAACTGTTGGGGAATTCAAAGCCATGGGACACCACCCCGACTTGGTGGCCAAAAAATTGAGATTATACCGGAGCGCTATCTACTCCAACATGAAGGGTATATTCGAGAGGAATAAAACATATTTTACCCCAGAGAATATAGAACATTTGCAGGGCCACTTACTCCGCGTGTTCAATCCAAAGGCTGGAGTTTACCATTCCGCTAACAAGGATGCAACAATTGAGGAGATTTTCCAACACCACGCCGAGAATGCGTTCAGAATTGAACCCGATGGAATCAAAGAAATGTCCAATTCCAAAATCAACAAAGAGCTGAAGAAAATCAGCGAAGGCACCGATCTTCAACCAATACTTATTGAATTATCAAACCACGCACACACTGCCCCACCAAGCCACCTGCACTCAACAGGTCACCCGGTAGTCGTTGCCTAACCTTCGACAACCATTTACCCATTGCAGTCTAAAAATCATTAACCACTAGGAGCTAGGTCACATTTTCCCCCAAAGTGTCTTCCTGCACTAGTTATTTTATTTTTCTTCTGGGTAAAAAACAGTAGTAGTGCTGCCTCTATTTTCCATAGAAGCAACCAACACAGCCTATGGTTTCATACTTACCATAGCAATTTTATCATTCATTTTGTCTAGCTTTGACTTTCACATTCTCTCCTAGAAACCATTACAATAAAATAATAAGGAAAAACCCTTGAAAAATACAAACAAAAAAATGTTGGCTGAGGTGGTGGCTGTTTGTTCCTCTCTAAAATCATTTCCTCTTTCCAATTATTTAGCTGAATCAAAGGGAAGAGTGACTGGTTTGGAATTTACCTGCATAGATATTGATTAGCCAAACTCTGTACATCTTTCCAAAAAGCACATCCAACATGTGGTTAGTATACTGTCTTCTACCAAGTGACACTTTGGCCCACCAGGTACCCCCGTAGGGTCCTGGCCAGAGAGCCCATGCCAATAACCAAGGCTCTACACAGGCAAACTGGATCAGTACGAGGTTGTTGGCAAGCTCCTCTTGCACAAAGTGCCAGCCTCCGAAGGAGGACCTTGGGAGTAATAGGCAAACTTCTGTGTGGGTCCTGAGGACCACTTCCACCAATTTGGCTGGTGTCAGAATTTCATGTCAAATTATGAGGTACATAAATGAGACCGCTATTGAATAGGCTTTGTAAGTCAACAAATAACTTGAATAGAGATAAGGATGGCTTCAATCGCATCCTTTCAATGTTTTCCCACTTTGTTTTAATAAAAAAACACTTACCACCTGACTGACCCGGGCTGTCCATGCGGCCAACTGTGTAACGGGTGGCCGGTAGCTCATTGGACTTGAGCTGATGTCACCTGTGGTTGTGACAGTTTATTTTCACTGCTGCTGGTTTGTATGTTGCCGTAGGACCTCGAGGTCACAGTCTATGTGTGCTGGCCGTGCTCTGCTAAGAAATTCAAAGCAAGCTATGGTTCTTACTACAACCTAGTAGCCCCACAGCTTCTCAAGTCGCACTTTGTGCAAATGAATGCGAGGCGCTTCGCAGCCCTGACCTCGGCAGGCGAGGGACTTTATATGCACGGCCTGACAAAAGGGTGCTCAGAGCATTTTTCACGTGTCCAACAAATCAATGAAATAGGACACAAATGGATACATGGTTTGGCCTGCTTCATAAAATCCAAATACATTTCCGTCAAATACAAACTTTGATTTGGACATAATGAGTTCTGAATGATGATGATATAACTGATTACTACAACAGAGACAAGTTTTGCTTGTCTTATTTTTTTTGGTATTTGAGACTAAGAAAAGTAGGCAAAAAAGCATATTCTCGTCCAAGCAATTTCAAGCATGCTGGTCCAGAGCGGAATGGGAAGAAATACCAAGCGCCTAGAAAACGCTTAATAAAAGAGAAAAGAGAACTACGGCTAACTCAACAACATCAATTGAGTTGCATAGCCAATTAATAGATGAAGGAGAAAATGCAGAAAAAAGAGAGAAAAAATCCAGATAAATCTTGGATGTAGAGTATGAAGGGTCAGAAAATCTCGATGGTTGAGCGTGATCAAGCGGCTCCATTATCCAAAAACCGGAGTTCACTATCATTATTCTCGCGTGTCCAGACATCCAATTGTTCGTACTCGTTGATACAAGCCTAAGAGAAAAGAGTGAAATATGCGTGAACTCTAAACATTCTTTGTTGGGTTTTCGCCGAGCATCTGATGGCCCCAGCAAATAAGAATTATTCATTAAAAAAAAGACTTACAAGTAGTCGCTCTTCGGTGAAACCTTTTGCGAAGACCCGTTCACGAATCTCTCGCATGTTCTGAATAGGTTTGAATCCTCCTTCATCGTCGCTGTCATTTGCGGCTTGATTGTGTCTGCCACGGCCGACCCTTCCACCAAGTCTTGCAGAAGATGGATCTTTTCTGCCAGACCCACTGGTGGTCATTTCCCGAATGATCCGGTAGATTTTACTGACATCGGTCACGTCTCGATTTGCACCCACTTCCATGTCTTCGTCCGGATCCTGATCCAAACTGGCTTTCGAGACTTCCATCAGCCGCAAACCCTCGTCAACATCTTCTCTCGCCACCTCATTCGAGTTTCGCATTCGGGCAAGAGCTTGGGAAAGTCGAATGACACTCAATAAGGTTCGCGCAGAGGTGTAGGTGAATGACCTTCCACTTGCTTCTTCCTTTTGGTGATGCTTTCGCAGATTGACATAGGCCGATATGATGTATTCAGAAATCTGTTGTGGAACGGTCGGTCGTTTTTTCCGGGCCAGAGCGATGTAACTCCTGAGTAAAGATGGTGAAATTGGTGGGGGGTCGATGACGGGATGAGCACTGTGCATGTGTACATGTGTCACATGCTGTGCCAGTCTTTCATCATCCTCTCGTCTGGGCTTGTCCAACATCAAAAACATGATATCAAATCGACTAAGCAAAGCAGCCGGTAGATTGATGTTGTCGACCGGACTGATCCTGGGATTGTATCGACCGTACAACGGGTTGGCGGCGGCCAGTATAGAAGTACGAGCGTTGAGGGTGGTCGTGATCCCAGCTTTTGAGATCGAAATAGTTTGTTGCTCCATCACTTCGTGAATTGCTGTCCGGTCGGACTCGTCCATTTTGTCAAACTCGTCAATGCAACATATCCCGTTGTCCGCTAGTACTAGTGCTCCGCCCTCTGAAAAGAAAAGAAAAAATGTGTCAAACCCAACGATTCAACCAATTAGGATGAAGATGTCAACGTACCAAGCACCATCTCATCTGTGACTGGATCCCGCATAACAGCGGCGGTAAGACCAACCCCCGAAGATCCTCGACCAGTCGTGTAGACACCACGAGGGGCTACTTTACTGATGTATTTTAACAGCTGGGATTTAGCCACTCCGGGATCACCCATGAGGCAAACATTGATATCACCACGAATTTTCATACCATCGCCAACTTCTTTTGAAACACCACCTATGAGAAGCAGAAGCAATATTTTCTTGACATCCTGGTGCCCATAGATTTCAGGGGCAATTGAGTTGGCCAGACGGTCGTAAAAGTTGTGCTCATTATTAGCCATCTCTTCGATCTCACTAATAATCTCGGGTGTGATTTCGAGAGATTCGTACGATTTGCGGAGCTGAGAAATGTGGTGACATTCTAGATAGGTGTCAGTCAGTAGACCGGCTCTAACACCTTTGAATCCTTGATAAGGCGTTGGAATGAATATCCCAGTCACATTGACGACATCTCCTGGAGAATTAGACCGGACCAATGGACCATATAAATGCAAAGTCATGGAACGAGGTATGTGCCCAACTGGAACTTGGTCCGCCTGTTTTTTTTTTTTCGATTTCTTAGTAATTGACGAACATGGATTTTGTCTCTTAATATAAATGACCTACCATCTCTTGGAGTTTAACTTCTTGAAAGGGTTCGAATTTACAGGCACGAGTTTGCATGACTAGATTGCCCTTGGTTCCGTTTTTGACGCATTCTTCCGAGGGACATTCAGTCAATGGTGTCAAGTTTCTACTTTCGACCTCTTGAAAAATTTCCGAACCGCATGCATCACACGAAAATGCGTTGACCAGCAGTAATGGTTTGACCTCCGAGACTCTAGTGACTATTCCTCGGATTGATATTAATTTGCCCAAATGCACAGCCTTGACTTGTCTAACGGCCAAGGTAGTGGAGGATCGCGGGGCTCGGAAATAGAGGTTGCTGGAAAAAGTGTTAGATAGTCAGCTAAGGACCTTCTCAAGGGCATGTACGTGAGTGAAAGTGATGGCGCACTATCTTCGGGTTAGAATGGGGGGGAAAGTGGCCTCGCCAGCTTCGTCATTCATAAGATTCTTCTCACGTCGTTGATGCATAATCACATCCAAAACGTCGTATTTGTTTCTGAGACTGATGGGATCCGTTGGTTCGGGAAGCAATTCGTCAATCACCCGATAGAACAGTTGGACGTATCGTAGTGTGTTTTGTGAGATGTTCTCCAATAATCGGAGCTGCTCCGGGTCGCGTGATCTACGCAGGTCTTCGAGATCAATGACGAATTTCGATTGTTCTCGATCAGCCACAAGTTGCATCTGTTCAACGTATCTCAGCCTGATAAAGAGAATTTGTAGTTCGAAACAGATAAGGATTCAGTTACATGCGGTAATTTCATAGTTTGGTGGGAAAATAAATCGACCTTTGGTTGGAACCGCCATCTTCATCATCCATTTCGACGTCGAAATCTTCATTGTGAGTATCAAGCTCCGCACCCTCTTCATTCTCGTCGAGTAGATCACTCGCGGAAATGGAACGTCCCTTGGTCTTCGTCAAGAAACCTTTCATAACTTCGATATCCGCCGAATAGTCATATTTTGTCTTGAAATTGGCAGCAGATATCAAGGACATCGTGGCGAGAGGAGAGACAGGTGATAGCGAAGTGTGGGATTCGGTCGACTTCTTGGACAGGATGACAGGTTAATATGTTGTTGGTATTGGTGTTGGTGGTGGGTGAGCTTGTGACACCGGATGTTGGGACCAGAACAGGCCAGCTCAAGTCGCGTCGCGTGGACTGGATCTTGCATGCGACGCGTCAGCCCCGAGAGGCCCGTGCAGTCAGCCCGACCCAGAAGACTGTATGTGCTTATGTAAACATATAATGGATCGGGGGACCCCGTGACCAAGGAGAGACCCAACCTCATAATTTATGTGCATATCATAAATCCAGCAGAGGGTTTTGACAAATGATTTGGATCTTCAAATTGATGCAGATATTTGACAGCAAAAAACATGGCTTGTGGGGGTACTGGAGGACTTCCCCATTGGCAGCTTGGCTGAAATTCTTATTCTAGAGGGAAAGTACTGGCTGGTGAAAGTTGATTGAGATCAAGTTTTCACCAGCAAACAAAGAGGGAAGCTTGGAATCAATCTTGTGATTATCTTGTCTGCCATGATGATGCATTTGCTGCTAATAAATTTGTTGTATGCACATTGTGATGAACAAAGGTGGTCACTGCGTAGAAATGTTGGGACCCCGCTGCTCCAAGATGATTCCCAGGTAAAGTCAGGTGATCTGGAGAAACTCCACTCCACAGCTCCGCCGCGTTGTAGGGCTCTGAGTTGGATAAATAAAGTAAAGCATGTAAAATAATATAGCTCCACAAAAGTAAACAGTAAAATAAAGCTCCGTCGCATAAAGAAGATAACTCCGCAAAAACCGCAAGAAAACAGCCGTAAAGCAAACACAAAACTCTGCAAAGCACAACCGTAACACATAAAGCAAGTCCGCAACGTAAAACTCTGCTCTGCAATGTATGCAAAGCAAAAGAAGCACAACAATCTGCAAAGTAAAGTAAAACCGTAAAAAAGAGAGTCTGTTGGGAGTATGATACAGAATCCTCCCTCCACCACTGTGGTTTTATAGAGAAAAGGAAGAGAACTAAAAGATATCCTCCACCCACCTCCCATGCACGCCATCCAATAACTCCATGCACACTTGTCATCCACCAAGTGCTTTACACACACGCACGTCATCCGCCAAGCTCTGCTCTCACGCCAACTCCTGTTGTCTCTGCCGCTTGCCTTCAACCGCCATCAAACTCCTCTCTCTAGCTTCCACACCCCTGTCTAGCCTATGATGTCAGGATTAACCCTTCTGGCTGCCAAGGCTTCCCCCAATCACCACCTCCGCTATCCAGTCCGCGCTGGCCTGCTTAGTCTGAGTCCAGTTCCGCCGTCAAGCTCCGCGCGCCGCCGCCTTCAGTTGTGCGCTCCACTCCGCTCCATTCCGCACCGTTTCCGCACCGTTTCCGCACCATTTCTGCACTGTTTCTGCACTGTTTCCGCACCATTTCCGCACTGTTTCCGCACTGTTTCCGCACCGCCTGTGCGCCGCACTGATAGCTCCATGGACAATTTGACACGAGTTCCAGAATTGATCACCACAACGTTGTTCATGGTCAATTTATTGCATGCACAGCTATTAGGGGGATTCAAAGTTGGCCATGCACAACTTGCATGCACTTTTGCAAGTTGGTGTTCAAGGCTTTTATTGAAAACCAAATTTCAAAAAAAAAACATTCAAGAAGGCTTAGGGGGTGTAGTACAGTGTGGCTTGCATGCACTTTTGCAACTCAGTGTTCAAGAATGAACTTGAACACCAACTTGCAAAAGTTTCAGCTGTGGTGATACCAAGACTAATGTCTTCTAGCTACACCAGCTGCAAAAAGTGCCAAATGGTAGTGGTAAAAAAGGTAGTAGCGCGGTTTCAGATAAGGAATACTGGCAAATAAAGGAAAAAATAGAAATATCTTTTATATTTTTTTAGCGGAGGGGCTTAACTCCAAGAGCTAAGGGTATTTAAGTGCCCTCCGTAACTTATCAGGGCCTGCTAAGCAGGGGTATTAAAGTGCCTGATGCAGCGGGGGCCTGATGATCAGGTTTGTTTTGCTGAGATACCCCGGTGAAAACCTTCAGAAGAAGGATTTTCTGAGAGGAAGAAACTGAGGAGACTCACTAGTTGGCTGTGTTAAACCTTCACCTACCAGGAATCTAGACTAGGTTTCCTCGGAGAGAACCGCGATGGTTTATTCAGCGCTTTGTATAGTAGCGCTTGAGAAGTCTTCGAACTTCAAACGGAATCAAACAACTGAACAGAGTGAACTTTCTGTCGAAAGGGTATTTGAGTGGAAGGTGCTATGTACAATGTTGGTGTGTATGAAGATGGGGATCTCTTACTCAGGAAACACCCGCTCTATTTATAGGGTATTTCTTTATTCTTTTTCTCTCGTCTAGGGCTCATCTTCTTTTGACAAGGAGAATCTTAGTCTCTTTCTGTCATGAAGATGAGCGCTCTCTTTATATGTAATTTTTTTTCCGAGGAAGAGCTCTTCTCCCGTTGATGAGCTCAGTCCTTTCTCTATATTTTATGTATGTCTGTTGTTCTTAGCGCTTTAGTCGCGCAGTGTACTCTTCTGCTCTTAGTTACGCAGTACACTTACTGTGTAGACGCGTTTGGTTATCAAAACAAATACTGACTACTTCATTGCGCATCCGCGCGCTACTCAGATGGAGTTTCTTTTTATTTTATACTTAGATTTTTAGTATTTATTTGTTTTTCTATTTGATCAGTTAGCTCTGATACCAGTAGCTAGCTGACAAAAAGTGCATGTAAGTTGCATCTGGCCAACTTTGAAATCCCTTATTGGTTATGAAAGTACAAGGCAATAGCCCCCAAATTTGGGGCTCCAGGGGGTGTTAAATAATAAATCCGTTGAGTTTGCTCAAACGAAATCGGGGACACAGGCCATAGGTTCATAGTTTGTTCATGACCATGTGGAGTAAGATGTGGTTAATACAAAAGCATAGCATTGACGCCGGCATTACTTGCACGACCCCGGCGTTACTCGCATGACAGATATTTGTACTGGTTTGTTTAGGCCATTTCTTTAGTTATCCCACTTTCTTAAATCCACAGAATTCTAGACCTGCAGATCTAAGTTTTGAGGTGTTTTTTTCTCTCACAAAATGGGGCAAAAAATGCCCATTATTCTCACTTGGCACGTTGAATATCCCCAAAGGCCCAAAGGCCCTACACCCCGGGAGTACCTCCACGCGCACCTCACTGAAAATGTGCGAGGAATCCTTGGTGAACCCGTGGGCAAGGTTGGACCTGCAGATGACGGTCCAGGGTATCACGAGGTCACCACCAACATCTCAGGGGTGGTCTCCACGGGATCAACCCATGAAATCCACGGATGCCATGAGCTTTCCTCGGACACATTGAAGCCTCCCCGTCCATGATCCAACAAGTGTTTGGATCCACGTGGGGCCATGCATCAGATGGGCTCATTAACCTTATCACTGACCAGCAATATAGGTTCATCAGGTGAAATTTGTCTGAGCTGAAAGCTGTTACCAGGGGGTAACAGATGATGCATTCCACACCTGTGGCACTATAGTTCTTCAGCTCTTAGCCAAAGAAAAATGTGCATTTTTCTTTGGCTAAAAGCCAAAGGAGTGCTGGAGCTGGCCGGGCTGGCGGAGCTGAGCTCATAGGAACCTAGCCACAAAACCTGGGAAGCGCTGTGGTATGCTTTATGGTTGCCCATCTAGCCCATTTCAAAATTTCTTTTTTTCTCATATGTACACTCTCAAATCAACCAATATGGCGGCACCACTGGGTTCTACGGCCAAAACTACACAGGACCCCATGGAAAAAACACCTTAAACCCCCCTGGATCAGAAGATACAACCCTCTCAAGACACCATCAGTCAGTTTCACACACACAAACACCATACTCAGGTCATGTAATCCGTTACATGAACCACACTTACCCAGGACATGTAATCCGTTACATGGACCACCCTGACAGCTTGTCTAACCTTTACATATACTTTACCTCATCAGCTGCACTCATTTCATTGTGCTTTGCAGATGTCATGCAGTGTTATGCACACTTGATGCAGGCTTATGCAGTCTTCTGCAGTCTTATGCAGGTGCATGCAGACTAGTGTAATAGGGGCTGCAGTCTGACAGTTGACAGATGAAATCATGCAGGTGTCAAGATAGCAAAAACCCCTCATGCAGCTTGCAGATGACATCATTTGACAGGCCAGGCCAGCTAAAACATCTCACCTCCTATTTCTCACTAGCTAAATTCCCTCATATGACATCATGACCTCATGTGACCTGTCAACCAACAGCCAAAATACCTCATTGTAGTCTTCAGGGCAGCTAAAACCCCTCATTCTCTTCTTCCACTGGAGCTAAAATGTCTCACTCTTTTCTATTTAAGGAGGCTCTCCTCCCCCCAGTTGTAATTTCTTGCAGCAAACTACTTGCACTCAGCTTACCCCATAACAGTACAATACTTGCTCACTCTACAGTATTATCCCCACTCTATATTGTGGTTTTACACCCTTACATACAAATTACAACCTCATTACAACACTTACTCATCAGCTACATCACCATAACCCTTAAGCCACCTGCTCAAAGTAGGCTATCTTTTGATACACCTCCACTATCACTACATAAACCTTCCAATCGTAGATTGGGGGGCTTGTTTTAGTGTCTAGTGACCCAGGAAAGGCAGAGTTAACCTCATTCATCCCTTTCCGCACTCAGCAAAAGGTTCTCAGGAACACTTTTGAGCTTTACA
This sequence comes from Puccinia triticina, assembly GCF_026914185.1. NCBI lineage: Eukaryota > Fungi > Basidiomycota > Pucciniomycetes > Pucciniales > Pucciniaceae > Puccinia > Puccinia triticina. The sequence goes on along the minus strand of NC_070564.1, from coordinate 5,826,320 downwards.
GCGCAAACAATGGTTGTTAGCCTAGTGGTTTGCAGCTGCGCTGGCTGCAAACCTCCTTACAACAAGGTTGCTGTTTCAATTCCCACTGCCCCCATGCCCCATTTGGGGGTTAGTGGGCAGGTTAGGGGTTAGGGCAGTTTTTTAAAAAAAAACTTGGCAAGGTGTATAGTACACTGTAATGGTATTGGTACACGGCAGTTGCGCGGATTAAGGTTTCGCCCGTCAAAACTGCCGTCAAAGACAAAACACCCGCCTGATTGACCGCCCACCTGTCGGCCTCCGGTCAGCCGTCAAACTGCCAGCCAAATTAACAGCCGAACAGCCGGCACTTGACTTCAGGCAAGTTTAACATAACTTGCCTGGGGTCGGTTGGCCGACAAACGCGCTTGACCTGACAACAGCCGGTGGGAACAGTGGCAAGATGCCGGCCTCCAGGCTAACCCCAAAAAAAGGGCAGAGGGCCAAGAAAAAGTCCGCCCATCAGAGGGACACGTCACCCTTGGCCCTCTCATTTTTTCCAAGTCCGCTCATCGGATCACCGCCACCCTCCATCTGCCCCACCCTCACCAACCCACATCCTCAGATGTGTCCCTCTGCCCCTGCCTCCTCCTTGCCCGGCCCACACCCCATCCACAGCACGCCCACCTCCACATCACATCCTCCATCAAGCTCCGCACCTCGCTCGGCTCTCACATCCTCCATCGAGCTCTGCACCTTGCTCGGCTCCATTGGCTTCTTCCGAGCCACGTTCAACTAATGCTCCTCCTCGTCTTCCTCCTCGCCTGCTCGCTTCTGAGCTTATTTTTACTATTGGTTGATCTTTCCAACCACAGGGAACGTTGCGAGGACCCTCCGAGATTTGTGCGGCCACTGATGGCCAGGCCTTTTCTTCTCATCACGGCCTCCAAGCTGAGGGAACACCGCACCAGCCAACCACGCCAAGCCCATGATGAGCCCATCCCGCCGGCTGAGTTCGAGCAGCACTTCGGCTCTGTTATCGGTTGGTCCTCGAGAACTGGGTGGTGTGGCTGAGAGACCGAGAGGCTGATGCTCCTCATTTGCTTCTCCCCCGCAGAGTTGTCAAGCAAGGCATTGGGCAGCTCGATTGTTGCCGTCTCCATAAAGGGTGATCATCAAACTCGGCGTTCCCTCAGGCACGATTGTTGGGTTCGACATCAACACAACCCTCTTTAGTGGCAACGAAGCGACGGCCTGCTCGGTCTATGGCCTCGACAGACTCAGCCCTGCCCCGGACTCGCCGGATGATGCTCAGGTGTGCCCTCCGCGTATAAATAAGTATGGGGACGAACCACCGCAGGCAGAGTTGTTGGCGCTTCTGGAAAGAGAAGCCGCACTCTCCCTCTAGCTCGGTATCAAATTGATTTTTCTCTCCCATTTCCCTCTTGTCATTTATTCATAGAAAAAGCTGAAAAAAAACATAGAAGAGCCAAAAAAAGAACAAAAGCGATGTAAAAAAACCATAAAAACCAAAAAAAAGTGCCCTGGCGGCCATAAAAACTTTTTGAGAGTGCCATGCGAGTCGACCCAACAAACTGGGTCAAACCTGCGTGATTAGCGGGCAAATCGCCGGCGATTTGTGGTCAAAGGGCGGTCAAAAAGCCCTGACCGGTTTTTGTAGGGTCTCGGGTTGGACGGCGAGTTGCCGGATGGGTCAAGGTGCCCTATGTTTCGCCAGCGCGTTCTCTGATTGCGCATTGGCGGGGGTGCCGCCAAGTTCGGCGGTCCGCTTGACGGTTGACCGGAGGCCGGCATGTGAACGGTCATGAATGGCTGGGGCGCGTCCGTCAAATTGACGGCCGAACTTTGGGCGCTTTGGCGGCGATGTGCAACTGCCGTGTATGTATTAGATACATATCAGCATGTATTGGATATGTATTGGCATGTATCGGATACGTACCAAATTCAAAGATACCTTGTATTGTTACGGATTGGTACGTATTGGATACATTGGTATGTATTGGATACATCAATACAATGTATTGCTATTTTTTGGTTACAGCAATACATTTTCTTGCTTTGTATCAGATACAGCAATACATTGTGTCGCTTTGTATCAGATACAGCAAACATAGTATTGGTATGTATTGGATACATCAATACAATGTATGCCAGCTCATCCAGCACGCCAGCTCCAGTGGAGCTGGCCCGGTCAGCTCTGCTGCCCTTTGGCTTTTAGCCAAAGAAAAATGCATTATTTTCTTTGGCTAATAGCCAAAGGAAAAAAGGGACAAAACTCGCATCCATCATCCACGCCCCTGCCTAGCTTCCAGAGGCTTGGGATCCTACTCCCTGCCTCCGCCCCATCTGTGCCCGCTGGCGCAGCCCGCTTCAGCTGCCGCGGCTTCACCCAGCTCCGCGCCGCTACTAGAAAGTCCTCGCTGGACTGCCTGGACTGCGCAGCCTGCTCCTCTCCGCATGCGCAACTCCGCTGCATCTGACCGCCGCTCTGCGCTCAAGTAATGCGCCCCCCCTCTGCAACTCTAATCCGCACCGTGCCTAGGGCATCCATTGCCCCTTTCCTCCGCAGCACCGCACACCCAGAAAACCTGCCGGCCGCTCTGGCGCCCCGCACCCGTATTTGTCACCACATTGGCTTACCTCAAGATTGAGGCTTCCTTGCCATGCATGTTAGCCTTCCAGGAACTTGCAATAATCAACAAAAAAATCAAGGAATTTCCAACCAAGGTTCAATGGGAGGAACTGGTGCTTGTGGAGCAGTTTCTTGAACCATTTTACCAAGGTGTGATGTTTCTCTGCTTGTTGCTTCCTAAGTTCCTCAATAGGCTGATCAGATCTCTCCTTCCTCCATTCAGCAACTGTATTATTGCAGAGTGGTACCAACGCTGAAACCGCTGCGCTAAATCTATTTGCAGCGTCCAGTAGTGTATCTTAAAAAATTGCCGTTACATTGCAGCGGTAGTGCATCGGCCGGCCGCTACACTACTGTGTATTTGTAGCCCTTGGCCAAGACTGCACCATTCACTGAGAAATGAAGATTGGCAAACCCAATACACTGCAGCGGTAGCGCATTGGCACAGCAATGCGCCACAATTTCCAAAAATACATGTATTTTTTGCCAATTACAATGCACTGTAACAACAGTGGGTTGCTACTTTAATCTACGATAACCGGAGCTGTAGAGTAAAGTAGAAAACTGCGCATAACATTTTTACAGTTATTGTTAATGCTAGCGCGTGGATAGCCGCGTCACAGTTATCGTAACTGACCTGTTTTTTGTACAGCCTTTACTAGTAAAGTAACATGTTATTGAGAAAATTAACATGTTATCAAGCAACTAAGGGCCAAATTAGCCCTTATCAAGAAGAGCAACACTTTATTAAGCAGTGAAAGGCCAAATCAGCCCTGAAATGGCCTTTTATTGCTCAATATATTGATAAATATCTGCTGCTCTGCCCATAGATATTGTAGCAGCCTGGAAAAAAACACCCGCCCGGTGCAATATTAATATTGTGCCACATTTCCCCATGGCTACCGGTCCGGTTAGCGTAGAGGGACCAAAAATTGGTACAATAATGTTACAATATCAATAACTGTAAAGTAGCGACCCACTGTTGACTGTAACGGCCATTACAATACATGTATTGTAATGGTTTCACCGTTGTTGGTACACAATATCCAACACTCAACTATGGTTATTGTTTCATGTCAGCTATTGAAGCACAACTCAACAAGTCCTTGGCAAACCCAACTCTGAGCAGTGTGGTTGAATTGATGAAGCAGAAGTTCAAGAAATACTGGGAGCCGACAAAGACAGTACTTGTCATTGGACTGATCCTTGAACCGCACTACAAGATGCGCTACCTTTGCTCCAACCTTGAGCAGAACTTGGCTGGCAACAAAGATGTGAACAAGTTCATTGGCCAAGTCAAGTCCCTATTTTTGGGGCTGTGGAATCTGTATGTTCTAGCACCATCACCCGCCAACAACCCCTCCAGCAGTCAACAAGAGACCTCACAGAAGAAGAAGACCATTGATCAAGACCTCTCAGCCTTCCATGAATACATGGCTGGCACAATGGAATCTTCTCAACCCAACGCTCCGATGGCCGATTTAGACCTGTACCTCAAAGAGAGAAACCTCATCCTCCCAGATTTGGAGTAGTTGGAGTTCAATCTGCTTGACTGGTGGAAATTGAACGCTGCACGGTTCCCGTAACTCTCTCAGGCTGCCAGGACGATTCTCATGATCCCAACTACCTTGGTTGCATCTGAATTGTCATTCTCTACGGGTGGGCGGGTCCTTGAAAACTATTGAATGCGCCTGAACAAGGAATCCGTTGAGGCTTTAATCTGCACTCAAGACTGGATCAAGGCCAGGAAGCTAGCTGCAAAGCAAGTTGCAGCAAAGTAACTCAACTCCCTACACCACAGGAGCGATTGAGAGAACTCGGGACGTTCCCAGAACGGTTGCAGGAATCACATGTCCTAGCAACCGCTAGGACCGCCATGGAACGTTAAGGTTGTCTTGTTGGCCGTAGGACACTTTTTAGACATCATTTTTTCATTGACGTCCTTGCCGACTGCGGTGGTTGCAGCATCTGGGGTTGCTAGGACGTCAAAGTCCTCTTGACAGAAGGCTTGGTGTTGAGAGGACAATGGCCTCAACCCAGCCGTTCTCGGGATACCTGGGTTATCCTGACGCTTTCACCGGCGTCCGTAGGTCATTTGCTGAAGCCATGCGATTGATAGGACACTTGGGTTGCAAGGACAGCCTGCTCAAGCATTCAAACAACGCTTTGAGGACGTGATCATCAATGGGATGCTTGGGTTCCTGGGACATCTTGACAAAACGTCAAAAAGATGTTTTCATTAACCAAAAATTCCCGTTGACAGCAAGGTCCCCCAACTTGGGCGTTGCTAGAACAGGATGGTCCGACCAACCGGTTCTCAACGCTCAGGTTGCAGATTTTTTTTTTTTTTTGCTTTCCTGTGCCCACCTGCAAAGATGCTTTGCCAAGTGAGTGTTCAAGAAGACAGCTTGATTTCGACTTTTTTTCTTTTTTTCTTCTTTTTTACCTTTGATGTTTTTTTTGTGGAAAGGTGGAAGCAATCTGGTTCACTTCGGTATAGAGGGTGCAATTCCACTGGATAGGTATAGCTAGTGTTGTGTAGTACAAGGGGGAAGAAGCTCCTTGGGAGGAAGCCTGTGGGCAGAATCAGCTGTGGGTTCAAGCCTGGACAGTTCCTTTTGCCAATTGGCACCTACAAGATTGACCCCTTGCCAACATTGTGGGCTCAATCCCTTGACGCTCTTCTAGAGCGCAGAGGGAAAGGCGTCAACCTAACGTTGCCGGAGTGATTGGCAAACAAAGGTGCAGAACCCTCATTGGTCCAGCAACGTCGGCGCGCCCGCTCCTCTTCGCCGGGATGCTGTTGTGACAACTGAAACCACGCCAACCCATATTTTCGTGGTAATTTCTGACCGCGTCAGAACGTTGCCCCCTGCGGAGGAAAGCAACGTTTGGGGGATGCAAAGACGGAGTGTCAACAGAACGTTGACCTGCTCCTGTGGGGTATATTTCTTTTTTATCAACTCCTTTGTATATTACTGTGATGCATATGGTGTAGAAACACTGCATCAACCCTTCCCCCTACCAAAATACAAGATTTTTTTTATTATATCTTTTCTGGCTGGGGCCCGTCGGCGGCCCACAGGCAACCCAACTCATAAACAGGCTCAGGTTGGGCAGCCATTTCAGTAAAAATGACGCGGCCCGACCCACCCACTAATATTGCGGCCCGGCTCGGGTCTGCCCGCAGGCGGCCCGGCTCGGGTCTGCCCGCAGGCGGCCCGAGCCCGCCCGATTGCCATCCTAGTTCAAGTGGTCCAATTTTCACTCAAAACGTGCCAGAATCCGACCCAAAACCCGACGGGTATCGGGTCGGATCCGGGTCGGCCCGACCCATTGACACCCTGACATCAAGTTGATCAAGCTTTTTGATTCTTGATTGGAACAAGTTATAGATGCACAGATCTAAGAGTGTTCAAACTTGGGTTTACGTTTTTCAACAAATGCTTTCATACCTTCTTTTTGATCGTTCTGCATAAAAAGATGAACCCATCAGCATCTCGGAGAGCTTTTCGATCATAATAGAGCGAGATGAAGAAAAATGTAAATCAAACTCAACTGTACCAAACAACAAATGAAACAATCTTTTCTCGAATTCTAATCCCTGGCTAAGAGGTAATTCATAAGCTAGAAAAGGAGGAGGAAAAAAATATTTCAGCCAGAATGACAAGAGCCGGATGGGTTTTAAAAAGAGCAGCACCTAAATTGACAGCTTCCTTCGCTGCCTTGGTGGCCAATTTCGGTTTGGTTGAGATTGAATCTGCCAAAGCTAGCGATTCTTTAATTAGCTCTTCGTGGCCTCCATCAACGATTCTTCAGATTCAACAATCGCAAAAGAGAGTGGATTCAGTTTACAGTTTAAAATTAATCACTGTTTTATAGTTTCTACTCAATTCTTTATCACTTTTCGACAAACCTAGATATCAAACCCCACTCATATGCTTGTTGGGAGCTAAAGGTTTTTCCAGTTAAGACGTATTCCATCGCTTTTGATTTCCCAATCGCTTTGACCAGTCTTTGAGTACCTCCTGCCCCAGGGATGACACCTAACTAGTTTTTATTAGGGGGCGAATTGGATTGAACATGAGGAGGACAAAAATCAGGCGGGGTCGCAGTATTTTACTTTTTTCTGTTTCTTATAGATCTTATCTACTCGCATTAATTTCTGGTTGACCAAACTTTGCATCTTTCGAAGCTAAAATTATATCACACCTACATGCACAAAAATCATAATGAAAAAAGAGATATCAGCGATAAGGGAGAAAACATCCGAACAAGGCATCCGCTCCAAGACTCACATCATAGCCAGTTCACAACCCCCGCCAAGTGCATAACCACTCACGGCAGCCACGATTGGGACTCTAAAAGAGCTGATTTTCTCCGACCAGAACTTGAGGAAGTCAGAATCATAAACCTCGGCCAAGGACCTGTTGGCCATCTCGGTGATGTCGGCGCCGGCTGCAAATGATTTTTCAGAGCCAGTGATGACGAGACATCTGACTGGAGAGGAGGATGAATTGATTGAGCTCAAAAGCTCGTTTATTTCGGTGAATAGAGGCGACGAGAGTGCATTGAGTGCTTTCGGTCTGTTGAGAGTCAAGAGACCAACTGCTGGTGATGGGTTCGAATAAATGATGTTCTGGAAGCTCGTCTGGCTAGATTGGTACCGTCTCGTATGAGTGAGTGAACGGTGGGGCAAGCATGAAACGCTTCGTCGGATGGCCAAGAGCATCTTGAAATAGCAAGTGTGACGTCACCTGCTACAGGATCATTGCCGACGAGCTTAACGAAGCCTCTCGATCAGGGTCGGGGAGGCCCGACCCCGCGTACCGAAGGGACGTGGGCTGAGCTCGGGCCCGAAATCGCTAACCGGATCCGGCCCACTTGGAAAGGCGGGCTGGGCCGGGTCGGGTCAAAATGAGCCAAAGCTCTGCCCAGCCCACGGCCCAGAAAGCAGTATTCGGACTGGGCTCGCGTCGGGCTCGCGTCGGCCCACGGGCTCTGAGTAATGCAGCCGGGTGAGCCCAAGGGTGTTTAATTTTTATCAATGGAGGGCCGGAGGCACTTCTTTTTCTTGAGTTCAGTACTGAAACAATGATTATATGATATTTAAAATCATCAGCAGTTATCTTTTGAGAAAACAGCTCCGTGTATTCAAAGAATGATAATGCATATAGAAAACAAGTAGGAGAAACAAAATCAGGAATCATCCTCATTTTCCTCCTCGGACCCGCCAACTTGGGCCGGCCGGATTGTTCGGCCCCAACCCGGGACAAACATGGGCTTCCGTGGGCCGGGCCGCTGATGTGTTTTCTTTCATATAGGCCTGTCCGGGCCCGCCCCGAACCCAGGACGGGCTAGGGCTGCCCGCGGGCCGCCCAAGCCCACCTGCAACCTGAGCCGGACGGAGGGGCGCGAAGCACCACCGAGCTCCGAGGGACTTGTGTTAAGTTTGGCCCCTCAACAGCTCTGAGCGTGTGCAGCCTCTCCGTCAAACGCACGAAGTGCAGGAGAGGCTTCTATCCAAAATAAGCATGCCCGTGTGTCACCATTGGGGTTCTGAGGTACTTTTCTTTGTAAAAATCATGTAAAATACACTGAACTCCCCATGGGAAAATAATGCTGAGCAGGGTGTGCCCAATTTGGGGGTCTTCATCCCCATCAAGAAGGATTTTGAATTTTTCAAAAATTGTATGTGTAGGATTTTATACAAGCCAATTTTAGTCCAACATGCTTTGTTTTCTTCAAACCCAACCCTTCTTTATGTAATCAATAGAGGACGGGACTGACATCCCAGGATGGTAAATAGAAAATTTTTGGAGGAATTTCATGAAGGAGGGATCCTCATTGAGGTCCCAATAATCAACTTCAGTTCAACATTGAATGGGATATCTTACAATAGTTATAAAAGTCCTGTAGATTCTCAGTTCACATGAAATCATTCACTTAGGGTGTTCAAAGTTGACTTGCATAAAATCATAACACCATAAAATCATAAAATCTAAGCTGAAAAAAATATGTACCACCCAAACACTCATATTAGAGCAACATTTCTAAAATGGTACATATAAAATCATCATTTGAAAATTTTATGATTTTATGTATTGAAAAGTTTATGATTTCAACTTTGAACACTTTAACTGTATTTTTGAGTGCTAATTAGGCGGAAATGTTGATAGAAGCATGACCAATTTTAGTGTCTTGCTCCCTAACAAAAGTTTTACGTTTTTTGATATTATGACCATTACTTGCTTTTGTTACTATCAGTGGAGAAAAAACTGCAAGCCTTTCAAGGGAGAACTTAAAAGAACCACCCAACAAGTTTTGTCTTGTTTGAAAAGGTCACAGAGGATGAGTCATCTCAGAGGTCCAATGATAGATGTTATTAGGGTGTTTCACAATAAGGATACCCAGGAAAGAGTTGGAGCGCTTGCCAGTATTGCTACATGCTGCTTGGGGTGCTTTATGGCTTGTACTTCAGGCTAAATTTTAAGCAAGGATGTCACCCCCAAGTAACCAAATTTGGTGCTACAGGAACTTAAGCAAGAATTCTTATTGTGAAACCCCCTGTTATTATGGCCTAAATAGTCACATAATAAATGAAGATTTTGTTAGGCAATAAGTTGATGGGGGTTCATTTTAAAAAAAATTGTTGTTGCACCAGGAAAAAAAAATAGTCACTTGATGGCAAGTGACATGATGCAGCTTTGGTTTCTGCTCCAGAGCTACTCCAGCGCTGCTCCAAGTCTGCTCCACCAGCACTTTTAGAGCTTGCAGGACTGCAACAGAGCACTCAATGTGGCACAGTCAGCTGATCCTAATTTTTTTCCCAGGAACAGCTGATGCTCATCATAAGCTGAGCAGTAGGCATTGACTGAGCCTGGGCCAAAGCTGAGCATTGGCTGAGCCTGGGCCACAGCTGAGCATTGGATATTCCAAGCCTGATACAAACTCAAGTGTCAGCTGGACCAAGAATATTCCAAATCTGAGCATCAGCTTAGCCAACAATGGTCCAAAGCTGAGCATCATCTTGGAAAAGGCTTGTGCAGAGCTTAGGATCAGCTGGGACAATACTGTTCCAAAGATTAACACCAGCTGGGCCAAAACTTTTCAAAAGCTGAGCATCAGCTGAGCCAATGCTGGTACAAAGCTGAGCATTGGCTGAGCCAAGGCTGTTCTAAAGCTGAGTATCAGATGTTTTAAGACTATTCAAAAGATTAATATCACCTGAGCCAAGGCTGTTCCACAGCTGAGCATCAGCTGAGCATCAGCTGAGCATCAGCTGAGCCAAGGCTGGTCCACAGCTGAGCATCAGCTGAGCCAAGGCTGGTCCACAGCTGAGCATCAGCTGAGACAAGGCTGGTCCACAGCTGAGCATTGTCTTAGCCAAGGTTGGTCCACAGCTGAGCATCAGCTGAGCCAAGGCTGGTCCACAGATGAGCATAAGCTGTTACAGGAGTGGTCAGACTCATAATCTGAGCATTGGCTGGGCCGAGATTTATCCAAAGCTGAAAATCAGCTAAGCCAATACTACTGGTCCAAAGCTGAGCATTGGCTGGGCCAATGATAGTCCTAGTATGAGTCTAAGATGAGCCATGAGTGGAAAAAAGCTGAAACGCAGCTGGGCCAGGACTGGTTCTGATCTGGGCAACAAAGCTGAGCATGAGCTGGGCAACAAAGCTGAGCATAAGCTTGGAGCTAAAGCTGAGTATCAGCTGACCAGAAATGGGGATCAGTGGTGCCCATTGAAAACTGAGGATCTCCTGTGGAAATTCTGAAAGTGGTTAGATGGTGGGTAGATGATGGGTAGATGGTGGGTAGATGATGGGTAGCCCGCTGGAGCTGGCATGATGTCACTTGTCATCAAGTGACTTTTTTTTTTTCCTGGTGTTGTGGGAGATGACTCAAGTATCAGGTTCACAATTTCAGATAGATTTGTTTTTTGGTGGGAATTCATGTCATCTGGAAGGCTTGATGTCAATGGGTTATTTGCAATCTATATTCCTATCATGCCTATGCCATGGGGTGGTGTGTTCTTGGAGGTGCTATGCTAGCCAGGTTGGGACTGGGACCTATTGTACCTGGATGGGAATGTAACAGGACTCTGTATTTACAGCTGCAAAGCCCCCTTGGCCTCTAGTATATATTTAACTGTTATTATTAACATCTCTAACAATATTATTGTATTGTAATTGGTCTCACATTATTGACCACCAAAAAAAAAAAACTTACCAGGTACAACTTGCCAATCTTTATCCTGCGCTTTAATACAAAAAAATATTGATGAAGTATAGAAAAATTGATGGTAGATTGTCATTTTATAAAGTGTGTTAGCCATATTATTTTACTACATTTCTAATCTTATTAAAGATATATTTTGCTATTACATGCTATCAATAGTGAAATTCATCTCACTGTTTGCAATTGACAAAAAACTTCAAAAGTGAGGCCCCTTGCAAACCACGTATGCGACAAATGACATGCACATAGGAGCCCCACAATTTGCAAATTTTTCATGGGATGTATTTTATATTTTATATTTCATATCACAGATTAACAGTAGATTTATAAGATCAGAACCCCTTCGGGTTGACTCGGTGGGTGATTTTGGTAAAATGAGGCCTGGGTAAGAAGAACGAAGACAAGAATCGTTTTGAATGTCAGGGACTTGATCAAAACATAGTGAGGAAACCAGCAGCTACGATCTTACACTTTGTGTATGCCTTTCCGGTATCCTTTGGACCGGGCTGAGAAGACGAAGTATTTGTCCCTCGGAGTCATGTCGGCTTCAGTAGGCAACTCCATAGCTTTTGTCTATAATCCAGAAACGTGATCGGGACAGGGTAAATTTTGGCTGATTGAGTGGCCCTGGAAAGTTTCGTTTGGAGTGATTCTTACCAATGCACCACACTGAACACCGCTGTCTTTAACGGCTTGGATAACCGAATCGACCTCTCTCAGTCGTTTCCTGAGGTTAGCTTTCCGGGTAGTCGATAGTCGCCAAGGAATCTTGCTTTGTAAAAAATGAAGCCATTCTTCAAGTCAATAATTGGAAAATGCAAGTGATGGTTCTTGTCAAAAATTCACCGACCTCAATCGTCCGCCCTCGGCAATGTTGGAAGAATGGAAAGCAGCCCGAGTCAGCTGAGCTGTCGGGTTCGGGGATAGTAACTGGGTCGCCGAAGGTCGAGACAAGACTTTGAAGAAGATCGGAAGCATCATGGTCTACGGCTGTTGGTTTCGTCTGCGCTGCTTGATGCCACCCGGTTCCCGCTGCCGGAATTCGTGGGCCAAGGGTGGGACCCGGGGTTCGGGACGGGGCATGAGGCTGGTCCCGAAGCACAGACCCCGGACTGATCGGGGCATGCCCTGAACCCCGGGGATGGAACCAAAAAAAAATTCAACCCCTGAGGGGAATCTAGTCCTCGCCGCTGGAGCCTCGGAACATAGTCGAGGGGGAGGCCGGTGATGGCGAGCATAGGGGTAGGCTTAAAAACATACTGATGGCAAATTGAAAGCAATTTGCAATTGTGTATGATCTAAAAAAAAAAACTATCTTTTTCCTTCCAAACACCCTGATAACCCATGTGCATGATCACAGAGGATCAAACTTGTACATGATGACAAAATTTGACCCTTGCCAACCCAACCCATGAGGGCGGTCAGGTCTCAATAGCAATTTTTATGAAATCATCTTTCAAGACTGGCCCATGAGCCAGCCTGCCCCAACCCGCCCCATTTTTGATGGGTCGGGTCATGGGGCAGGTCTTGATATTTTGAAACTCCAACCCAACTAGAGATAGTCATTTGGTACCCGCAGGAGGTACCTAGTACCGCTTGGCGGGTACCCCCTTGCACCCGCCTCGCACCCGCGCAGCGGTTCCGGGTGGGGTACTAGGTACCGGGTTTTGGCCAGAAAGCGGTGCGGTACCCGGGTACCGCCTACAAGTACCTCCCACCCCCTGGGGGATTGAGAGCCTGGACTTGGTAGATCCAGCTTGGCAAAGGCCTCCCAGTAAGCTGGGAGGATTCCTCTTGGCGTATCCAGCTCGCCAAGGGGACTCCTCCCGCGGAGCTGGATACATATATTGTATCCAGCTTGCGTACGCCGAAGAACCTCTTGATGAGCTGGAGAGGAGTCCCCTAGCCAAGCTGGATACATATGTATCCAGCTCGCCGAGAGGAATCTTCCAAGGGAACTGGATGTGTCCAGCTCGCGGTGAGACCTCACTAGCCAAGCTGGATATTGTGTATCCATCTTGGTGAGGGATGAGTCATCTTGGAAAGCTGGATACATATTATGTATCCAGCTTAGCAAGGGATGTCCACCGGGCAAGATGGACACATATCCAGCTCACTGGGTGGACTTGCCTCTTTGACCGGAGCCATTCCTCCGGTCGAAGAGGTGTACATGCCTCCAATTGGATGGATCAATTCCTCCAGTCAGAGGTGTGTATTCCTCCTCAACCGGAGGGATTCCTCCGGTCAAAGAGGAGAGCCAGTGCTTGCTGGGAGGAGTCCCTCCCGGCAAACAGTGGTCTTTTCGCCCTCCAGCTTGTCGCAAAGGGCGGCAAAAAACTGGATGGAGAAAGCAGGACAGCAGGACTCTGCCACACCAAAAAATATCACAGGTGGTACCCGCGGTACCCGTGGTACCTCCCAGGCAATGCCGGGTGCGGTACTAGGTAGCAGAAATTGGCCAAAAAGCGGTGCAGTACCCGGGTCCCAAATGACTATCTCTCAACCCAACCCGCCCCGGCCCATTTACAAATGGGGCAGGGCGGGTTGGAAATTTTCCAACCCAACCCAGCCCAGGCGGTCTCAAGGCCAATGTGGAATAGCAATTCAAGCGCATGGATTGCCAACCTTGTGAGCTCCGTCAAGCTAGGACCAGTCCTGTCCAGCTGTCCTTCCCCGCACCCAGGTGTCTGCTGATCAGCGCCGCTCCTGCTACCCCTTGCAAATGCCCCGCAAGGCCCCCTGTCAGCTGCAACAAAATCCTGTTTGGTGTCAGCCCTTGCACTTGGCCAAGCGCCATTAATGCCCTGGCCGCCCAGGACGGCGACAAGCTTCTTCTGAGGCTCTTGGTCCCTCCACAATCTTCCCACAGGGAGAGGGTGGAAGTGGGCAGGATTTGGTAGTAGGCCTTGATGACCAGCCGGCGGGCCTTTTTGGAGGAGATGTGGTGGGAGGCCGCGGAGTGGATGTTGCTGGTGTGCTTTCCAAGCAGGTGGGCATGGAAGTGTTTGAGGGCAAGGGGGAGGAGGGGCAGGTCCTTATTTGCCTCAAGGAATGGTACCAAGCCTTTGATGGCCCATTGTAAACCCCTGTTATTATCATTTCAATCATTGGGAGTCACATATACAAGATTAAAATATACATATTGTGTTTTTTCAAGAATCTTGGATTTTTTTTGTTTTGTTGTATGGATTTGTTTTCTGATTCAAGATTAACTTTGGGCTCAATTATCCCACATCTCTCTTGTCCTTGCAGCTGGTGTAAAAATCCCGGGCTCCGTCAGCCCCTCTGTTCAGGCTGAGGGCAGCTGTCCAGCACCATGAGGAGGGGCAGGAGGGGCATTCTTATGGCTCTGGTTCCAAATTAAAGATGATGATTGGGTACCTGGTACCGCCTGGCGGGTGCGGCGAGTGCCTGTTGGGTACCCGCCGGCGTGTACCAGGTGCCTGTTTTTTGGGTGGTAAAATCTGCAGGTACCTGGGTACCGCCTCCCCCACACCCCTGCTGCGTGGACATGCCACCAGGGGGGAATGTGTTGCACTCTCTAGGGAGTGCCAAGCCGTAATTTTGTATGAAATGGGGTCTGATGTGAGTCAAATGTGAACTTCAACTCTTTTTCACTTTCTTCCAAATACAAGGGTAACTGTAGGTCAAGTTGTTTTGGAATGATCTGTAACTCAATTCCAACACATGAACATCTCTTGGCTGAAGTTTTGTGTTAGGTTCATCATGATAACAACTGTGGAATTGAGCTTCAATGCACACAAGTGTTTCCAAAAATATACCTATCTGTATTCTAAAATACATCCTCATCCAAGTGAGGGGGAATAATTTTCATTGCAGATCTTTTCAGTCAAAAAACCCATAAAATCATACCATGCAACATAATTTTGAAATGTGGAAACTTCAGAGGATCAGCCAACTGGCTGATGAATCCTTGCAGCATATTTCTTCCATGCGGATTCCCTATATTAAAATGGAAAGAAAGTGGTTTGCCATCAACTTTCTATTCTTCAAGTATCAATCAGTGTCAGAGCAAGGAAAACCTGTGTAACATGCAATTTTCCTCCCATAAATATGAAATATGAAAATGCTGGAGTCAATTTTACCTACCATTTTTTCCAAGGGATGAACCAGAAAACAATGTTGAATTGTGAATTTTGAAGAGTTGTCAATTTGGGAATATACACCTTGCCTAATACATAACTACACACTGTACAATTTTTTTTTATAAATTGAAATACAATTGACTGAAAAATGCATGTTCTAGAGGCCTAAACAAAGCTTCTCAAGGGAAACACGGTAGATTGTTGGATATTCACAAGTGCATCAATATTCCCTTGCTCCTGGAGCTAGCTGGAGAAATAATTCAAAATCTGGTCTGAGAAATCCAAGGTGAGTGGTGAATTATTGAATCATAATGCCCACACAAATACCGATGTTGGTAACACATTTTTTCTTGTAAATTTATCATCTTTAGATGTTATACCCAGCCATATTACGTGAATCTCCTCCTATCTACCTTTGTTTTGATTTGCATGGTTCAAAAAAATGTCTCTGATTGCTCTCATCACATGGTACTTGTGTAGCACCACCTGTTAGTTAATACTTCTACACTGCAGACCTGCTTTATCCAGAACACTCAAAATAAGTGGCCTTCAGAAAGCAGGATTTGCCCAAATATGTGAGGAAAGTAAGTAAAAAAACTGGTGTCTGGTGGTTTGAAGGTTGGTACAAGTGAACTATGGGCACGGGGGTACACTTGGATTGGCTCAGAATTCCCCTTTATTACCAGGGAGGGGTTTTTTATTTTGTAATTTCCACCCTCATGTTTGGGCAAACATCAGGGTGGACATTGGCCAGAAGTTTACCCATGTAACCAAAATTGATGACCAGTGTGTGTTTTTCATTGCTCTGGGAAAGTCCCAGCTCAATATCCACCACATTCTGGCCATCCAACTGGGCTTTTCCGAGCTTGGTGAACAGTATTTACTGCCTGCCAAGCTCAGAAAGGCCTGCGCAATGTGCAGCATGTGCTGGTCATCAGGTTGTTGCTTCCCCAACTCGGGGAACCCTGTAATTTGTCCACCACAACGTTTGGCCGAACATTGTGGTGGAAAAGTGCAGTGGACATCAACCCGCTGCCTCCCCGAGCTCAAATCCAATGACCAGCACCTACTGGCCATCACATGGGTGAATTCCGAGCCCAATGACCAACAGATACTGGTCATTGAGCCAGCCTTCCCAAGCTTGTTAGGCAATATATACTGTCCACCCAGCTCACAAAAGCGCAGCTGGATGGTCAGCATTCCCTGGCAGTTGAGCCAGGAATTACCCAGCACTATGTATAGTAGAAAGGGCCGCTCTCATAAATGAACAACATGTACTATTCATTAAGCTGAACTTTTAGCAGCACATCTGTGATCAAGTGGAGGATATCTTCACTCCATGACCGGTATAAAATAGTAATTGAGAAAAGAATACCTCCTATGAATGGAAATACAAACTGGTCATTGAGTGGAGGATATCTCCACTCATTGGCAGGAATACATGGTCAAAAATTGCAGGATTTCTATACTCCATGGCTCATACAGAGGATCATGGAGTGGAGTATTTCTCCAGTTGATTTCTTTACAAACCAGTAATGGATTGGAGGTATTCTCCACTTTATGGCCATAAAAAATGGTAATCAAGTGGAGGGTTTCTCCACTTGATGGCTAGTACACACCGGTCATTGGAGACCACCTGTGTGTACCAGACTATGAGTGGAGAACACTATTAGTTGAGTTTAACTCACCATAGAAAACAAGATGGGATAAAGATCAGACCAGCATGAGTTGAGTATGAACATATGAACAACTCTCAACTCATATCTGGCAGACTTCTAGAAAGAAATTACGGTCTGGCACTCTCTAGATAGTGCAACACATTCCTCCCTGGTGTGCCATGCAGCGGGGTCCCTGTGAAACTGGTTCAGACATGTCACACGTCCACTGTAGCTGCATGTACAAATGCAGCCCACTACCGCCTACGTGGCCCTCAGTGGGTGGATGAAAATCGGGGGGCGGCGCCCCAGGGACTAGTGCGCCAGCGCGGCATCCATCTGGCCGCTCCCCCCAATGCAGGTTTCTGCATCTGACACAGTTGGGACTAGGCTGCGCCTGGGGCTCTACCGTACTGGGAGCCCCTTTTTGTTGGCCTATAGGCCTACTGTGTGTGGGACCAAGAGAGGACAAGGTTTCTTCAATGCGCCAGAGGGTAGAGACTCTGTCAAATCAGGGACCGCCTCCAAGCAAGGCAGAAACCTAGACTGCCCAGGGAGTGGGGTTTGAGGCGCTAAGCCCCAAGCCTTCGAAGTCTACCCCCCGCAGTGCTTAGGGTGTGTGGGCGGAGCAAAAAAGATCTTCAGGATACGTAGTTTCCTGAAGATGAGTAGCAAACAGAAGTGGGAGCTAGGAGAAAAATCCCTGGCTTCACTTCTTTCTCTGTCTTGGTCTTCTTAAGAAGGCCACAACTCCCTGACTCTTCTGGAGTTAGGGACCATCTCTTCCAGAGCTGCTAGTGTCTGTCCTTTGGCTAGCCTAGCCTGCACAGCATGATGTAGCTGACAGCTCCAGTGCGGTAGAGTCTTGTCTGACATGCAAGACTCTTGTGCCAAAGTCACTGGCTCACCTCTGGCTACATGGACACCGGGGACCTCTGAGCTACGCTCTGCCTGTCACCTAACATCATCCTGTCTGTTTGCATCCTTCCCCAATCATCATCTTCCCACCCATGGCGCCCCCACTAGCAAGCAAAGAAGACCCGGGTATACCACCAAGGGTACCGATGGTACCAGGTACCAAATTTTGGTCAAAAATAAACCAAGTACCCGGACTTGTGGCGGGTACCTGAATCCCAATCATCATCTTTAACGACCTTGCAACGTTTGCACCTACTGCAACCTTTGTCTCAATGAGGCTGGTACTAACCCTAGCGGCAAAATTAAACTGGAGAGTATATTCTTTTGATTTTGTTACAGCCTATCTAAACGCCCCAATTGATGAAGAGGTGTGGGTCAAAGCCCCCAAAGGGATGACAGTCAAACCAGGAGAATCCCTTCTTCTCCACGAAGCTCTGTATGGCACAAAGCAAGCAGCGCGCTGCTGTTGGCTACATCTCAAAGGAGTCCTGAAAGACCTTGGTTTTGAAGCAAGTCAGTACAAAAACTTTCTCTACACAGTGAAACACAAAGATAAGCACGGTATTGTTTGGATACATGTGGACGATGGCATTGTTATGGGATCCTCTGCAGCGCTACTGAGGTCTTTGGAAGAAGGTTTGAAAGGCCTACTAAAGATAAAATGGTCTGACAGTTTAGATTCAATTGTAGGCCTTGATATAAACAGGAATCAATCCGGTTTCCGCCTCCAACAATCAAAACTCATCAGCAACATTCTGAATCCCCATTGGGATGGAGCCTTCAAGACAAAAACTCCGCTACCTGCCTCAGTGGATCCAATTACTGACACCTCTGGTGACTCTTCCACATCTACTAAGTATCTTTCCATCATTGGCATGTTCAGCTACCTGGCTGTAGGCAGCTGACCAGATATTTGTTTCTCAGTGAACCTTTTAGCACACTTCTCAGCTAACCCGGCACCAACTCACTGGAAAGCAGTATGGAACCTTATAGGTTACCTAGCTGATTCTCAGGACCTGTTCTTGGACTTGTACCCGGACAGCGGGGACCATCCGCTGAAGTGTTTCTGTGACACATTGTGGGGAGGTGAATTTGTGAAGTCCACGTATGGAATCCTTGTGACTTTCTATGGATGCTTGATCCTATGGACTTCAAGGTGTTTTGCAACAATTGCGGCCTTGACGTGTCACGCCGAGTACATGGCGCTAGGGATAGGCACAAGACAGATGCTGTGGGTTTGGCATCTCCTCAGTGATGTCCTTAAAAAGAATTACACGGGCCTAATGCATTGCGACAACCAAGCGGCCATACAAGTAAGCACAGATGATTCAGCCAACAAAAGAGCAAGACATGTAGATCACAAATTCTACCTCACAAAGCAAGCACTACACAAGAAGAAAACTGATCTTATCTGGGTTCCCACCAAAGAGCAACTAGCAGATATTTTCACCAAGGCTTTGGGAAGAGAGGCTTTCAAATTTTTCCGGGGGAGGATTATGGGAGGATAATAGTGTCAGGATTGTAACCCCAGACTAGGTTACCGTTAGAGCTCTCCTAGACCCCCTTCAATCTACATGTATATAAAATTGTCTCTCAGTTTCTCTACATGTAATAGGGGGGGGACAAAAATAAAATTTTAGAGTCAATTTTAAGGCCTTTATCAACAAATTTCTAAAAATCTGGCAAGTTGTACAGGACTGGGTGTCCCCTGAGAATCAGTGCAAGTTCTTCATTTTTCAAAAAATTGCTCATAAAGGCCTTAAAATTAGCTCTCAAGTTTTATTTTTATCCTATTGTGAACCCCCCTCATAGGGGAGATCACAATAGGATAAAAGTAAAATTTTAGAGTCAATTTTAAGGTCTTTATCAACAAATTTTTAAAAATCTGGCAAGGTGTACAGGACTGGGTATCCCCTGAGAATCAGAGCAACATCTTTATTTTTGTTTTTTAAAAAATTGTTCATAAAGGCCTTAAAATTAGCTCTCAAGTTTTATTTTTAATAGGGGGGTTCACAATAGGATAGAAGTAAAATTTTAGAGTCAATTTTAAGGTCTTTATCAACAAATTTTTAAAAATCTGGCAAGGTGTGCAGGACTGGGTATCCCCTGAGAATCAGAGCAACGTCTTTATTTTTTAAAAAGTTGTTCATAAAGGCCTTAAAATTAGCT
The DNA here is from genome assembly GCF_026914185.1 of Puccinia triticina. Taxonomy (NCBI): domain Eukaryota; kingdom Fungi; phylum Basidiomycota; class Pucciniomycetes; order Pucciniales; family Pucciniaceae; genus Puccinia; species Puccinia triticina. The sequence continues at coordinate 5,806,620 of NC_070564.1, read as the reverse complement.
CTAAAGTTTTATTTTTATCCTATTGTGAACCCCCCTAATGTGATTGTGCGCATCCTCTTGTCCGTTTCTCATCACTTTAGTAAAATAATCCGGAACCCAAGCTTGTCCAAGACACCGCATCACAGGAAAGTGCACGTACACTGCACGACCAGTTTTGAGATTCTGATCGAACTCCCCAACCGGGGCCAATCGAAATAACCACACTCGCGCCAGTCTATGCAGATGCTATGCGAGTAAGTTTTCCCCCCCCCTCCCTCAGTCTCTCAGCCCTCTGCGCCAAGCGAGGATATAAGCGAGCTTTAAATCATGTAAACAAATGAATATGTGAATATGATTGACCATCTGAACGGAGGGATTCTGGGGTGCATACTTTATAAGCTGTGGCATGTCCCGTGATGATGCGACGGTGTTTGTAAATATGTATGTACATCGATTGGATCCCGAAGTAAGTTTTGATTAATGGATACAAACTATACAAACTGGTTGTTTGATCGAAGATATTCATATCAAAATTCCCCCATGCAAGGCTTTTCCCGTTCCCATTGTTTATACATGTATGATCTTCGTTTGGCCAAAGTCCGGTCGGGGCGGTGAAGGGCGGTGACCAAGGAGACTGACAATCGATTGAATTTGAATCCGATGATGTCAATCGGGATGCTCGCTGGATAAAGATAAGGGTTATGTTTGAAGCCATGCACATAGGTTTTGGGGACTGGGTTTTGAAGTGAACGCCGGGCTGCGGGTTGTCGGAAAAGAAGAGGAATCTGGAGTGTCTGATGGCTATATAACCTCCGCTCAGGTTCTACTATTTCCTCCCACCAGCACAAAGATCCGCAAACCCGAAATCCCAAGTCGTACAAGCAAACCTTCGAGTACTGCCTTAAAGCTCAACTCAACAAACCTTTTTATCACCACGAGAAGATGAATCCCTGCTCTGGAAACTGCTCCTGCGGTGCTTGTACGTTGTTGCCTACCCGAACCTTCCTCTAATCGCCTTCGTCAAAGATGATGTCTAACTTCTTTCATGTTTATGTTTCTAGCGTGCTCCTGCAGCAATTGCTCTTCTCACAAGAAATGAAGGTATGACGTGGGTTAATCCACTGCTGATGAATGCGGTCTAGTGAGTGCGGAACCGCGTCCTATCTGTGACCAGCAATGAAAACCAACTTTTGTTTTTCCTTTTGCCCCCAGAAGCTCCAGCGGCGTTGCACGTATGGCCTGTTGCTCACTGCCTGCGAAGAGTAGCATTTTACCTAGAGATTCGCGCAGGGATTTTCACCATTTTCTTCATTACGTTCTAGCGTTGTATGCCGTTCCTCATCTCCCCCAGAGACTTCTTGGCTCATGTCTTTAAAATGAGAAGTTTTGCCTAGCCTCCGTCCTCCTTGCAAATATTTGCGTTGTGTTCCCGCGATTCTATTCTGCGAGCCAGACAAAGTTGTATCGCCAATGGTTCACAACGTTGTGCGAGTGTCAAGCCACTCTTGAGCAGCTATGAACTTCTAAGGCTGGATCTGATCAGCGAATATAGGGCATAGCTTTACAAGCAAATCTGGAAGTGAGGCTGCTTTCTGCCTGCGGCCTTTCGTGCCCACCTCGCGTCGGAGGGCCTTAGATAAGTTTCGTGCTTGGTGACCAAGACACACCACAATCGACTATCCTCCCCCTACACGGCAGTTGCACATCGCCGCCGAAGCGCCCAAAGTTCGGCCGTCAATTTGACGGACGCGCCCCAGCCATTCATGACCGTTCACATGCCGGCCTCCGGTCAACCGTCAAGCGGACCGCCGAACTTGGCGGCACCCCCGCCAATGCGCAATCAGAGAACGCGCTGGCGAAACATAGGGCACCTTGACCCATCCGGCAACTCGCCGTCCAACCCGAGACCCTACAAAAACCGGTCAGGGCTTTTTGACCGCCCTTTGACCACAAATCGCCGGCGATTTGCCTGTTAATCACGCAGGTTTGACCCAGTTTGTTGGGTCGACTCGCATGGCACTCTCAAAAAGTTTTTATGGCCGCCAGGGCACTTTTTTTTGGTTTTTATGGTTTTTTTACATTGCTTTTGTTCTTTTTTTGGCTCTTCTATGTTTTTTTTTCAGCTTTTTCTATGAATAAATGACAAGAGGGAAATGGGAGAGAAAAATCAATTTGATACCGAGCTAGAGGGAGAGTGCGGCTTCTCTTTCCAGAAGCGCCAACAACTCTGCCTGCGGTGGTTCGTCCCCATACTTATTTATACGCGGAGGGCACACCTGAGCATCATCCGGCGAGTCCGGGGCAGGGCTGAGTCTGTCGAGGCCATAGACCGAGCAGGCCGTTGCTTCGTTGCCACTAAAGAGGGTCGTGTTGATGTCGAACCCGACAATCGTGCCTGAGGGAACGCCAAGCTCGATGATCACCCTTTATGGAGACGGCAACGATCGAGCTGCCCAATGCCTTGCTTGACAACTCTGCGGGGGAGAAGCAAATGAGGAGCATCAGCCTCTCGGTCTCTCAGCCACACCACCCAGTTCTCGAGGACCAACCGATAACAGAGCCGAAGTGCTGCTCGAACTCAGCCGGTGTGGAACTACTCTGAGGGAAGAATAGAGCTTGAGAGGGATTTGGTGCTTGAAGGGCTGCCTCTCAGGGGAACAAGAAAAAGAATATAAGAGTATGGACTCTTAAGGAAAGGTGTGGCTATAGAGGATTCTTGAGGTATGTCTAAGGGTTTAATTTCTACTAATCTAATAGCAAGGTAAAGGTAATGTAAAGTCTGTCCAACCTGATATATTTGGCATAGACTTATCAAGCTTGTCCACTCTGATTTAATGGCATAAGCTAGGCTAGTGAATGGTGACCAGTTATCTGAATTTCTGGGGCAGGATCTGATGGGGGACAAAAGGTAGGGCCAAAGAGGGCAGACTATATACAAAATATTATGGGGCTGAGTTGTGGTTGGAAGAAAAGATGAAACAGGGAAAATTCTCAATCAAGGGGCTGAGGCTGAAACTACTATGGAGATGGGAAGTTCTGAGAAGAGGCTGAAATGTGGAGAGACAATGAAACATCACAACAAGGGTTTACATATCACATGAGAGTCTGAAAAGGGAAGGGCTGAAACCAAAGGGGACAAGGGGTAACCAAGATGGGATCTCTATGGTTATTACATGTGTGGCTAATCCTAATTGGGGTTGTTATGCTGGTTTGGGAAGGGAAGAAAAGATGGTCAATGTCCAGGGTCTTTCCTAATAGTCTGGCTCTGTCTGATGGGTGACTTTCTCCCACTTGTGCCTAGCTGGGAGCCTGAGAAATACTGAGTTGGTGTAGGTGGGTATCCAGAAGGTGGGGAAAAAGGGTGAAGAGAGAAAGGGGGGCCTGTTGATGGGTATGAGTTGTCCTGGCCTTGATCCTTAAGGGAGGTGGGTGCTTGAGTATTCCAGAGAGGGTTATATTGAGGGGAAAAGACTTAAACTTTGGTGCCATATTCAGGATTGGCTTACCACACCGGCGGGATGGGCTCATCATGGGCTTGGCGTGGTTGGCTGATGCGGTGTTCCCTCAGCTTGGAGGCCGTGATGAGAAGAAAAGGCCTGGCCATCAGTGACCGCACAAATCTCGGCGGGTCCTTGCAACGTTCCCTGTGGTTGGAAAGATCGACCAATAGTAAAAATAAGCTCAGAAGCAAGCAGGCAAGGAGGAAGACGAGGAGGAGCAATAGTTGAACGTGGCTCGGAAGAAGCCGATGGAGCCGAGTGAGGTGCGGAGCTCGATGGAGGATGTGAGAGCCGAGCGAGGTGCGGAGCTTGATGGAGGATGTGATGTGGAGGTGGGCGTGCTGTGGATGGGGTGTGGGCCGGGCAAGGAGGAGGCAGGGGCAGAGGGACACATCTGAGGATGTGGGTTGGTGAGGGTGGGGCAGATGGAGGGTGGCGGTGATCCGATGAGCGGACTTGGAAAAAATGAGAGGGCCGAGGGTGACGTGTCCCTCTGATGGGCGGACTTTGTCTTGGCCCTCTGCCCTTTTTTTGGGGTTAGCCTGGAGGCCGGCATCTTGCCACTGTTCCCACCGGCTGTTGTCAGGTCAAGCGCGTTCGTCGGCCAACCGACCCCAGGCAAGTTATGTTAAACTTGCCTGAAGTCAAGTGCCGGCTGTTCAGCTGTTAATTTGGCTGGCAGTTTGACGGCTGACTGGAGGCCGACAGGTGGGCGGTCAATCAGGCGGGTGTTTTGTCTTTGACGGCAGTTTTGACGGGCAAAACCTTAATCCGCGCAACTGCTGTGTACTACATAGCCTTGCTCGAGGGAGTTTTCAGCCTATGTAGAAGGGGTCAACCGCCCTCGCAATCCCTCGCGCGCGCCCCTTTACATTGCAGACTGTCTTACATGTAAACATCAGTCTTCAAGTTCGGACAGAGCCGCGGCTGCGCAGCGTATCCCCTGCTGCAAGTTAGACCTAACCTTACAGTGTCCAAACGGTACCTTGGTTTGTTGGAAGACGATCACCACCTCAGAAACGCGCTCTTTTTTATTCCTCAAGCCGTCACCCGGTCTCTTCAACATGCCTCCTCACTCCGCTGCCCACATCGTCCCACCTCAGTATCAATACGGTCTTGATCAGCCCATCCTGAATCCTCGTGGATCTATCCCCAGCCCAAGTCAACACTCTTTGCTTCTTCGATCTGGTCACAGCGCTCCCATTATTGACAATCTTGAAGATGCCGCCAGCCAAAATTCTCAGCCCAACTCACCTGCTGGTATCCCTCAAGTTCAGCCACCCGCTTCCACCTCTCTTACCGAACGCCCAACCAAAAAAAGGAAACGTACCACCAATGACGATGATTCTGCTTCACCCCAATCAATCGAAGTCCTCCTTCAGAAGTCCTACAACAAACTTGTTGTCCAAGCGCAAGAGAACTCAAAAGGATTGATGTCCCAAGCAGACCGCAATTTCTTTCTCGAATTCTATGAGGAGCAAAGGAAACTTCTAGCAATCAAAGCAATTGAGTATCAGCTCTCCATTGCGATGATTGATGGCTTTCTGTGAGTTTCTTCCCATAACCTACGCCCTGTCTAACATTGCTTGAATAACAGATTGGACCTTTCAAGGGGAAAGCGCCTCGCCCTAAAGGGACCAAACTGCTGGAATCTTTTTCTCAAGACCCCTGAAGCTCGAACAATATTCAAAGAAGGTAAGTTATTGATGTTTTTCCGTTCTGATTGACCTTTTTCATATGTCCATGTGGTGGCTAACATTTCTATCATCTTTAGTTGGTGGTGTCGATGATGATTCGGCGATGAAGAAAGTCTCTGAGTTGTGGAAGAAGCTTACCCTGGAGGAGAAAAAAGCTTTTGCAAAACACCTTGACGATGGATTGACTGATGAAGAACGTGCCCTTGATGAAGACGAGTCGGGTGAGTTGATCCTTCCTGAAGAGCCTTTTTCCTCGGCTCCTTCAGGACAGGTGGGTGGTGGTGTTACTTCCGTTCGCAGTGAGGTCTCCCTCAAGAATGACTACCATTGTGTTCAGAAATGTGTTAATGAATTTATTGAAAAGGTGTGCCTCCCGCTTGTCACCCTTATTGTGATACACCTAGTTGACAGCCGGTTTTTTTCTGTGGCAGGCCACTTCAGTCGCAGCAACCCACAACGCGCAGTTTGTGGTCTTTGCGGTGTCCACCCACCTTGGCGCAAGCAGCTATCAAATCTTGCAAAGCACACCTGTTGCCAACGTTTTCCTCAATTACGCCAAAGATGTCGATGCTGAGAAGCATTATGCTGCTCGATTGCAATCCTACATCACCGGATACAGTATTGCTCAGATCACTGACTTGGCAACTAAACCCCAAAACAAAGGTGGTAAGAAGCCATCACATGATGTTAAGGTCACTGACAGGATGCGTGAATTTATAAGTAAGCACACACATCATGTCTCCTGTTCTGCATCCAACTATATCATTTCTGAAATCACAATCATGAATCCAGAGGCCAAGACCAAAGGTATTGTCAAGACATGGCCGTGGACCAATACTCAATCAAGACTGGCCAGCTCCGGGTATAAGTTGGCGCTCGCACCTCTGGCCAGGACCAAAATTGAGTGGATCAGCCGACCGAGTCGTTCGCTCCATGTTGACCACATAACAGCTATTCATTTGGACTTGGACGATAATCTGATTGACATCGTTTGAACTCCGTGGAACCAGACTGATGCAGCTCATCAGTCCAGCCCTTATGACGACAACATCGAAGCAGCTACCATTTGAAACCCACTTTTCCTACCCATCCCCCCCTGATCCAAGACTTTTTCTTACATTTTCAGACTCAAATTGGAGTTGTCTTTCCGTTTATTTTCTGTCTTGAAATATTTTCACTACTCTTCTAGATCTTCATAACATGAAAACTGTCTTCCTGTTTTATTCTTGTCATTTATCTTGCTTTCCACATTGCTCTGCACCCTTGCCTGCAAGAAATACGTTAAAAAACAAACAGAGTTCTTTTGTTTGGTTTCAATGCTCAATCACGGTTGATGATACCAAAAGCAACACTGCTGCGTTGCGCTTTCATTGCAGCACAGCGGTCTACCACCAACACTGCACATATTACGCTACACTTAGTGTAGCGGTTTCTTGTGGCCGCTAGGCTAGTATTACAATGTAGCTTATAATCAGCTACAATTACAGCTACAAAGTTTTTGGGAAAAAGTGCATGTTTAGCTACAAATTGCAGCTAATTAGCTGTAGCGGCCCGCTAATTAGCTGCAATCTAGCGTTAGCAGAGCTTAGCCGGTCAATATTACAGCTAAAGCTAACAGCCTGGAAGTTTAGCGGCTCTCAGCTACATTTAATTTCTAGCGGTGCTAATGTAATTAGTATAATATATGTGGTCTTGCTACTGCCAATCCTCTAGCCCAATCAGTTTTAGTGAAGCGGTTAGAGTGCTGAGCTAAGGCTGAATTCAGTGTTCCACTGCTGACACCTGATGTTGATCAGTGTTACACAGCGCCAAAAGGAGCACAAAAGCTGAGAATTAGTGCAGCAAAAAAACAGCTGACTGCTTTGTTGCTGATTTTCTTGCGCCCCGCTGGCAGGGATGACTACTGCCACAGCCACTGACCGCTTTCCCACTGTTAGTGCGCTTATTTTTCTTTGCTGCGCTGGCAGCGCTGACAACTGCCGCAGCTGCTGACCGGTTTCAGTGCGCGCACATTTCTGCACCCTGCTGGGAGCGCTGAATACTCCCCCAGCTGCAGCGGGGCGCAACATCCAAGTTTGCTACATCCCAAAAAATGATTGTTCCAAAACTCCCAAAAAAAAATATCATTCAACCGCTGATATCAGCCGTTGTCTGATCCTTTGGTACCCAGATGAGTGTTGTTTGATTGCTGTGCTGTCGCTGTTTTTAGAGGTTTTCCACTGAAAGCAGTGTTAGCACAGCAGTTTACTGCTGATTTGGCTGGCTGAAAATTGCCAGTTTTGTCCGGTGATATTAATCAGCAGTGGGCTCAACCTCTGACCCGCTGAGTTTCAGCACAGCACAGCAGTTTTAAAGTTGATGATACCCTAAATAAAGCCACTGAACTACCAGCTAGAGTATAAGCTACATTGTAATATTAGCGTAGCGGCCCCAAAAAACCGCTACACTAAGTGTAACGTAATATGTGTGGTGTTGCTTCTATCAAATGCAACTTGTCAACATCAGTACTGCTGACCAATGTGGGGCTTGAACACACAACCTAAATCAAGCACAGGCTACTTCAAACAGGCTCATTACCAACAAGTGTGCAGTGGCACATAAACTTGGTGACAGCAGTGACTGCTGGGGTGACATTGCGTGCTGGAACAACACCTGTCTGCCCGTAGTTAAGGTAATCATTTGTGAATCTGACTGATAGTTGAGATAAAAAAAAAATGTGTACCAATCTATTAATCCAATAGTTTGAAGTGATAAGGCCCCAGTTTGAAGTGATAAGGCCCCATTTGTTGTGTCATAATCAAGTGTGATAAACAACGTAATATTTGTGACATGTGAAAATCCTCCCTGCAAAAAAGGGGGCTTCACTTGGATTTCACTTGCCTTCAGATTATTTATCAAGCTCGCTGATGACACTAACAAAAGGGCCTAATTAATTGATGCACCAATCACTCTAAAATACATTCAGCAAAAATTCTGATGCACTCACTATATATATATGTCTATCAGAATCACACTGGACTTGCAGTTCTGGTAACACTGGACACTCAAATAGGTGTGCCATTTCAAATCAGTCTGATTATATTCAAAATGATTTGAATATATTGTACAGATTCAGAATATTCATCCAACAGAAACATTCTCATTTTAAATCCAAGTATGGCTATATTGTACACAAACTAGAAATGGTGCCCCCTCATTCCTGAGTCCCAATTTAGTAAGCCAAGCTGCTGCAGCTGCAATGATTCCAAATCATGGAATATTTGATTTCAATTAATATAAAACAAAAGTTCATGCTTTTGAATCATTTGAACAGTTTGTGTAATACTCATCCAGCCTAACTGCAAAGCCCAAAAACTAGAAATTGTGGCCCCTGGTTGAGTTCTAGATTTTGACTTCAATTAATTTTAAACATTTCTCCATACTTTGAACAGCTTTATTAATACTTATCCAGCATATGTTCAATTTGAATTGAAGTGCACTAATTAGAAATGACACACATCATGATTCCAAATTGTGGAATAGTGAAACATTCTTCAATACTTTGTTTGGAATAGTTTGGTAAATACAGATGACTAACCTGTGATCTTTCTAGATACTGCACAGTTCAAATTTGTGTGGCTTGCATCTTCCACAGAATATATGACCCAAGTATTGAAATCATAAATGTTTCACTCCATTTTTACCACTCACTGCTCAAATCTCAACTTTTATCTATCATCCTACACCTGAGTATGCACCCTACAACCATTTCGGGAAATTCTCACAATGGAAAGTGAATCTGGTAAGTCTAATGATAGGCAGCATTTCTGGCAAAAATGATGGGAAGCAACTTGGCTCTAACAATGAGAAGCAACTTTGGCCAATCAAATAATAGGCAGCATTTCTGACCAGTCAAATAAAATAAGGTATTAACACAATAAATGAATCCAAGTACATGGCTAACAAATGATTCACACACTCCCTCCACCTTGAATCAAGTCATCAAACATTGTGGCTGACAAAACATTCTCCATTTGCTCCAGATAGTCCTGTTGGCCATCATCTTCCTCCTCATTATCATTTGGATCTGAAGATGGGGGAGGAAAATTTGGAGCTGATAATGGGGGAGGCAAATTATCTGGTAGAGGTTTGTCTGCTGCAAGGGCTAGGTCATGCATATCCCCAGGTATGCCAGAGAAATAATCTGTGTCGTGAAGCCAATGGATGTGACTCATCTGCAGATTCCAAGATGTTTCAATTTCGCCATTGTCATTCTGAGGAGCGGTGTTCTTCAAGATTTTGCTTATCAGTGGGTCCCACTCAAGCTGCAAGTCCATCATCTCAATGTATGCCGAGTGGAGAAGAACACGAACACGCTGAAGCCGAATAGACATGCTGTCATTGTCAAGGAGGTAAGAATGTGCAACAAGTGGGCGGAGATTTTCAGGTAGATCATCGGAAGTCTGCTGATCTTCCGATAGTTCAGAGAGCAGCCGAATGTTTGTTTTGAGTTGATTATGGCGGTGACTGGCCCATCGCATCGCCCTCCTAGTTTCCCATCCAAGCCAACGGACCTCTTCCTTCCCTTGATTCAAGCAAGCCAGGTGACGGATTCCGTGCTGGGTTGTCAAGTCAATTGCCCATGCTTCGTTTGATTCGGAAAACAAGCCATCGTTCCAGAAAGGGTCGTCGGATTGCAGCTCCAGGAGTTGGGAATACCCAATGATGGGTGGAGCTGGTCGGGCAGGATAGGCTGCCACATACCAATTGACTTGCTTAGTGTACACATCCAGGACTGTATGCAGCCGCTCCGCATGTTTTCGCAGCAAAGCCATGAGCTTTTGCTGACCACGCGTACCTGCAAGTAGAGATCGTTTATTGCTCAATTCCTCAACAAAAGACATACAACAAGGAGGGCCTACCAATTGAGGTTGATTCACCTCTGCGGCGGACTCGTACCAATGGTTGCTTCTCCTGGAGCAAAGCTAAGAACTTTTGTCGTAGTTCTGTTTTGTTGTACCAAATCTTCATCAGCAGTTCTCGTTCCTCCACTGTTGTTTTTGAAGATCCAAAGCGTAGGTAGGTCAATTTCTAACATTTATAATAAAAGGCTACAGTTTGATTTACCCGTCTCAATACCACTCACTGCTGTGAGCAATTTGTCTCCAACCAATGCCCGCAAGTCGGCAATCTTCCGCGTAAGAGTAGCACACGCAGTTGCACGTGCAAGTGCTTGCTCAGGTGTAAGGACCACATTTCTCCTGAGATGCAATAAGAAAATAAGTAATGGTTACGTGCCCCAAATAGAAGTCGAGAAGCTTACCATGCAGTGTCAAGGGCTTCTTCGAGGCATAAAAGCTTCCCAAGTTCAATCTTCTGTTTCTTCACAGTTAGATTAGTCCGACGATGATATTCCTGCTCCATCCGCCATTGCTCCTCAAAGAACTCGTTCGTGTAGTTCTGTCCCGGAGTAAACCTGTTGTCTTTAGCATGGAGCTTGCTGAGTTCAGAAGTTGATGACCGAACTACCTCCGTAGCATAAACCAGCCGTTTGAAAATCCAATTGGCTAAGGGGTTGAAATCATGATGAATTTCTCTTCAACGCTTTGGGTGGATGGATGATGTGAGTTAATCACCTGTCATTTCCATGAGGTTTTGGGTATAGTAATCGGCTTGGGCCTGTAGTTGAGTGAGCCGATGTAGTCGAGTTGAGACACGAAGTGCGGAAACAAGTTGTGAAAAAAAAGACCAGAGGCGTTCAAGACCTTCGCCATCTGATAATCCCCACCAGGGGTTCAGTCGAGGGTTATACTTCACTTGACATGACCATTCATGCACAAATGAATGGAACACTGATGTCCCAAACGTCAGGTCATCAATCCAATTGTCTAACAATCCCCTCTACACAGCATGCTTGTTAGTTTGATTGCAACCAAATCAAGATGTTTTTATATCTTACCTTCCTGAAATGAGTCTCGAGATGGCACCCAAGGTCATAAAGAATGCCAAATTTGTGGCTGGGGAAGTCATCAATGATATTGCGCACAATCGAAACCGGATAATATAGCCTGTAGATATTGACGTAGTTAGCTACATTTCGGATGTCAGGCAATAAGCTGGGCTCACTTTTCACCAGTCTGAAATATGTTAGCAAAGAGCAAAGGAGCGTCATGTTGACATGCGCCGGCAAAAAGACCATTATCATCACACTTCTCCCAGCTTGTCCCGCTTCGAGTATCATTTGCGGCTTTATGCAAGTCGGAACATGGTGGCTAGAGTACATTGGCTGTAAGCAATTATTCTACCTGGTGAGAGAGGCCACTTACATCAATTCCTACAGCAACAGCCTCGGTAGATTCTACTGCTGTAACATCAGCATTTAGCTGCAAGGGTGACAGAAAATCGACTGGATACTGATCATCACGAGGGCGGTCTTTACTGGCATGAGCATAGTGTTGTTGTTGGAAGTTTCCATCCATAGCAATGATCACGTCTGGTTCATTTGGGTTTGATTTGACTTCATTCAACCCGGGACCAAAACATCGAGGGCACTTATTGGCCCAAAGATTGACTTTGGAGAGCTGCAATCCATCGTTAAGAATTTTCTTGGTGCGTACAAGGATGCGAGCAAACATTGCTTGGTTACTTCGAGGTCCTAAGGAGGCGGCGAGGGCTTTCACAAAAGCTGAAGAAGAGACAACAGCTGATTGCCACATGAAATGATGGAACTGGACCAATTGTATTGAAAATGCTGTTCGTGGTTGATCGGCAGAAGAGGCAAAATATCCGTGGTGAATTAATCGAACTACGTCTGGTACACACTTGCAGAAGGGAATAGCGGTGCGCGGACGATGTTCTACAAAATTGAGGCTGATTAGTTCCTCTTGATTCAAAACTAAGGAGAAGAGGGACTTACGGAGAATATCAATGAGATCTACTTGTCGTTCATGAATATTGTCGGACAAACAGGTACACAACTCAGCTGGTAAACCTTGAGGTTGATATGTCCAGTTGGAGGTATCACGTTGACACTGCAGGTAAGCTGATGTGACTTGGGTCTCCAATTGTGTCCATTGGGTGCTAATGATCTCTCGGCGTTCAGCGTAACGGCGCATTCGATGATAGCTAGCATGAGCCAAGATAGGATCGTCATCCAGCCACGCGGGGTCTTGGAGATTTTCCTCAAATGGCATCTGATGGTTAGCTCCGTCCGGAGGGTTGGTTATATCATCGTTTGTGGGGTTGGTCGGTCTAGCTAGAGGGGTTGGAGCTTCAGGAATAGCACCCAGCCGTTGACCATCGCGGATATTCTGGTCAAAGCGAGCTTGCTGAAGGATTTCGCGCTGGGTTGGTGTTGTGCGGACTCGAGGGCGGCAAGCCGGTCCATTATAGATCATGTTAACCATCCTGCTGCCTGTCGCACGGATACGGGGGTCGCCGCGTCTGCGGACTCGAGGGCGGCGAGCCGGTCCATTGTAGATCATGTTAACCATCCTGCTGCCTGTCGCACGGATAGGGTTGCCGCGAGCCGTGCTAGAAATGGCGGTATTGTTGTCGGAGCTGGTAGTATCGCCATTGTAGTAGGTAGTATTGTCCTCGGCGGGGTAGCTCTTTAACTTGAGGAGTGCCGTCGATCGGGTGGTCAAGGCGGGCCAGGACGGGAGGGCGGTGTTCTCGCAGGACGGGAGGGCGGTGTTCTCGAGAAGGAGCTGTTTATCTTTGGATCACAACTCCCACTCATAATTACAGTGATCACCGATCAGGTAGGTATCCGGATTTTCCCCGACTTAGTCTGATCCGAATTGCGGATCGGACAGCCTTCTAGACAGGTTCGTGTTACACATGTAAGACAGTCTGCAATGTAAAGGGGCGCGCGCGAGGGATTGCGAGGGCGGTCGACCCCTTCTACATAGGCTGAAAACTCCCTCGAGCGAGGCTATGTAGTAGGGGGAGGATAGTCGATTGTGGTGCCAAGACATTTGCAATTCATCACGGAAGAAAGTGGTATGTTTCTGAGCTAACCTAACTAGTCCCCAGGTATGGACGGGGGGCGCCCCTGTTCTACATAACTTTTTTGGGTTGGAGGGTGGGACTTCAGTTGGGTCTCTGGGGGATGTGATTTCAGTGCTCTGATGAGTTCCCTTGGTTGGAGTGAACCAACGCTGCAACCGATCCGATCCAAGGCAGGTAACAGCAATACCATGGATCTTATTTTTTTTTCAATACGCAAGAATTTGATACTGGGTATCGTATCAGCAACAAACTTAGCTAAGTCCAATGGTGGGGGCGCGAAGCGCCTCTAACTTAACGTCCCTCCCAGAAGTACCCCAGAAAGCCCCGACCAAGCTGCCTCATGTAAATTCTGCTCATTCTGGGTTTTGGATACGTGGGGAAATTGGGGTTTTCCCAACTGGACCTGGTCTAGATACGTGGTACATGCAGAGGAGGATTTTTTGGGAGAAAGCCCCAGCAGGTCAAAATTGGACAAAAAATGCCTTTATTGGTTGGGAATTGTCAACCCAAGACCTAAGAGCATCCGCATCGGTGCGGGTGTAACTTGAGGAGTAGCAGATTAGCTTACTCCGGGATTAGCACTAATCCGGGTGGTCAACCGCATTGGTGCGGGCTTAAATGATGAGTAAGGCCCTGTTTGGCAGTGTCATTATTGTGCAATAAATAATTGGGGCATGCCCCTTTACATTATGTAAAACATTATTTTTGGGCCTGATCTTTTTGAAGTAAACTATCAAGCTTTATGACAGCTTACTTTCAAAAGACTATCCTAAAAAATGTTTTTTACATATGTAATGGTATTGCATTTTGAACATTACACTGTGTAATAGCACTGTTCACGTAAGAAATCTATGACCATGGTGAGAGATATACATCAGCATACTTTCCCAGCCAAATTGGCTGGCACAATGGGATAAACTTTATTTCAATCTTGCTGATGTTTAGCTTACGTGAAGAGTGCTAATATGACACTGCCAAACACAGCCTAAGTATGTAGTATGCACCTACAGCTTATGTAAGCTGTGTTTGGTGCATACTTTTGGGTGGGGAGGAGTGTCTGCATGCAGCGCTTACTCCCAGGATTAGCAAGGAGTAAATTTACTCCTGCTTACTCCAAATTGTACTCCCGGGAGGAGTTTAGTCCAATTAAATTGGACCTGATGCGGTTGCCGAGGAGGATTAGTTACACTAATCCCCTTAATCCGCAACCAATGCAGATGCTCTAAATATTTTATTTTTATTTCAAGGCAAACCTCAATAAATACCAATTACATTAGGGCCATCTTGGACAAATAAAACATTTTGGATAAATGTTTGCTGATTTACATGAGGAGCATTTTGCAAAAAAATGTCCCCCAGATAAGTGCTACATGAGGCGGCTTTGTAGGGGCTCTCTGGGGTCCTTGGAGGTGAAGGAGCTATGGGAACATTCTTCAAAATTGATGTTTTTGGCCTTTGCTCTCAGTCCTAAGTCACCAATACCACCTAGGTCCCTCCAGTGGAGGCGCTTCACGCCTCCACCTCTGGACTTAGATAAATTAGGAAGCGCCTCCACCAGAGGGACTTACACGGCATTGGTGATTTAGGTCTGAGAGGAATGGCTAAAAACACCATTTCCAACAAATGTTGCAATAGCTTGCTTACCTCCAAAGATTTCATCAAGATTTATGGATATTGTGAAAGCCAAGCATATTGTCTAATTTTTGAAGCTCTTAGATCATCACATTTACTCATTCCTTGCTCACAATAACCCATTGAAGATGGGAGGTTGCAAGAGCCAAGCTGGAGGTCCATTGTGGTATGCTTTTTCAAAATTTCCTTTTTTCTCATATTTACACTCTCAAAATCAACCAACATGGCGGCACCACTGGATTCTACAGCCAAAACTACACAGGACAACATGGACAACACACCTTACACCTCTGGATCAGAAGATACAACCCCTTCAAGACACCATCAGTCAGTTACATACACACAAACACCATACTCAGGTCATGTAATCCGTTACATGGCCACACTTACCCAGGACCATGTAATCTGTTACATGGACCACCCTGACAGCTTGTCTACCCTTTACATTTACTTGACCTCATCAGCTGCACTCATTACATTGTGCTATGCACATGTCATGCGGTGTCATGCAGTGTTATGCACACTTGATGCAGGCTTATGCAGTCTAATGCAGCCTTATGCAGGTGCATGCAGACTAATGTGATAGGGGCTGCAGTCTGACAGTTGACAGATGACATCATGCAGGATCATGCAGGTGTCAAGATAGCAAAAACCCCTCATGCAGCTCGCAGATGAAATCAGTTGACAGGCCAGGCCAGCTAAAGCATCTCACCTCCTATCTCTCACTAGGTAAATTCCTTCATATGACATCATGACCTCATGTGACCTGTCAACCACCAGCCAAAATACCTCATTGTAGCCTTCAGGGCAGCTAAAACCCCTCATTCTCTTGTTACCCTGGAGCTAAAATGTCTCACTCTTTTCTATTTAAGGAGGCTCTCCTCCCCCCAGTTGCAACTTCTCTCAGCAAACTACTTGCACTCAGCTTACCCCATAACAGTACAATACTTGCTTACTCTACAGTATTAGCTCCACTCTATATTGTGGTCCCACACCCTTACATACAAATTACAACATCATTACAAAAACTTACACATCAGCTACATCATCATAACCCTTAAGCCACCTTCTCAAAGTAGACTATCTTTTGATACACCTCCACTATCACTACATAAAACCTTCCAATCTAAGATTGGGGGGGGGGGGGGGGGGCTTGTTTTAGTGTCTAGTGACCCAGGAAAGGCAGAGGTTCCCTCATGTATCCCTTTCCGCACTCAGCAAAAGGTTCTCACAAACGCTTTTGAGCTTTACACCGTAAAACATCATTTTTAGTGCAAATCCATACACTTGCCTTGAGAAAAAAATGAAAGGTATCCAGGACAGATGTCCATCCTTGCCAAAAAACTTTGTGATAACATGCATTTGGGCCTGTTCACTCAAGATTCCAAGGGGTCTCATTTGAAAAACATTTATACTTTGACTGTTTTGCCAGGATGAAGTTTTTGTTTACTACACACCTGGTATCTTGCGTTTGGGAAGGAGAAACATGCACAAAAAGGTGGCAGGAGATGACCAGGCATCTGATGAGTCTAAGTATAAATGTAGAGGGTGATTACACCAAGGCGGTTCTGTGCAGGGGCCTTAGCATAAAAAAGTAAGGATTATTGGCATTTCTCTCAGGCAAATTTCACCAATAAGGGATGAGTCCCTCCTAGAGGGAGGCCTTTGGGTTTGGCCTACCTTGGGAGGGACTTAGGTGGATTTTTATTGACAAACAGATCTAGCTTAGCATAATCCCCTTGTTTCAGGGGCCAGGACCCGGTGCGCCAAAGGTGCCTTGAAAAGCAAGCCTCTGAAAGAGGGGTTTGTGAGTAAAGTCCGCCTGAAAGCTGTGGCTTGTTGTGGCTTTTTTTGCCTTTTTGCAACTCAGACACTTGTAACTCCCAAACCATCAAGCCAATTAACATGCCGTGAACTTTTGCATGTAGTCTAGCATCTTGGCTTCATGGCCATAACTTCTTTTGTCATATTTTGGGCTAATAGTATCCATTCCATGGCATTTGAGTGAGGGTCTCTATTGAAGGCACTTTGTTCAATTGGCACAGGGAGCATATCAGCCACAGATCCATACAGTTACTCACATAGTACAAACACACAGGAAAATGAAAATTTCAATAATTTATTGAAAGAGAAGATGACAAACCCTGGTGGTCTGTCTAGTGCAGAAAGATAGAGAAAAATCAGGCCCTTTGGCCAGTTGTTTTGTTTGAAGGGTTTTCCTCCAGGAAGGTGGGGCAAATGTGAGGGTAAAACTTTCCCTGCCAAACAGCCCCAAGCTCTCAAGCCAAAGATTTGACCTAGTCCCAAGTCCCTCCTTTGGAGGCTCACGCTTCATGCCAGCCCTAATTTAACACAATTCCCCCACTTTGGAGGGCCCTGGTACAGCCTGGGATGGTGCAAAGTGCAAACTCCAAAGAAGGGATTTGGGACTAATTTCCACTTTTTGGCCTGAGGGCAACGCTGCAGCAATTACAATACATGTATTGTATAGGCTATACATTGTATCATATTTTCATGCAGATACATTCAATTATGATAAATACATTTTGTATTGGTTTCACCAAACAATTCCAATGCTACATATGTACAGTTTTTGGAAAAAATTATGATACAGATACATTTATTTTGATATTTTTCCAATACAATACAGTGAAATACAATTACATGTATTGTACTTGTTGCACTGTTGCTGAGGGTTTGAGGCCTTTTGGTGGGTGTTTTGTGCCATTCAAATTTTGACAGTGTTCCCAAACAGACCCACACATGCCTTTTGGACCACAAGATTTGTCTGGTTTGTCCCCATCTTTTGCTGCTACACCCATCCCTACAGACCCAACCCTTCTCTTTCCATTCTCCTTCAAACTTTTGGTTTTCAAGGTTTGTTGACCTGTACCTTATGCGTGTATGTATCTAGATTGACACACCTTCCTGTTGCTTGCATACCAGCTGGAGAGCTGTATTACACTGAAAATGCATACTACCACTTTTATCCATAGTTGTGACGGAAAGCAGTATGGCATGTGAGGAAAGCAGGCTCTTGTTAAGATGTCTTTCCCAATCCAGCTCAGGTGTTCAATTTTAATTTTGAGAAAAGGAGCTGGAAGCTAAGATGGTTGGCTATTCAGCCCCTTCTTGGCTTCACCCGGGTTGGAATGGTTTTTGTTTTGTGAGGGGCTAAAGAAAAAAAGGGTTGAAATGCCACAATTGCCCGGAACTCTCAGGCCAAATTTACGACATTAGTCATAAGCCTCTTCTACACCCGGGGAGTCCCTCCACAGGGAAATCACTTGGAATCCTTGAGGACTCCATGTGATCCCTGTGCGCAAGGTCAGACCAGCGGCTGGAGGTCCAGGGAATCACGGGATTTCCACCGGGATGATCACACGGGCACATTGTGATCATCCCAGGGAATCCACAGCAGCATTTGGCTTGACGTAGAATCCCCGTGGACTGCTTGTGATCCCTACGGGATAGTTGATTTAGAGCAAGATACATGCAGCGTGGGCTTGTAGTGATACCAACAAGCAGGTTGAGCCCCTGGCATTGATGTATCCACATGGCTCATTGTTCTTTTGCATCCACCAGGGGTGGTGTGGCTCAGGTACCTTTCACGGAGCAGATTAAATAAAATGGGTTAGGATTCACAGGATGTGGTACAAGAAATATAAAGCGGCCATGATAGATCAGAATAAAAGAAAAGAAAAACAGCAACAAAAACAAAGAGACAGAATTTTACAATAGGAAGAGGGGAAAGTATAAAAAGAGAGATGGAGCAGAGGTGGGCAGATGCCGGGTTGAGGGAGGAAGGAATTGGACTAGCTGGTGGTAGTTCTTAGAAGTTGGAGAGCTTGGAAGAGAGGGTGGAGGCCTTGAGCTGGGTGATGAAGAGTTTGAGCTGGCTGAGGCATGCCACCTTGTCCTCCTTGTCAGTGGTGACAGCCTGCAAGCAGGTGTTGTTGGAGCGCACAACACCAAGCTTGTAGAGCAGCAAGTGTGAAGCCCCCGCGCGTTGCGGGGTTTCACAAAGGATATCACACACATTCTCAACCTGACTACTTAGTTCCCTCTCACTTCCACATCCTAGCTGGCAGAGATCCTCGATTGTATATCTCTCCCGGCTAGGTAAGAAATTTTCCTTCTCTTCTTTCTTTTCATTTTGTTCTAGTTGTACTGAAGAGAGATCCTCAATTTTATATCTCTCCCGGCTAGCTCCCAAGAAATACAGCCCCCTCAGATTGGACCTAGAAACATTCTGGCTTCTTAGCCTTGTACCGAGCCCCTTTCTCCTCTTCATCAGTGAGGGTCCACGCGACCCTTACAGCAAGTTTTTCTACTTGATCTACTCCGCTGGACCATCTTGCTGATAACCTTGTACCAAGCACTCTGCTCCTCCTGGTGCTCCTTGCCCGGCTGGTAGGACGGCCACCCTTTCTGGTTTGAGGTTGAGGATGCATAGCCCTACTCTCTTTTGCATCCTGCTAGCTCCCAACCATGAGCCAGATCAGCAGTCAGTAGGAGTCACGCACGATGATGGTAAAGAATTGTAAAGCTCACTTGTATGGGCGCCTCATCAGCACGTGTTTGGAATCAACTTGGCGAAGTGGTTTGGGGTATGGAATTGGATCCATCAGTCAAATTGAAAACTTCATGGACAGTGTAGGCAGTGGCAGTAGTGGTAGTGGTGTCATCAGCCTCAGGGGTTGTAATGTTGTTATTTTTTTCTTGACTCTCATCATCTTTGTGGATAGGCTGGTCATGATTGGCCGCAGTTTTGACAACAAAGGCGGGCAAAATTGAAAATACCAACCAAGCCAAGGAGTGTGATGGACTTCTTGTTTGTTCCTGGATTCCATCTTGGTAGGAGGCTTTGTTGCCCTGGGTCATCCAGAGTAATCAAGCCGCGGCGGTTGTCATCAAATTAGCCCTAATCTCCCAATGAGCTGTGTTCTTGTTGGTTCCACCGGCAATGCAGGGGCAGCCGTGGATTCCCCGTTGTTCTCCTGCATGTTTTGTGCTTGTGGGCTCCACCACAATCCCACAGGCGGCCGTGGAATCCTTGTCATTCTTGACGTGGAAATCCCAGGCGGGTGGAGACAATGGGAAAGTCAGTCTTGTCCACCCATTTTCCACAGGAGGGTGGTACCAATGGGGGGGAGTAGCAAAATCCATGTGAGTTTCAGAGAGCTGGTGATCCCGTTGTCTCCACAAAACCGTGGGCCAGGAAGCAACCCCGCTGTGTCGAACTTAACCCAAGTCCCTTGCTGCTGCGGGCATCTGGTCTTGCAAAGCAAGCCTCCAATAGCCCTTGGCAGGAGGGACTTGCGCGCTATTGCCCCTTTTTGGCGTGCCAAGATTCTGAGTTTGGCTGGGTGGTTTATTCAAACCATCACAGTTTCCTGCTTTCAACATGTTTAACCTTAAAAATTTGCTTGGCATAAAGCCTTGCTTCCTGCCTATCATCTCATAAGTTATGTTATACCTTTTCTTCTGGTACAAATAAATTATACAAGAAAATAAAACCTTGGAGTTGACTGAAGTCGAGTAACAGAGATCATCTGTGCTCAATGAAATCTACATGTAGTTTTTTTTTCAACTTACAGTATACCATACACCAGCATACACCCCACTCAATGGGTCATCCAATGGAGTGTGCTACAATTGATTAGAGTCCAAACTCCATCCAATGACCCAGCTCCACTTGAAAACCGGTCATTGGATGGAGTCCCACTCCACTCAATGACCACTTATTGGATGGGAATCACGGGTCATTGAGTGGAGTGGTGCTCCATCCGATGACCGCGAAGTGGCACTCCACCCAATGACCGGTTGGGTGGGGTATACACCCCACTCAATGACCGGTCATTGGAATGGATGGAGTGTGGACTGAGCACACCCTACTAAATGACCAGTCATCAAGTGGGGTGTATACCCCACCCAACCGGTCATTGGGTGGAGTGCCATGTTGGATCCGGTCATTGGATGGAGTGCCACTCCACTCGATAACTTGTCATTGAGTGGAGTGTACACCTAATGGCCGGTTGGGTGGGGATCCTGTAATGAACTGGCCATTGCGTTGTCCAGCTACATCACCACTTATGAGCATGGTCCTCAAATGAGGGTCCGTGCTCTAATCTCACAATGAATGTCTGCAAATCTGGGTTACAGAGTCAGTAACTTTCATGAGGTTTGTTTCTCTTCTATAATTTCTCAGGATACAGATGAGCCAGTACAAAAAGAAGAAAAAAAATACCAGAATCAGCGGTAGCTTGGTGGGCTGATCTAGAGCAAAAAATAATAACAAAAAGTCATGGTATGCAAGATGTACAACAAAGAAAAGGAAAAAAAGATCTGAAAAAACCATTCTCTGTGTGCCAGAATGGGGAGGTACGGTATAAGTCCCTCCTGACGGAGCAACGGTGGGCTGATACACTAACTGTATTGTTAGTGTAGTGTATTGTTAGTTTTTTCCACTGCACTACACAAATAATACTGTTATCCTTGATTTTATTGCAATAACAATACATCTTTTTGATGTTATTCTTTTTGGCTGTTATTGTATTGTTAGTGTAGCTGAAATATGCCAGGTTAACAATAACCAAATCCTAGTTTCATGATTGTTATCTGTTGTTATTCCTGATAACAAATACAATAACTGTCAGTTTATCTCTGCAATTAATGATAAAATTACTTTCAGTGTATTGATATTTTTGGTAGTAAAGTTGGTTTTGTGTTACAAAAAAAATAAATCTGGGACATGATGTTTTGAGAATCATTTTCTAGAGGCTAAAAACCATGAAATAACAGATACTGTAGTGCAGAAGATTTTTATCCTAACTCTGATACACTAACTTTCAGGGAAATGTTGGTTATCTAAAAGAAATACACTACCTGTTAGTGTATTTTGAGTGTATTCTGGATAACAATACCCAAGATCTTCAATGAGAAACTTTAGATACACTAACTGTTAGTGTATTGGGCTATAATTGGGGATAACAATACCCCAATTGTCTCGCCAAATAACCACAGATACACTAACGGATATTGGCCCGTAGCGTAGCGTAGCGTAGTGGCCCATCGTTGGACGGAGGCTTGCTTCGCGAGTTCAGCCTACCCCCCGGGGGCCCGGAGTCTTGAGGGACTTTGCTAAGTTCGCCGCCGTGTACGGAGGTCCCCCCCTCCCTTCAAGAGGCTTACCCCATGGGCGCACTTTCAAGCAATTTGTCCAAATGCCGTTCAAAGTGAAGGAATATGTTTGAAAAAACTTTGAAATGGGGCTACTTGGTGGGATTTTGAATATTCTTCAAATTTTATCCCATGATTTGGGAAATAATTTGAGGAATCATCAAGTGTTGGCTTGATCCGGCAAATATCCGGACTATCTGTGAGCTTTGCCAAATCAACTCTGGTCAAACTCTTGTTTGAGTGCGCTTTGAATAACATTTGATTGTTTTCCGGAGGGTTTTTGATGTCAATTCAAATTAATTTCTACTTTTATCCTCAGGCAGCGATATTGGAAAGCAAATCAAGCAATATTCAAACACAAATTGGACAACGCCAACATTGCCTATCTCACTCCAGACATTGCCTCACTTTACCCCAAAATGACGAACTCAGCCTCCCAGCCACCTCCAACCACCCCATTCCCCTGTTAACCAATGTGAAGAACGCAAAAATCTTGATCAAGGGTCTCGCCAGATACCCTACCCTCTCAATCAGCTTGATCAATTTCAAATCCTTGTATCTGAACATCAGGTTCCCCGGTCGTGTTGACTCTGCTTGCTTGGTAAATTCTCTAATCTCTCTAAGCTCTGATTCCTTGCAGCAAACTATAGCAACCACTGTCAAAGCGGGCATCCTTACTCTGTTGGTCTCCGGTATTGGTGGTGATGGACATATTGACAATAGTAAGAATTTAGGTCTGGTCAGCCGCGCGTAAAAGTGTACCATTGTCCTCCATCCTCTCCCAAGGAATGCTGAGATTGATATCAAAACTAAAAATCTAGACACTGGCCTGATTGGCTACTTTCTTCTCTCTCCCCTCCGCGCTTGGCAACATATTCACACACCAACACATACCCCCCCTCCTTCCCTGACGTGTGGTGCGGTGAGATGATTGATGGACAGGGATTCAATGGCAGCGCTTATTGTTCTGCGGAATGTGAATATCACCAATGCATGCCAGACTCAGCTTGGAAGGTCAGTCCAAGAAAATACCCCACTTGAAAATGCTGTATACTAACCCTTAAATCGGGGGTTTGTCATTGATCCAGGTTATCAACTTCCAAGTTATGGATGCACAACCACGGTTTTGTCGGCCAAGACAAGTCTGTTGAATTCACTGAACCTACAAGCGTCTGCAAGACTAGCAATTGGCTGTGCTGTTACCACTGGATCTGGGCGGGCGGTTATTAGTGGCCAAGCAATACCTCAAGAACCAGCCACAGAATCAGGAAGGCAAGGCAGAGGAGGAGGAGGGACATTAATGAGCCCATTCAAAATGACCACCCCACTGACCCTCATGCAACCAAATTCATGTTTTTCTCCTAAAGAACACCAGAACACTGAGCAAATTCCATGCAGCTTTTTTCAATACCTGTGACCCCCCCCCCCCCCCCCCTGTTCCTTCCATCCAAATTTTTCTTGCTAGCTTGCTACACACCCTACCTCATATGTATACATGTCCTGTTATGATACATGTTACCCAATTTTGAGATATGCAATGATATTACAATAGTGCCCCTTGTGGGGCTCTGAGCCATTTGAACGCTGGCAAGCAGAACAATGAAATTGCTGACGGGGGTGGGTTGGGTACGAGGGATCAATTGCCCAAACTTAACACAAGCACCCTCCTTGGGGGAGCTTAGCGACCTCCAAAGGAGGGACTTGCCTCTAAAGTTGCATGTCTCGCCCTGCAGGATCAAGACAAATGGCAGGGAGGACCCTACGCTCCCCCATTTTCCCCAATATCACCCTCCAGACTTCCAATTCTCTCCTTGCCTTTGGCACCATTATAATCACCAGGATCATAGCTAATTTTCTCCCATTTCAAAATCCATTTTATCCCTCCCCTCTGGCAAGAAACAACTTGTAAATTTCTTTCCGTGAAGGATTTCTGTAACAAATCCGCCGCGTTTTAGGCCGGATATTTTGGGACAAAGAAACGGTCATAAGCACATACTTTGCTTGCGCATACTCTCCCTCCAGTATCATGATTGTTGCACAATTTTTACAAGTACTGACAGAAATACCCCTTTCATTGACACAAACACACAAGTCCTTGAACCCCTCCCTCAATCATCACCAAGCAGATCATACATCTCCGGAATCCTAGACTTGCCAAATCCGGTGCCAGCCAGAAGAAATGTACTTTTGCCTTGGGCAAGGCTTGCGACTGTCACTACTTGAAGTGGCTTCGCATCTTGACCATCGTAAAACTTCTTAGCCTCACTGGCGATTTTGTTCTTCAGCGCATTTTCTTTCTGCCCAAGAAGTTTCTTCAGAACGGTCACGCCGCCGGTTGATTTTTGCAGGCTTGATTTTGGCGGGGACTTCTTGGGTCTAATCATTTTGTCGGTGTCTTGCTCTATGTGGGTTTTCAGGTCTTGTTACACTTTTCTTGCCAGATAAATAATGTGTGTCTCAAGTCTTCATCGAGTAAGGACCATCCCCGATCATCCCATGCACTTTGTACTGTAAGAGCGGCAAGCCGATCAATTTTTTTTATTGGGGAACAGATACTATAGGATACTATCTGATACTATGCATGTATAATAAAACCCGTGAGATGCTACATGATCTGAGAGCTCAGAAAATTTCAAATTTTGTGAGTTTGAAAATTCCTGAAACACCACTTCAGTAGAAGTGGATTGGAGCAGTAATTATGGGGGAGAATAGGGTCAAAAAAATGTGGAATGAAAGGTGAGATGGTAGGCTACAAGTATGTCTACTCAGTTTTTCTTTGAACCATAAACTACATTTTTCAAATCATTTTCAAAAGAAATATGCTTTTTTTTACAAGAAATTCTCAAGTCTGTAGGGCCAATGGTGCGACATTGGAGGTAATCCTCTCCTTCAGAGACGCTTCGCACCTCCTCAGAGAGGCTTTGTTAAGCTTGTCAATTGCCCGGGTCTGCTTCCCAGGCATATTGATTTCATTTCAAACGTTACTCTCCAAGGTACATTTGAATTTCAATCAAGTTTGCTTTGATTAAAATTCCAGGGTATCCCAAAGGCAATATTCAGGCCCCGTTTGGAGCCGATATAAGTATAGGTGATATAATCATTGGTTAATTCAATGAAAACTACAAAATTCAACATAAAGCCTCCAAATATTTTTTCTAGGCAACCTACAATACTGGTCCCTTCAATTATGAAGCCAGATTCAACTGATTCAGCCATATTCAGTACTGTAGTACCATTATATTGCTTTTGACCAAAACAAAGCAATATAATGGTATTATGGTGCTGAAGATGGCTGAATTAGTTAAATCTGACTTCATAGTTGATGAGACCAGTACTGTAGGTTTCCAACAAAAAAAATGGATTCTTTATGTTGAGTTTTGTATTTTTTATTGAATTTACAAATGATTATATCACCTATATATTGGCTCCAAACGGGGCCTCAATTATGTATAATTCAAATCGGAGTTTGAATTATATTCGAAGGCTATTCAATTATTATTTGAAGATACTTTGTGTTGTATTCGAAGTCTCCACCCGAACAATATTCGATGTCACGGGCACTTCGAATTATATCCGAAGGGCCTTTGAAAGGACTTCGAAACCTCAGTTCGAACTCACTTGGTCAACTAGTTTGACAAAGTTGGCGACGTCCCCTCTTGCTGGCGGGGAGTTCGAACATCTTTTGATTGAACTTCGGAAGGCTTTCAATCTTTTGCGTCCGTGGTGTAGTTAGGCAGACGTTAGCCCAGGCTGCACCCGGGCCCTTCGAAGCGAGGGACTGGCGTTAAGTTAGCAAACAGATACAACATGATGGTAAATATCACATTGATTTTTTTTTCTTCCTTTTCTGGGCCATCGAAATGTGGATTGGATCGGTGACCCAATCCACGTATCCGAATATATCTGGATCGTATTGGTTGGCAGATCCGGTACAGATACAATGTATTGGACGCAAAACCAATCCAATAGTGATAAATACCAACACATGTATCGGATTGGTGGGTGAACTGCTTAGCTCTGCTCGCTTAGATTTGAAGAACGAGGTACGTAAATTTATTTATTTACTCCAAATGAACCCGATTATTCACACTGCACAAAGCTCTACGGAAAGACAAGGGTCGACCCAACAGCCTCCATTTACAAGTGATGAATTGCAACAAAACATGGGATGAAAATATGGTGACTAAGAGTGTGAGAACCGTTTGACAGTCACCTGACCAAAGAAATACACAACCATGATCCGACTCCGAAGAATGGGTCAGGGTGTCGGGACAAGGCAACTTCTAATACGAGATCTGATTAATCTTCGCTTGACTCTGAATCTCCTGAAGCCGTTAAGAGGATGATGATCTCGGAGAAGCCGAGATGATCGTACGGTTCGGAACTGTCTAAAAGAGTGCGGAGGTCGGTAATAAATAAACTGACTCGGAGATAAATGGCCCGAAGGCCCAAATGGTCATTGTTAAATTGAAAATTGAAGTGTTGATTGGAACGGTCGGTGTTTGTTGTGGCTCTCTGCAGGCGCTGGGTTTTATAGGGACGCAGTCGACCGGGCGACCTGTGGTTGACGAGGGGGTAGCCCAGAGTACCCCTCTTCGGATCTGATGGAGGGGGCTTCACCACAAACTCAAACAAACTAGTGGCAGCAAGTAGCTCAGTCAGGGCCCATGTTGAGAATCTCATTATCCATCATCATTCTCACGAGGAGATTGACTCTACGACCAGGGGAATCCTGTCTCTATGTATCTACTAATTACAATATGTATAAAAAAGGGACAAAACAAAGGGAGGTCGGGCACGATTTTTAAGCTTCTAGTAGAAAAGAGAATGCAATTTGAATTTAATTCACTTTCTAATGATGATGGAGATGAAAATGATGATGAAGACATATTTATCACATGAGATTCCAACGTAGTTTGATCCAGTCAGCTGGCCGATCGTCTTTTATTCCGTTTTTTCTTTATCTGAGGATTCAATTTCAAGAGCTAAAGGAAGAACGAAATTTGTTAATTAATCAAGCGACATTGTTATCGAAGGGCAGGAGCAGAACGAAACGAAACCAAAAACCCACAAAAGAAAGTGTTACTGATAAATTTGAGCACTTCATCCATCACGATCACGGGTATACTGATCCAAAAGACCGCTTTCCACTCTGCGACATTCAAGGGAGTGATAACAAACAATTTCTGGAAGTGATAACAAAAGAAATTGTAAGATAACGACTGGTGAAAAGATCAAAGCAAACGTTCTGAGAAGGAAAAGACTGACGGCGAGCCATGGAACGTATAAGATCATGAAGTGTAATCCCATGCTCAAGGAGATCGCCCCACAGAGGTACAAGTTCGTCCACAACGGTAAGGTGAACAAACTTTCATTCTCCGACAACGAGTTCATCGCGTTGAACATCTCGATAAGTACCAAAACAGATAGCGACATCGTTGTCGCCTTCTTCTGGAACTCGGCTCCGATCATATCGCAACCCATCAAGGCCCCATTGGTAGCGCATTGACCGAAGTTGGTCTGAAAAAGCAGTCAAATTGAGTCATGTCAGATACCTTCTCCTAACAGGGCGCTTGTAATATGAGTGACAGAGTCATCTACCAATCGATTGAATGTGATTTGTGGGCCTGCTTCGTAGTACATGAACCACCATGCGTAAGCCCCAACAGTAGCACAACCGACGTACATTCCAATGACACAGTAACGGAAGAATAGCCAGGCTCCGACCAAGGGTTCTTTGCTGCTTCTGGGAGGTCTGGACATGATCAAATGGTCTTTAGGGTTGAAACCGAGGGCGAGGGCAGGCAAGGAGTCTGTCACAAGATTCCTAGAATAAATAAATAAGTAAATAAATAAATCAAGAAACGGTGGTTGAGCAGAATGATCTGATGGTAGCAAGTAAGAAAAAATATGTGCTTACACCCATAACAGTTGGACCGGGATCAACGCTTCAGGCATTCCGACGAGGACAGTCAAGAAGATGGAAACAACCTCGCCGATATTGGAACTGATCAGGTAACGAATGAACTGTTTAGTGTTTTCGTAAATCCCACGGCCTTCTTCGACGGCCTTTTCGATTGTTGCAAAGTTGTCGTCGGCGAGGACCATGTCGGCAGCCAATTTGGCTACATCCGTTCCACTTCCCATCGCGATTCCGATCGAGGCTTTCTTCAAGGCCGGCGCATCGTTAACACCGTCGCCAGTCATAGCGACAATCAATCCGGTTGATTGCAGGAGGTCAACGATCTTCTGCTTGTGGGATGGCTCGACTCGGGAGAACAAGCCAGCACGTAAGACCGCTTGAAGTTTCTCGTTTTCCGAGAGGGCATCGAATTCTCTTCCGGTGTAACTCTGTAGGGCTAGATCCTCTGTGGCATCGAAGACGCCGATCTGCCGGCAGATCGTCTCGGCAGTCGACTTGTTGTCACCGGTGATCACAATCACCTTGATTCCCGCCGAACGACATTTGGCGATCGCCTCCTTGACTTCGGGGCGGGGTGGATCCAACATTCCGGTAAGACCAACGAAGGTCATGTTTTGTTCAAACTTGACGTAATCAGCAGATGAGCTTGACTTGTAGTGTTCCACATTGTCATCCACGTCCTCAATAACTGCGGTGGCCAACACTCGAAGGCCTTCCTCTGCATATGTTTTTACTTTCTCTTCTAAGCCCTTGCGCGTTTGGGGATCAAGACTGACCCGCTCGCCAGTGTTCCCACCTTGGCTGACATGTGTACATCGAGCTAAAACAGATTCGGGGGCTCCTTTGACAAACAGAGAGGTCCGTCCAGTTTGAGTATCCGTGACTAGCACAGACATTGACTTTCGATCCCGGTTAAATTCAAGCACTAATTTTCGCTCGTATCTAGCCTCGATGTGGTCGTTCACAGCTCTTACTCGAGACTCGGAAGCGAATTGAGAGAGTTTGGCATTGAACGTTCGATCGGAAGTTTGTAACTTTTCCACCAAGACTTTCAATGCTGCTTCAGTTGGTTCCCCAATGTTGGTGTAAGTGCGCGTAGACTTTTATCGAAAGGAAAAAGAAACCAAGCAAACCCATCAGTTTGAATTCTAAGGAGGGGTTTAAAACAAGACACTACTGACCTCGTTCACAACTACTTGTGCCTCATTGCACAATGCGCATATCCGGGCTAGCATCTCAATCGCAGACGATTCGGCAGCAGGCTCCACTAATTGGCGACCGGCGGCATCTCTGTAAGGAAGAGTGCGAGCACCAGTCAGTTTGAGTAAAACATTTGGTCGACGCGTAGATGTGATTGCTCACAAGACATGGCCTTCGGGTGCATATGTTGTACCTTTGACATCAAACTCGGTTATTTGTGAACCTTCGACAACCAAAAACTGAACGTAGTCAACAAAATCAAATATGAATGTTAGTTGAATCAAAGGGCATATAGCAACAGGATGGACACGCACTTTAGATACCGACATTTGGTTGGTGGTCAGAGTTCCAGTTTTGTCGGAGCAGATCACATTTGTACAGCCCAGAGTTTCGACACTTGGTAGAGAGCGGACAATCGCATTCATCTTAGCCATTTTTGTCGTGCCTAAGGCAAGACAGAGTGTAATGACCACCGGGAGCCCCTCGGGGATGGCAGCGACGGCTAAAGCAACAGCGATCTTGAAGTAGTAGATTGCACCTTTTAGCCAACCATGATGATTGGGATCATTGAAGTGGCGGATGTTGATAACCCAGACGAGGATACAGATCACAGTGATCACCTTGGCCAAGACGTCACTGAAATCGTCGACTTTTTGCTTCAGTGGAGTCTTTTGAGATATCTGACTGGTGATCGATTCATGGATATCACCAATTGCGGTCCGACTACCGGTGGCGACCACGACAGCCTGAGCTTTCCCGCTGACGATGGTAGTCCCACTAAATAGGACGTTGACCATATCTTGCTTAACGGCACCGGGCAGGTTGACGGTCTCGGTTGACTTTGTAACACTGTGAGATTCACCGGTGAGGACGGCTTGATCGACGGTAAAGGAGGCCGAGGAGATCGAGATCACTCGGGCATCGGCAGGCACTTTGTCACCAACAGAGACGGTGATGACGTCTCCGGGCACTAAATCTGAAGCATGAACCTTGAACGTTTTCCCGAATCGAGTGACCGTTGCCTCATCAGGTGCGTAATCCATCAAGGCTTCGATTGCTTTCTCGGCATTGGTCTCTTGTATCACTCCGACGGTCGCGTTGGCTATCAAGATCAACAAGATCACCAATGGCTCGACGAATGCGGTTGCCTTGTCCTCCGATTCCTCTAAAATTGCCAATGCAAACGAGACTATGGCAGATATCAAAAGGATGATGACAAGCTGGTCCTTGAATTGCTCGAGGATCATGGCAAAGAGAGAAGTTCCATCCTCCTGGGGTAGGACTGCAAATGAAAACAACAACGGGTCAATAACGGCCTGAAGGGGGACAGGATCCGTTTGAAGAGAGATCGAGGGAGAGACACTTACCATTTTTACCCCATTGTTTCTCTGAGTTTTTGACCTGGACCGAGGATAGGCCATGGTTTGGCTTGAGATGAAATTCGTCCAAAACCTCTTGGACTGAGGCAGCGTGGGCGTCTTCCATACTTTCGGAACAGCAAAGGCGAAGGCTAGGAGAGGGTGCTTGATGATTGTTGGCTGGAGTCTTCCCGAGTTCCACACGAGTCGGGTGGATGGCCTGGGTGGTCGGTCTGCTTATGACGGGGCCAGGTGCTACTGGGCTACCGAGTCACGGTTCCCACTGCTGCCACGTGGCACCCCGCCGCAACGAAGGGGCCAACCGGAGCTTTGGATATGCAATTCACTCCTGGCCGCACCACAACGGCCATCGTCACCAAGCATCCCTACACGGCGGGGGTGCTTCCTGGCCCGCGGGTTTGTGGAGACGACGGGATCGCCGGCTCTGTGAAACCCACGTGGATTTCACTGCTCCCCCCGTCGGTACCACCCTCCCGGGGAAGATGGGTGGACACGACTGGCTTTCCCGTCGTCTCCACCCGCCCGGGATTTCCTCGTCATTCCGATGGGGAAAATGACGACGATTCCACGGCTGCCTCTGGGATCCCGGTGGAAACTGTCCCCGTGAGTTCCTCGTCGTTCCCAACGACGAGGAACCCACGGATGCCCTTGCATTGCCGGTGTTCGGGTTATTTCAGTGATATCGGCCGTGGCTCGTGTGCGTTTTGAGGACACTCAACGGCTCCCAAGGGAAGCAACAACTTATCCAGGTACGACCGATCACTACATACGCGAACCCTAACTTGACACAAGTCCCCCCTGGTGGGAGGCTCGCTGTGGCTGGCCGCGAAGCGGCCCCTCCCGCAGGGAGGGACTTGTGCGCAAAGTCAAAAATTTGGCTGAGAAAGAAATCATGAATGACTGGAGGAAAAATACTTAGCATCACCCAGCCCCCCCCCCCCCCCCTCAGCTCCTGCGGACCTGTCCCAGATCCAAAATATACTTCAGAACCTCAGCTTTCAAATGGTGCTGGTCTCATCTCCTCAATCCCAACCGTTTTCCTTATACTAATCTTTTAAAAATAAGAAAACACAAAGAAATGTAAACCAAGGAATCACAACCATCATGCCTTGTGGATATTGGATTCACAAGCCTGCAGATATCTGCAGATCCTACACATGTAGCCACTCAATTGTTGAAGATAGGATATTCAATTGTGCATATTATCAGAAAATCCAAAATTGGATCTTCAGAGCAATGGTCCTTCAGGATTCCTTTGACCTTCAAAACAGGTTCATTCAATCAGTTTTGGTGTTTATGCATCAAAAACTTGGGTGTGGGTGCGCATCAGTACTGCCAAGAGAACTGTCTACTCAGATTTCTCTGTACATGTGTTGTTGATTTTTAAATTCTGTTTTTGTGTTTTTAGGGTTGAAAATCCTTCCCTTGTCTGCCAGCTTTCAGACATTATGCATAAGCCTCTCCTACATAGAGCCCTCTGGGCGGGGTCCCCCGGACCCTCTGTTTGAGAGGCTTGGTTAAGCTAGCGCAAACCATGACTTGAGCCGATTGAGCAAGTTTCTATCACCAATCAAGAAAACCAACTAGCTAGATGTTTCCATCCAAGATGTGCTGGCTGCTGTTGGAATCTAATCCGGAGGTGATGAATGCCTGGTCATCTGGTCAGTAATCCATGTTCTTCCTCAAATCATGTAACATGATCACATTGGAAGACCTCTGACATTTGACAACAATTGTATTCATCTCTAGGCCTGTTGACCGATAAGGTGAGCTTCACAGACATGTAAGGACTTGACACCAAACTTATTGTGATGGTCCCTAAGCCGGTCTATGCGGTCCTTATGCTCTTCCCGATCTCAAAGTAGTACAAAGTGGTGCGGGCAGCTGAGCATGCACAGATTGTTGAACAGGCCGGCGGGACGGTCAAATTGGACAAGTGACTGATCTTTATCAAGTTGAGTGCTCAACAAGTTGGAAAATTGCTGTTTGTTTCTTTATGTACATACCACTCATCCTGTTGGGATGGTTGTGAAGGCAAACAATCAGTAATGCCTGTGGTACGATTGGCCTCCTCCATGCGTTGGCCAACAACCCTGAGATCCCAATCAGTCAGTTTCCCACATCTGCTCCATCATTGACTTGCTGACTCAATCATACCAAGGCGTTTATTTTTTCCGGGTCTTGTCCCCAGATGGTTCATTTTTGATGAGGGTCCATTGACCAAGTTCCTGGAACAGTGTTGGTCTAAGAGTCCCTCTGAGTGCGCACAGCTGCTGGAGGATGACTGCTGATTCCATTGGTTTATTTATTTCTGCGGCCGGCATCCAAGGTGTGTCATTGATGTTCTCCCTCTCTCTTGTTCTGTTTACGCATCTCTTTCCCCTTGGTTGATGAGTTCTTTGCCTTGGTGTTTTTGTTTTCCTCTTGTTGATCATGTGCTCTCCTTCATCATCCCAGGTCCAAGGATGGCAACACGCTAGAGTGATTAAGTGAAATTTAGTGATTGAGTGGAATTTGTTTTGGACTCTGAAAGTTTGTTAATCAATGAAGACGCGCAAAACATCAAAGACTCACCCATGCCGTCAGCTCTGCCTGGAAAACCCTGATTGTCAAGGGCCAGGACCAGCCCACTGCTCTCGCTCAGCTCTGGCTCTTTAGGTCTTGTAAGGATGTCCTGGCTAGCACTATGAAACTCTTGACTTGGCAATGTTGGTGAGCAGAGCCTAGGAGGTCCCCAAGGACAAAGACAAAGGCGTTGCTGCAGACACCTTAATCTGATTCCGCTGTTTCTCATTTCTCTCCGTTTTCTCCCATTTATTTCTTGTTTCTCTTTTTTTTCTCTAAACATCAATCTCTCATTTTTTATGTTTTTACAAAGGCCACTTGAGATGCGATGCAGCGTGTGGTACTCTGGTGGTACCACATTCTGCAATATTACCCGCGGTTTTAATCCGATCTGCCCCCCCCCGGGTTACCTAACTGAAACACAGGACCACTGTTGGTGGTCCCCATGGAAAGCTGAGGCACGTGGTGTAAACTTCATCAGCTCAGGATGGCGTCTTGTGGGCTCAACCCGCCCAGCTTGGAGGTTTGTGCAGAGATGGCACTTTTGTACCCGGGTACCCGCTGGTCTGTTTGACCAATTCTTGACACCCGCACTCGTTGGCGGGTACCTGTCTCCCTGGGCGGGTACCCCTGCGGATATCCGCGGGTACCCGCCCCTGCCTTGGCGACCACACCAGGAAAAATCAGTAGTCACTAGATGACAACTGACATGACACCTGCTCCAGCTGGCTATCCAGCCTCTAGTGCAATTTTCACAAGCTGATCCTCAGCTTTGTCCCAGGCACAGCTGCCCCTCAGTCTTGGCACAGGACAAGCCACTGCTCAGCCTTTGCCTGAGCAAGAACGGGCATTGATAAATGCATACCCGTCCCCCGGGGGCACGCCCACGCCCACGCCCTTCGAAAAGGGCGTGTGGGACCGCGCACCCTTTATCAAGGGCGTGCGAGGGCGTGCACGCCCCCACCTAGGCGTGCAGAAGCGTGCACCGTGCCTGCTCGCCGAGAGCCCCTCGGTGGGCAGGCGCAAGTACACATACCTGCTCGCCGAGAGCCCCTCGGCGGGTATGGTGTATGTATCCCTGCTCGCCGATGAGGATAACTCTTGGCGAGCAGGTGTACAAACACCTGCCCGCCGAGCCTGCTCACCGAGAGCCCCTCGGCGGGTAGGTGCATGTACACCTGCTCCAGGCATACAGATCCCACCTTGCCAAGAGCCTCTCGGCGAGCAGGTATACATACACCTGCCCACCAAGCCTGCTCACCGAGAGCCCCTTGGCGGGCAGGTGCATTTATACCTGCTTGCCAAGAGAAATCCTCGGCGAGCAGGCATACATATCCCACCTTGCCAAAAGCCTCTCGGCGAGCAGGTATACTTGAACCTGCCCGCCGAGGGGCTGTTGGCGAGCAGGCTCGGCGGGCAGGTGTTTGTATACCTGCTTGCCAAGAGTCATCCTTCTCGGCGAGCAGGCAAGGCTCTTGGCGAGCGGGGATATGTATGCCTGCTCGCCGAGAGGCTCTCGGCGAGGTGGGATCTGTATGCCTGCTCGCCGAGGATTTCTCTTGGCGAGCAGGTATACATGCACCTGCCCGCCGAGGGGCTCTCGGTGAGCAGGCTCGGCGGGTAGGTGTTTGTATACCTGCTCGCCGAGAGTTATTCTTCTCGGCGAGCAGGGATAAATACACCTACCTGCCGAGGGGGACGGGCAGGTGTTTGTATACCTCCTCGCCAAGAGTTATCCTTCTCGGCGAGCAGGCAAGGCTTTCGGCGAGCAGGTGCATGTATACCTGCTCTCCGAGAGGCTCTCGGCGAGGTGGTATCTGTAACTGCCCGCCGAGGGGCTCTTGGCGAGCAGGTATACTTGCACCTGCCCGCCGAGGGGCTCCCAACGAGCCATGATGCACGCCAGTGAACGCCCTTGCACGCCCATACAGGGGTGTGCATGCCCTTTGACTCGCACACCCTTGATAAAGGGCGTGCGGTCCCACATGCCCTTTTCAAAGGGCGTGGGCGAGGGCGTTCCTCCGGGGGATGGGTGTGTGTTTATCAACACCCGTTCTTGCTCAGGCAAAGGCTGAGCAGTGGCTTGTCCTGTGCCAAGACTGAGGGGCAGCTGGGCCTGGGCCAAGGCTGAGCAGCAGCTGTGCCTGGGACAACGCTGAGGAGCAGCTTGTGAAAATTGCAAGCTAGAGGCTTCAGCTGTGCCAAAATGGGCACTGAGCTGTGTGCCAGCCAGCCCTGAACTAGCAGATGGAGTTGCTTTGGAGCTGAAACCAGAGCTGTGTTATGTCAGTTGTCATCAACTGACTACTTTTTTTTCCTGGTGCCAGAAGCAATCCCTTCCAGTCAAGGAGGCCATATGGCTTTGGCGCCCAGAAGGAAACCCTTCTGGTTGCAATATGACCTCTGCAACCAGGAGAATTTCCTTCTGGTCGCAGAGGTTGTAGAACTTCTGCACTCAGTATATTGACACCTGGTTGCAGAGGTTGTGTAGCCTCTGCAACCAGGAGTTTAATTCTGGTCACTGAGGTTGTATAGCCTCTGCAACCAGGAGGAATCCCTCTTGGTCGCCAAGGATGTATAAACTCTGCAACCAGAAGGATTTCCTTCTGGTCGCCGAGGTTGTATAACCTCTCGTACCATTGAAGGATTTCTTTCTGGTTGCCAAGGTTGTATAACCTCTTGGACCAGAAGGACTTCCTTCTGGTCGCCAAGGTTGTATAACACTGCAAAAATAACAGGATACTCAAGCCAAGCTGCCATTGTAACTCCACACGAATGCAGAAGTGCCTTTGTTGGCACAGTCACTGTGCAAGGTGCATAGTGACTGTGCAAGGTGCACAGTGACTGTGCAAGGTGCACAGTGACTGT
Organism: Puccinia triticina; assembly: GCF_026914185.1. Taxonomy (NCBI): domain Eukaryota; kingdom Fungi; phylum Basidiomycota; class Pucciniomycetes; order Pucciniales; family Pucciniaceae; genus Puccinia; species Puccinia triticina. Next base: position 5,770,703 of record NC_070564.1, on the reverse strand, counting down.
GCAAGGTGCACAGTGACTGTGCAAGGTGCACAGTGACTGTGCAATTGAAGCTTGGTTGAGTCAAACCTTGATTAAGGCTGGTGTAACACCACAAGCTTCCTCAGAGTTGCCGCATGTCAACTGCTCACAGTTGACAAAGTTTTTTTTGCAGTTTAGCCTCTCGGACCAGAAGGACTTCCTGCTGGTCGCCAAGGTTGTATAACCTCTCAGACCAGGAGGATTTCCTATTGCTCGCCGAGGCTGTATAACCTCCGCAACCAGGAGGATTTCCTTCTGGTCGCCGAGATACAGCCCCGGCCACCGGAAGGAATCCCCCCTGGTCAAAGAGGTTGTATGTATGTCCACTGTGGCTGCCGCTCTTTGCCTGGTACTTGCTGTGGCTCTTTGGTGCCGTCATTGAACCACAGCAAGTGCAGGAGGAAAGGCAGAAAGGGCTAATGACCCTTTCTGACCTTGACCAGGAGAAGAGGATGCACCTGCATCTGATCTCTATGCCAAGGGAACATAGAGGATTCGGGGATTTGGGCGTAAGCCCAAAGAACCCTGCATGTGAAAAGGGGTGGGTGGGTGGTTTTTCTGAGAAAGGTGAGCTTCTCTGAGTGGCAGGCTCTGGGCGATGATGGGGGGAAGAGCGCTGAGGGATTCAACACCATCAGCACTGCGGGTTCATATTCATATGACCTGCGTGGCAGGGATTTGTCGATGTGCATGACTTGGCGCCCGCCCCCCCTTCAGGCATGCCCAGGTCCTTGTCCGCACATACTGCCTCCGTGGACAGGGGGGAACTGATCATTCCTCACTTGCTCCCCTGCAAACATTGGCAACTGGGAGGAGCTTTCTGGCTGCCAAGGCTGTACAACCTTGGCAATCAGAAGGGATCCGGCGGGTGTGCATTTAATTACCTGGGTACCCACCGGCTTTTTCCCGGAAAGTTCACGCTTTTGAGCATGATGAATATGCATGTTGTGTTTAGTCCAAGGACTAGTGGGGTGTACATCTAGACCCCACTAGCTCCAAACGGAGCTCCGGGTCAAGTTGATCCCAAGTTGATCCGAGCCAATGCGGATGCGGGGGTGGACTAAGTGCCCTAATCCGGGCTAACTTAGCCATGCATGCGGATGCAAACTTAACACAAGTGTACCCTCCTCGGTGGAGCGTAGTGACCTCCAAAGGAGGGACTTGCCTCTAAAGTTGCATGTCTGGCCCTACAGGATCAAGACAAATGGCAGGGAGGACCCTACGCTCCCCCATTTTCCCCAATATCACCCTCTAGAATTCTGATTATCTCCTTGCCTTTGGCACCATTACAATCACCAGCTTCTTAGCTTATTTTCCCCTACTTCAAACTCCCCCGTATCCATCCCCCCTTGTAAGAAACCTCCTGTAAATGTTGTTACATGGTGGATTTCTGTGCCCAATCCCCCCCTTCAAGCCCGCGCGGGCTCAGGGAATTTCAAATTTTGAGCCCAAAAACCGCTGGATCACCACCCCAGAACCACTTCACAGTAGGTGGAGTGGGCTAGTAATTATAAAGAAAATATGTGTTTTTTTGCCAGAAATTCTCGAGTCTGTAGGGCCAATGGTGTGACTTTAGAGGTAAGCCTCTCCTTCGGAGACGCTTCGCACCTCCTCGGAGAGGCTTTGTTAAGCTCGATGCGGATGCTCTCAGCTGGGAGGGAGCCTTTTGAGGTGATCGTTGGAAGCCCAAGGTGTTAGTCCCGAGGGCGGCATAGAGGCGGCCGAGGGGCGCATCGGGGCGCATCCAACTTTACAATGCCGCCATCGCTGCGTGGTGGTCACAATCGCGGCCCGGCCGGGGCGCCTGAGGGCCGACCGCTGGCCCGCCTCTTGGACGCCGGGTCAGGGTCTCGCTCGGGCCTCGGGACCGCCCTGAGGACCGTGGCGCCCAGGGGCGCCACAATATCGCCATGGGTCACCTGTACGCCACGGCCATGGTGGCGCAAATCGTGGTCCACTTGGGGGCTGAAGAATACGGCCGCGCGGTCGTGGCGCCACGGCCTTTTTGAATTCGCCCCGCGGGTTACGGCTGTAGTCGTTTGTCTGCAACGGTTGTTTGTCCTTGTGTTTCTGTTCGAGGTGCCCTCTATAAGGTACCGGATATCCCACGCGGGATACTGGCTAAGGGTTGAAGTGTTTGGGCGTTTTTCAGTTTCCTCAAGTACTTCATACGACCTAATTACCACCGACACGCACCTTCAACTACCTCAAGTAAAATCGCCAGGTTTTATCTGGTGCTGGACATGTGGATCGCAAGCCCTTACCTGATTGCTGGCATTGCTGCTGTTGCCAACGCAAGAGTCATTCCGATTGTGAATGGGTTCCTTGAAAAAAGGCAATTGTGAGTATTTCCACTTGTTTTGCTGGTTCCTTGCACCAATTCTTCGGCGGAACACATGAAGACTTTACTCATTAAAGCAAACTCTTGCTTCCAGTGGATCTATGAACAGTCAAAGCTCATCCTCATCGTACGGATTCTCTACAAGCTCGGAAACTACATCTGATGGTCGGGTTTCCAGAACGACGGTCTATGGCGGCACACCATATACAATCACGCAGAGCAGCCAGTCCTCTCCCGCCATGGCGCAAGGAGCATCAGTTTCTTCAATCCAGATAGGTCAAAACCCGCCTCAACTAATCCAAGAACCTTTCCCTGGACTCTCGATTCCGTTTCAAACAGGCCAATTTGCTAATCGACCTCTGCAATCTATGGGAATGCCGATGCTACCTTCAGCCATCTCGATTCCGCCTTTAGTTCGGCTCCCCAACCAGCCTCTTGAAAATTCAAACCAACTCCCCAAATCTTCAAACCAACTTCCCCAGGCTGCTGAAGACACCGCACCAGTACCCCTAAATCCCACCAAGCCAAACTCCAACATCGTCGCTCATCCTACCACTACCAAGGCCAACAACCAGCTTCCCCAGGCTGCTGAGGACACCGCACTAGTGCCCCTAAATCCAACCAAGCCAAACTCCAACATCGTCGCTCCTCCTACCACTACCAAGGCCAACAACCAACTTCCCCAGGCTGCTGAGGACACCGCACCAGTACCCCTAAATCCAACTAAGCCAAACTCCAACATCGTCGCTCATCCTACCACTACCAAGGCCAACAACCAGCTTCCCCAGGTTGCTGAGGACACCGCACCAGTGCCCCTAAATCCAACCAAGCCAAACTCCAACATCGTCGCTCATCCTGCCACTACTAAAGCCAACACCACGAATGGCAGTCCAATCCGCAATTTCCCCGTCTTAGGATTGCCCGTCGCCCCGCAACCCCAGGAGTTCATCATCAACAAACCCATGACCGAAAATATCGGCCCAGAGCGAAACACGGGGTCTCCAGAGAGCATCAATCATCCCACGATAATGCTGGCAGGATCTCCGCCGATGAATCATTTCGCCGTGCAAGCTCCTCCAATACCTCAAGCTCAGACTCAGGCTCAGGTGCAGCCCCAGATGCAGCTCATTAATCCCCCACCGACAGCAGCTCTTGTGAGTGGTGCAGGAAATGCCCCTACCAACGAGGCTCGATTGGAGACTGGCTTTATCCCTATCGTTATCGAATCGATCACTGCAGACGGCCGGCCATATAGAAGTGATGGTCTTCTCAAGATCTCAAACATCCAGCCCCTGAAATCTTAACCTAATCGTTCAGAAAAGGGTTTCCTTTCCAAAAGTAAGAAAAAAAATATTTGGAAAGTCCTGCAAGTATGGACCAGGAAGACACAGGAGAAATGAGTTTAATTGTGGGTAAACAGCTGGTACTGTCACCAAGACTCAACCCAACAAGTGTACCTTTGAATTTTCCAATCTTTTAATTTAAGAATTTGCCATTTTCAATGTAATAGACATTTTTATGATACATGCTAGATAACCTATGATAACATGACGGCTAAATATCAAAGCTCTAATTTCCAATTTTTCCTTAGGATACAGTAGGCTTGAGTAGTCTCCCCTTGTGTCTTGATATGCTCATCATCACGATCCTGGTAATAAGGCAAAAACAAATCTTATGTTTTCATCCATCTAATCATCAGATGAAAAGAAAAACTTCTTCAACTTGAAGATGAGCCCCAAAAGATTGTCAGCCCTGTAGGTAACTACCTGTGTAAATTATGGCTGTGGTTAGCAAGATGATGGTGTAAGATGCCTAATATGGGCCAATGGGTTTGTGTTAAGACCTGTGGAAGATTTCGATCTGTCAGTATAACTGTAAATGAGAGGCTTGCTCAATGAAGGAACATCCAGATCAAGACAAGGTATTAATAGGCATCCAAGGAATAACTCCACTTGATTTTGTGGTGTTAACCTAAAGAAAGTTAAAGGCAATCAAGAGTAGATTTTATTGCTGAATTGAAAGATGGTTGAGAATGAAAGCAATGTTTAAATACTGTAAGGGTTAAGATATGTTGTAAAAACATTCCAAGGGATAAATAGTCCATGGGTGTGTGCTTAGATATTGAGGAATGATCAAGAGGGGGCACTTCAGGAATTAACTGCTTGGACAATGTTGTCCAAGCAGTTGTTGGACTTTTTTTGTCCAATGAGTTCAGCAACTTGCTGGGCCTGAGCTGCAGAAATTTTCAGACAAAGTCTGTCACAAGATGTTGGAAAAACTTGACCAAGCAGATAGTTTATGCAGTGGGGAATGTGGGAGCTCAAGGACCTGGTGGAACTATGGGAACTCAGAGGAAGGGCAGATCCTCTGAGGGATCAGTACTTGCAATGATCAGGGCAGTTATGATCAGTAAGGATCATTATTCTGGAGATCCAGTAGTGATTATACTAGATCAGTAAGGATATATATAGCAGTGTAACACTAGCTGATCATTTTGATATTGATTACATTCAGTTTTCTTTGAATTGAATTACATCATGCATAGAGATGGTTGTTTTGAAGCTGGGTACATGCACAGATGTAGCCACTTGCCCTTGCTGGCCTGGTGGGTACCTGAACCATCAAAACTCACATGGGTGGCAAGAAGGAATCCCTCTTTCTGGTTGTAAGAGGTTATATAACCTTGGCAACAGAGAGGAGGGATCCAAAGAGGTCTCATAACCTCTCCAACCAGAGGAATCCCTTCTGGGTGCAGAGTTTGTGAATCTGCAACCAGGAGGTTCACTTCTTCTTTGAGGGGTTATACAACCTCTCTGTTTGAACAGAAGGAATTACTTCCGGTAGAAGAAGAGATTCCTTCTGATTGGAGTTTTCAAAGATCTTAACTCTGATATTTGAGCCCAAAAATAAATGCAATGCCAAATCAAAGCAGGGACTGTTGGTAAGAATATATGCCTATGGAGTCTTATGCTTGTACTTAGATATGCTTCTAGCAAGTATCCCATTGCTACAGTCTACCGGTTTCTCACTAGTTTTTCTTTTCCTCACTGAATATCATACTTCATATTCACTGCCAGCAAAGTTGGAAAAACTGAGTGCATCTTTTTGATGAATGCAGGTACCAACAACGCAAACAGCAAGATTGAAAATCAATTTTCATTACTGGAAAGGATCTCAATAAACACCTTAGGTGAGTAATTGAGTTCTGGACCAGTCAACAGACAAGGAGGTAGCTAATTGCTTGTCCCCAATTAAACAGGCGCATTGCCCAAAAGCCAGACCCTAGCCAAACCAAACGCATACCAAAAAGGAACTGCAGGAGGTGAGAAGCTGGGTCCCTTAAGCCAAGACCAAAAAGCAAAGAAGGGCTAACAGAGACAACTGTGTCTCACAGAAAAACCCAGTTGCACCACCCTATCAGCATGTCAACGGCCAGGTCAATAGAAGGACTAAGTCCAGACCAAGTAAGCTGGCCTTACCCAACAAGAGTAAAAAGGGAAGAGAAAGATGCTAATAAGATGATGCAATGAAAACAGAAGCAACGGCCGCATCAACGGAGCTATCTCTTTTTATTCTCATTGGGTAAGGCCAGCTTACTTGGTCCGGACTTAGTCCTTCTATTGACCTGGCCGTTGATGTGCTGATAGGTGGCGCAACTGGGTTTTTCTGTGAAACACAGTTGTCTCTGTTAGCCCTTCTTTGCTTTTTGGTCTTGGCTTAAGGGACCCAGCTTCTCACCTCCTGCAGTTCCTTTTTGGTATGCGGTTGGTTTGGCTTGGGTCTGGCTTTTGGGTAATGCACCTGTTTAAGTGGGGACAAGCAATTAGCTACCTCCTTGTCTGTTGACTGGTCCAGAACTCAATTACTCACCTGAGGTGTTTATTGAGATCCTTTCCAGTAACGACAATTGATTTTCAATCTTGCTGTTTGCGTTATTGGTACCTGCATTCATCAAAAAGATGCACTCAGTTTTTCCGACTTTGCTGTCAGCTTGGGCTGCGGAGAGGGGTTTGCTTTGCTTACCAGACTCTGCAGCTGTTGTGGTTCGCGGCTCCCTTCTCAACTGGTGAGTGTGGAGCCGGTCCCCTATGGGCTACACCATCTCAACAGTATACTGAACCGCGCTGCTGCTTGATCTTTCTGACTTGAAAGGTCCTGGGCTGAGCCTCGCATTCTACAACACCAGTACTCAGAGGGCTTCAGGTGAGCAGCCCGAATTCCAGTCCACCTGAAACTCTCACCGGAGCAATCAAACATGCGGAATGCGCCGGAGGTGCTGTTCCTACGGAGCTTATCCCATGAGCATGAGCTGATGCTTGCGCAAGCGCTCAACCCAGCTTCTCAGCAGCCGCCTTCAATAAGCATCTGCGCATTGGACTCCAGGAGGCCATTTCCTGTTGGCTTTCCATTGTTGCCATCAACTCCAGCAGACCACATGAGATGGTCAGCCATCAGTGCACCGGCTTTGTCATCCCCCTGATCCCCAGAAACAGGCCCACCAAGTCCACAACATTCCTCAAATGGACAACCAACAATGACAAAAATTGAAAATGCTGACTGCAGCTGTATCCTTGAGCTCTTCAATGAAATCATGGGTAAACATGTTGAACTTGTGATCCACGATATCCTCAACGGTATCTGTCAAACCAAGTTTTTTTGCAATTAATAAGGACAATAAGATTCACTAAAGATAGAACTCTTCTGATATGAGATTGATGCCTGTGGTGTGATGGCCACAAATAGAGTCAGCTGTCTGTTTCTCAAAAGGAATTAAGAGAAAAACATTTGTACATTCATCAATATCTGGATTATCAAAAGGCTGCTTTCATTGGTAAATATCTTGAGTAACAAGCAGGTTAGTAAACATCCTCATTGATCTAATTGTTTTCAATCTTGTTGTTTTCCATCAAGCTTTTTTTTTTGAGTTGAATTGAATTACAATTTATCCTATCTCATCCCTTATTACTTACATATGATGTGTGACTTGGAGTACCAATGTGTCAAGAAAGAATGCACAAAAAATCATTTGATGAGAACAGGTTGTATCGAAATGGCTTGTTGTATGGTGAATTGGGCCCTGGGTATTACTATGGAGGCAGTTGGACCATGCCTTAGAAAACATAACAGAAGCGCAAAAAGGTGCTGTAATTCCTCTTGTGCAGATGTACATCTAATTTTGCAGATTGGTGTTCAAGAAAGTTGTTGGCCAAAAAAAATCATGCTGACCAGAGGATGCAGTGCAATGTGGCTTGCATGTGCCTTTGACACTTGGTGTTTCAGAAAAAACTTGAACAAAAACTCACAAAAGTGGATGTTAGGGGCATATAAACACTTGGAACTGTGCTCATGGATTTGGTTCACTTTATTTTGCTTCTTCCTATTATTGCACATTTCACCTCCAATTTGAAGCGGCGAAGCCGCCTTGGCCTCTAGTTTTAAGCAAAATTAAACTAAGAATAGCGCTACCAGTGCAGTGTGCCGCAGCCGTATTGGCAGCGGAGTCACTTTTTTTGCCAAGAATGGAGTTCATGTAGAGAATGTAAAATGAATATGTGTCTGGTGAGAGTCAAACTCACAACCTCAGCATACAACCTCAGCTATGCTGAGACACATACTAGAGTGCTGCCTTTACCAACTAGGCTACAGACGCTTGTGGCTGCCAGCTGGGCGGTTGATTGGTAGTGCTCATGGGTCAATCCAACAGCCCGCCATACTGTGGTGATACATCATGGTAGCAGACTAACAGACAACTCAACAGTCCAGAGCGCAGAAAACCCTGCGCTTTTGTGCACTGAAGAGGGGGATCAGCAGAAATTGCCAATTTTCAGCGCTCAGTGCAGCATTTTTCCACTGTTTCAGCGTTCAGCGCGCACAGCGACCAGTTATTGCTAGTTCAGCGGTTTACCCGCTTTTTAGCGCCCAGCGCAGCGGCTTTCTGCTGTTTCAGCGGCCAGCGTAGCAAAATACCGCTGTGTGCCGCTGAAAAAAAGCTCGCTGAAATCTTCACATTTTTACTTGAAGATGAATGAGCAAAAAGCGGAGTGGGACGCCCGCTGCTAAAAGCGTAGCGTAGCCCGGCAAGAAGCGCTGCGCTTTCTCTACGCTTCCCGCGGTGCTCAGCGCAGCTGTTGCGGTGTTGCGCCAGAGGAAGCCTGTTGATCACAGGAATTTCTTGATGACCTTTCTATTAAGGTAATTGGGAGGATTCAGAACTCCTGATGACCATACAGGAAAATTTGCAAATTGTTCCCTGCGGCGCAGCCGCAACTTCTCTAGTATGCATAAAACAAGAAGTGAACTAAATGCATAAAGAAATCCATCTCATGAATTATATTATTAGAGATGTTCATTTTGCACCCTTTGGCGGGTAGCCAACCCAAACCAAGCCCCTCATTCCTGGAAATCTTATCCCATCAAGGAGAAGGTATATTTCATGTACAAATCCCCCCCACAATCAGATGAACTATCTTTGTCAAAAAAACTGGTTAGATTGGTCATCTCAAAAGAGTCTTGTGTCCTCTGGATTATCTATTTGACCAGCCATCAAGAGGGTGGTCAAGCCTGTCATCAAGAGTAATACACATCCTCTTGATGACTGGTCAAACCAGCAATCCAGAAGAAGAAAAAAATCATCTTCATGACTGGATCAAGTGGCCATTGAGAGGATGTTTATTCCTCTTGATTGCCACTTCAACCAGTGATCAAGAGGATATGTACAGTTTCTCTAGTCATCCTTCAGGTCCAACTTTTGTGGGGTCCCAATTGGGGAGCGCAGAATTTTTCAAAAAAATTAGTGGCCTGTGGAGGTCCAGGAAATCAGGAAAAATCAGTGCAAAACAAAGAAACCAACCCATTTTCAACCTCAACCCCAAGCTGATTGAACCCCCTGGGAGTCTCTGCTGAATGATTCTGCCATCCAGAAAAGAATTTCTGCCAGCTTTCCATAACATCCTCCTACAACATCCTGCTGTTCCAGTCCAGCCTCTATTTTGACCAGTCTCACTCACCCGCAATTATCACCATGACCCCCCAAAAAATAAATCTGACACTAACATTCCCAGTACCATCCCTTCCAACAACTTAACCACAGCCCCTTCTGTCATCAGCCTCAAGTCAGTCAAGCAACACAGATGTGTCTGTTGAGAGACCACAAGCTGGATCACATGTATCCAGCTTGCCAAGGGATTTATCCCTTTCCGAGATGGATACATAAGTATCCATCTAGCCATATTTCTGGGAGATGTTATCAAGGTGAGATGGATACAAATGTATCCAGCTTGCGCAGGGGACTCCTCACGGGGAGCTGGATACATATGTATCCAGCTTGCCAAGGACTCCTCCCAGCGAGATGGGTACATATGCATCCAGCTCGCCAAGGGAACTCCTCCTAGGAAGCTGGATACATATGTATCCAGCTCGCCAAGGACTCCTCACGGGGCGCTGGAGACCTATTTATCCAGCTCACCGCCAAAGGGGGTATCTGGGGTACCTGTCCAAAGTACCGCCGGTACGCACCAAGCGGTGCCAGGTGCGGTGTGAGGTGCTGGTTTTGGCAAAAAAACTAGCAGGTACCCAGGTGCCAACAGGTACCTGAGTCTCAAATGTTTATCTCCAAGTGAGAGGAAATAATTCCAAAACCAAAAAAAAGTTTATTGAAAATGTGATGACTACAAGTTGGGTTTACAAATTATTTTGAGCACTGGATAGCAATTAAAAATAAATGGAATCTTGGGTCCTGAGGGAGATAGTTGTTATTGATGGGTGTACCCTGGGGGTGCAGCGGCAAAGCCGCCTTGTACTCTAGTAATATATAGAAAACAGAGTATATTCATTAGGGGGGTTTGCAATAGGATAAAAATAGAACTTTGGAGCCAATTTTAAGCCCTTTATGGACAACATTTCAAAAATGAAGAAGTGTTTCTGATTGTCAAGGGACACTCAATCCTGTACATCTTGCCAAATTTTTAAAAAGTTGTTGATAAAGGCCTTAAAATTGGCTCTAAAGTTTCATTTTTATCCTATTGTGAACCCCCCTAGTGAAAGGTGCACAGTTAATGAAGTATAATCTATATCACTGCAAAAAAAACTGTATCAACTGTGAGCAGCTGACATGCGGCAACTCTGAGGAAGCTTGTGGTGTTACACCAGCCTTACTCAAGGGTTGACTCAACCCAAGCTTCAATGCGCAGTCACTGTGCACCTGCAAAGTGACTGTGCCAACAAAGGCACTTCTGCATTCATGTGGAGTTACAATGGCAGCTTGGCTTGAGTATCCTGCATGTCAACTGCAAGCATTTGACCAAGTTATTTTTGCAGTGTATATGCATGCACTCAAGAAGAGACATGTGTCAGATAGGTCCAGGTGGACAATAATCCATAAAATACCCCCACTCTCTCCTAAGCACACATGTCACAGAGACTTAAGTGACTCTCATGACATGTCCAATATCCGTCAGAAATTAGGATATCCTTCCCAAAGAGGATTGACTACCCCCATCTGAACTCAACACACAATACAACAATTAGCTTCCCCCAACCTAAGTATCTAGCTGGAGGGATGCCTTGCCTTGGAGAGAAAAATGATATTTAAAGAGGTCCGCTCTCTCTCTTTTCCCTCCTCTTTAGCTGAATAAAACCCATTGATATCCTGTCCACCTTTTCTGATTGAAATTGCAAAGATCTTCACAGAATTTACCTTCTGGATACTCAAGTATCTAGCCCATTTATTTTTTGAATCTTGTCCTTCTATGGAGCTTGTTGCACTATTGGAAAGGTCTTTCCAAAGTAATTCTTAGACCCTTCCCTTACTCAAATAGCTCCATATCATCCATTTTCTGGGATCAAACCACCAACAGAGTCCTTACAGTATGTATGTATACCAGCCTACCAAGAGGGATCCTTCTTGGTGAGCTGGTATATGTATACAGCCAAACTCAAAAAAGCTTGCAGGTTTGTTAAGCTGAAACTAATTTCTTCATTTCAGCTACATCCAAATTTTTGAAGCACACCTAAATTTTTGAAGCTCTATAGTTCCTTACCCTCTTATCATGGTTTGTAATAAAATAGCTTAGCTTGTAGGCATCAATTTTATCTTCCAACAATAGAATTTGAGGTGGTTCATACAAATCTTGCCACCCACAGAAATTCCACAAAATTCCCTAAACCACTGGATTTCCAAGAAGTGGTTAACTTGCCAGCGGGACTGAGTAACCTATGTGCACATTCTGTGGGTGTTTTTTTGTGTAGCCTTCCCTCAGAATATGGACAACACTTTCTCACCAGATGTGAGCATTGATCATTGAAAAAATAATTGAAGTCAGATTCTTGCTGAGCCAGTTTGGAGAGGTACGGTGAAGTCCCTCCTGAAGGAGGCTCGCTTCGCGAGTTCAGCCTGGCCCAAAGTCTTCGGACTTTATTTAAGTTCGAGCCATGACGCCCAGGATTCGGCCACCACAGCATCCGTGAGCTGCCCCCCAACATTTGATCAGACAGCCCTTTCCATTCAATCTATTGGCGAGCTTCCGATTCTAACATTTGACCAAAGGCAGCCTGACCGTCAGAGATTTGATGGTCAGGTTGCTAGGTCTACAAGGGTTGGCTTTCTGGTCAATTGTCAGGCAGCCTAACACTCAAGCTGGCAACATGTATTGATGGTCAACCGCCGGCCAGTTGACTTTGGGACCCTTGGCAGTCGTGGTGCCGATAAACACAGAGGTCAGCCGCCGGGCGGCTTTTCCAAAGTATCAGAAATAAATTATATACAATTTTCGGCCTGCCTCTGTGTGATCACCAACTTTCTGAATACCCTTTGAATCCTTAAACAAAAAAATGGGTTCTTGGAGGGTAGTTCAAACAGTTCTTTGGCGATTTTTTAAAAATCTGATTCAGGCCCCACAAATAACAAAAAAATACGAGCAGCGAGCCACGCGGCTTGTGCATCTCATGGGCCAGTTCAATTGACTTCCAATGCAATCGTGTAGCTGCTGCAGAAGGAAGAAACAAGGATGTTCATTGAACACTTCGGGAGAAAAAGCAATCAGATCAAAAAGGTTATCGCCTGACAGCACTAGGGAGTAGTGTGAGCCCAAGGCCATCGTCTCAGCCAGTCTGGCAAGCCAGGTTATGGCTGAGGGCATTGTAAAGATAAGAGTAATTAATTGATTGATTCGATGAACCAATACCAGTAATTACACTGATAAGAACACGTCGTCCTAGGTCACAGCTTCCGGGTGGGAGGAGCCTCCCTACGGTTTGCGTTAGGCATGTCGGTGGCCGACATCTGCAGTTTAGGCCGCTGGAGCTCAGCTTGTTACAAACTGTACATACGCCCTTATAGTGCGACGGGGGCTCCGGAACACCCGACAAGCCCCCTGGCGAGGCCCACTTTCGCCTTTTGGCGTGGACAATGCTGCAGAACTGCCAAAAGGCAGCCAGAACTGCCAAAAGGCAGCCAGAACTGCCAAAAGGCAGCCAGAACTGCCAAAAGGCAGCCAGAACTGCCAAAAGGCAGCCAGAACTGCCAAAAGGCAGCCAGAACTGCCAAAAGGCAGCCAGAACTGCCAAAAGGCAGCCAGAACTGCCAAAAGGCAGCCAGAACTGCCAAAAGGCAGCCAGAACTGCCAAAAGGCAGCCAGAACTGCCAAAAGGCAGCCAGAACTGCCAAAAGGCAGCCAAAACTGCCAAAAGGCAGCCAGAACTGCCAAAAGGCAGCCAAAACTGCCAAAAGGAGCATTCAAGGGTGGTTTTGGACGTGCGGCATTGGAGGACTTCCTGTGGGCTCAAATGCTTGATCTGGAGGGAAAGACTATTTACTTGCTTGTGAAAATTGATAAGCAAGGTTTAGTGGATCCCTCTAAATCAAGCCATTTACATATGTAAGGTGACCAGAAGTCCTGCATTTGGCAGCTCCACTGGAACTTGAAAGCCAAAAACACCTTGCTGGCCGTCAAGGTTTGTTCCAGGTGCCACAACAGCCCACCGTAGTCTTAGATGCTCTAACAATTCATGTTGCACATGTTGCATGGAATTGGTTGTTGCCCGTTGGTGCTGCAGTCCATATCGCCACAAGCAAAAGCTGTACAACTGCAACCAGGTGACATTCAAGAACTCTGGGGAAGCCTGTGGTGTTACACCATTTAATGACACTTGTTGGGACACTATAGTCAAAGGAAATTTACTTCTACTCAAAGGATAATATGATTGGTAAAGTGAAAGAATAAGGAAGTTGACTAATGTCCAACTTGTTTGGCTATTGGTATCACTTCAGCTGATATGATGAACAAAATTATTTCAAGCAAAGGTTAACCAGTTTCCTGACAGGAGCGCAGAGGTTACGCCAAACAGAATAGAAGCTCAACTTCCTATTACCGGGTCAGGGGGATATTGGTGAGGTGATACTCTTTGTCAGCTAGATCCTCTAAGCAAAGAGAGTCCCTTCTTACAGAGCAAAGTCCGTGTGCAGCTAGATTCCTTCTTAGGGATCATATCCCAAATGATTCTAGCCAATCATCTTGGTTGCTAGGTTGTAATAGCCTTGTGGTGTGTTGAGGAACTACATCAGCGGGTCAAAAAATTTGATTGGTGTTTGTTTTTCCAATAAATCCTTGATTGGATAACGTTGGAAAAACCAATCCACCTTGCTCCACAGAACGCTGCCGCGGCTTGAGGTCTTGTTTGAGACAGGTTGGAAAAACATGTCCCCAACATTGTGTGTCCGCTTTTGTTGAATTTGGATGAGTGGGTCCAAATTTGGGTGAATTTATTGCCAATTGGGACGCTCCCATTAAATTGGCGGGTCTAATGGTTGATTAAACACTTCAGCACCAATGCTGCTTGGAAGGAGGTTGTGTGTTTGAATCCATCCAAATTTTTTGCTTGGTTTCCCCAAAACAGGCTGTACCACTTTGTTGTTGGAGTTACAACATGGTTTGATGATTGTTAGAAACTCATTGGACAAGCCAATGCATTGATTGTTCCTGTTTGAGGAAGACATGAAAACAAGATTCCCATGTTTGCCACCCAACCAAATGAAAGAATTCACAGGACTAAGATGATTATTATTTGTTGTTAGTCTTTTAGTCATTATAGTTCTGCAGTTACAAAGATATTTTAAAGATGTGACAATGAAATCTCTTTACCTAAGAGCAGAAACACGGCCACTCTCTACTGATGAAATGAAGATTGAAATCTAGATGTAAGAAAGAAAATAAACCACATTTGGTTCTTTGGATTGAGATCTCATTGTTTGAATGAGATAAGTTTAGTTTAAGTCTTTGCTCTCATCTCTCTGCTATAAATGATAGAATTTCTTACTCAGATAAGGCCTTTAATGCCTTTTTATATCCTGTTTTGCTTAGCAAAAGTGAAATGGCGAATAAGTATTGCAAAATTATCTACAGCAGTTCAACTTTGCTTGTGCTTCAGCCTTTTGTTTCACTTTGCCTGTTCTGAATGCAAACACTATTACCGGTATTTCCAACTCATTGAGTGGATTTGGCGTGTTTGGTCTGCTCTTCTTTGACTGTGTCTAGAATTAATGTGAATAGCAAATTAGAAACTATCTGGTCATCTATCCTTGAGTTTTAATTAAACCGCTTACCTTTGGCACTAGTAGTAATTCTCTTGGATAGAGATCAAGAGCCAGGATTTTCCTTGAGCCTAATCTTGATGCTCACATTTTTTGGATCTGTTTGCATCAAAAGATGATTTCAGTTTTATGATCCTGCAGCACTGATTCTGATTGCAGAAAATGTTTTGCTTTTATTACCAGATTCCGCAGCTGATTGAGATCCCAGCATCTTTCTCAATTTATGAGAAAGATACCATTCACCTAGGCGTGCCTTCTCACACCAAACAAATTTGGAGGAAAAACATTGCAAAAAAACATTAGGACAACATTTGAGTGACCCGGTGGTGTACCTCAGCACCAACAATGGGAAGTTACATACGTTACGATATCCAGAGGGATTTTGGTAACGTAACTTCCCACCGTTACCAGATAACGCGTTACCGTTATCTGGGAAAATTGCTCCTTGGGCTGGTGGGTAACATAACAGAGGGTGTTTTCACCCTCAATACCCGGAAAAATAACGGAGATAACGAGTTAACCGCATTGCCAGAGGTCAAAATGCCCTAAAAGGGGGAAAACTCCCCTTTTTTGCGCAGGTTATCCTCCTATAATTGCAAGGGATAACATAACTAAGCTAGGAAGAGAGGGAAAAAAATTAAAGAAAACGTAATGGAAGCTTTGCCGCCGTCATGGTAACAATAACGGCAAGGATTCCGTTACGTTTTTGTTATGCTACCGTTACGGGTAGCGTAACCTCCCATTGTTGTCAGCACCCTTGAGGCTGACAATCTCTCTTTATATATTTTTCATGTTGCTGTCATTTTCAATCCTACATGATTCTTGAATTTATTTAGACATTCAAGGTAACATTTTGAGAACACAAGGCAAAGAAAACCAAACCAAGATAATGGAGCAGAATGGAGCCACTGATTGGGTATAACATTGGGTATCTAGTATTTGATTGTCTGCAAATGATTTTTCATCATGTTATGAGTTGTTGCTGATGAGAATGGAGTATGTTTTGATTAGTAGTGTGGTTGGTATATGGTCTGTTTAGTGTGTACATACAGTCAAAATTTGAAATTTGTGATCCCCCTTCTAATTTATTTTTGGATAGGGATGTCATGCTTTGGCAAGGGTAATTGGAATTTGGGAAGTAGATAGAATTTGCTTTTTGTGCACTAATGGAGTCGCTTTGTGTGGATCAGCAAAAATTTCTGAGGTGAGCTTCTGCCATTTTTCCAGATCAAGTCTGAGAATCCTGATCAGATTGTACTGGATTGAAATTCAAATTTCAGCTTCTGCTTCATTGCAACTGATTCAAAGCAGGATCTGCCTAGCTGAATTGTGCTTACAGTGAGTAATCTGTTGGTTTATGGATCAATGAAAGTGCCGTGTTGGCCACGGGGAAGGGCAGGGGCATGCGGCAAAGGGTCCAATTGGGTGTAAAATTGCACCATGATTTGGATGGTGCAACCCTTGAGGCCCCCAAGCTAAAAACAAAGAACATAGAAATTTTCCTCTGATTGCATTACTAGTTGGTTTCACATTTGAAATTTTACATTTGGAATTTTTCAGCAACACAAAAATTTCAAATCAGCAGAGCAATTCAGCTTTTCACTTACAATTCCCAGCCAATTTGGCTAGGAGTTAAGTAATTCTACTGTATGCAGCCTGTCATACAATGTAACAGGGGCTATACAGGCTTTGAGGCTGAAATCAGCAGTGCAAAATTTGGGCCTACCTGACTGCAAGCTTTTTGAGTTTGGCTGTACCTGCTTGCTGAGAGGGATTATGTATACCTGCTTGTGGCTTCTCAGAGTAATCCCTCTCTGGGAGCTAGTGTATGTACCTGCTCTCTGAGAGTGATCCCTCTTGGGCCTTGATGAGTTGGTACATACCTACAAAAATGGATACCATTTTCCATTTTCAGCAAAAAAAAAGCATGGCGGGTACCCAGGTTCTGATTGACATCTCTTGCCCTGGCCCTGTTGCCCTATCCCATGTGAAGCCTACCCACCTTGGAAGGTTTTGCAAAGTGTCACACACACCACAACCTCAATCAGAAAACTTTCACCACTCAATACACTGCCAGGGGGGTTATATCGGTGAGAACACCCCACAATAAGGTTGGCTGGGGGCGGCTGATGTAAGATCCATCTCGCAGATCAATATGATATTGGTGGGGCCTATCAATACATTTTCCCTTTGTTGTAATACAACGGTGGGCCCCACCAATATAAGATTGGTCTCCCAGACCAATATTATATCAGCTGCCCCTGGTTGGCCTCACCACAGGGGGTTGCAACCAATGCAACCCCTTCCTCAGTGATACAGCCCATGGGGTGGAGAAAGAGAATCTGTGTGTCTCCTATGTCTTTTTCTGGGACCATATAGGGCCCGCAGTGGAGATGCTCTAAGGATGTTTCAAAGTTGAGGGCAAGCAACTAATTAGGATGGTTCACGTAGGGCCAAAATCAAGTTTATCCCACGGTCCCAGCCAATCTGGCTGGGAAGGCTTGCTGATTTATGACATCAGCAGGGTTAAAAAATCCCTACGTGAACCGTCCTATTGCATGCATTTTGGCAATCTGCTCTGCACAAAAAAACCGTACATGTGGAGTTATCAAATTTCATGCATGTGGCCTTTTTTAATTACATGAAGCCTTGCAATGAATTTTGGCAACTCAACTTGCATAGTTTTGTGTACAGAGAAACTTGCCAAAATTTCTTTTCTTTCTCTAGACTGATGATTGAATTTGTTTAGATTGTCATATCAATTCACATGAGCACATAGCTTCTTGTGATCTGTTTGTGCTGAGTACCTGTCATAAATTTTACACAAAATAAATATGAATATTCATTTTGATACAGTGAGTGTACAATAGTACTACTCACCTTGAATAATCCTCTTACAAGGGAAGGTTTGGGTCTCCAACACATAGTTTGAGCGCAAACACCAAAAACTTGGGGGAAGAATTTTCTAATGAGAGTCTGAGCCCTTGCGTGAAATAAAAAAAAGATAAACCAAGACATCTCACTTAGTGTATCTTCTAAATACAGGAATTGTACCCTTTGAATTGCATTTCTTCTAAATTGATCCTTCATAAATTTGAATGAAAAATCTTTTCTTCTTCAAGAAGGCCGTACTGGATTCTGGAATAAGAAAAAGGGATACTGCACAAATCTGGGAACAAAAAAAAGAGCAGTAGTGGGGGAAAGGAATCCCCTGGAGAATCTTTAACAGCCCTCTCACTAGGTTTTTGGTCAGCCGCTTGGACCCTTATCCCAGTTGGACCGCCTGTCTATGGACCTTGGCGCCCTTCTGCGTACCTTGTTTGTATGCCTCCAAGTATCTCAGGCCACAGATGTCAGCTGGCTATACAGCACAACACCCGCAGTCCACAAAGTGTTTGGAACTGTGCGCACTAGACAATGCCCAAATTAGGTCCGTAAATTTATGGTGTCTGGCTAGTAGACCTTGCTCTGCGTCAAACATAATCATTGCTTAAATAATATATTTCTGAAGTTTTTCAATGTTGTATGCATCTTTCAAATTGTAATCTTTAATACATTGCTTGTGTATGCTAGTAGCAAATGGTTACACCTGGCATGCTATGTAGATGGTAAATCCAGCCACGCTTTTGAGTCAGGCAGGATAGAAATTTTGAGTAACCTCTTGTCTGGTGAATTCCGCATACTGTTCAGAGTCAAAAGTTCATCAGTGATTGTGATAACTCGGAGCAAGCGGTCCAAGTTCAAAACGCACATTAAGTGGGGGAATTTCAAGGTTGCAACAAAATTTTGCCTGTGCAAGGGCACTGCCAAACTTCAATCCTTGACAGGTGTAGCTTTGGGTGCTAGGTTTGGCGAGAAACACTAGCTCAAAACGGAGGCATTGTCAGCTTAGCTGTTGCTCTGAAGGCAGAAGAGGCTGCGGAACACTTACTCATCCAATCACTAGTACGTAAATACTTTGGATTGCTGTCATTTACAAGGTCATTTTTATTGATCCTCATCATACAGACGCCTTTGGTGTTTGGTTTGGAGGGTCTATTGCAGGGGAAATTCCGGGTTATGCCCAAAGTATGGGCAACTTCACTTTGGATGTATAGCAGCGCGATGAGGAACTATAAGCTGGAGTTTCGCATGGTTGGTTAAATGAATTTGTAACTCAATTGATGGTGTGGATGAAATTTTGTGGCAAGTGAAGAGGACTTCATTTGTCTTATATGTATCCACCTCAAATTCTTCATGCACACATGGTCATGTCTGGTCCTGTGCACATACATTAAATTATTCTTCAGCCACACATCTAGCTTAACTAAGCCTCTCAAACAGAGGTTCCGGGGGACCCCGCCCAGAGGGCTCTCTGTAGGAGAGGATTATGAATAATGTCTGCAGGCTGGCAGACGAAGGAAGGATTTTCAATCCTAAAAACACAAAATCACAATTCAAAATTCACCAAAATATGTACAAGAAAAACTGAATAGACAGTTTTCTTGGCAGTACTGATGGGCACCTTCCCCCAAGTTTTTGAGGTATAAACTCCAAAACTGATTGAAGGAATCCGTTTTGGAGGTCAAAGGAATCCTGGAGGATATTCCATTGCACTGAAGAACCAATTTTGGATTTTCTGATAATATGCACAATTGAATATCCTATCTGCAACAATTGAGTGGCTACAGGTTTACTTAGGATCTGCAGATATCTGCAGGCTTGTGAGTCCAATATCCACAAGGCATGATGGTTGTCATTCCTTGGTTTACATTTCTTTGTGTTTTTTATTTATTTTCAAAACATTAGTACAGCAAAAATGATAAGGATTGAGGAGATGAGACCAGCACCATTTGGAAACTGAGATTGAGGAGTGTAATTTGGCTCTGGGGCAGGTCCACAGGAGCTGAGGGGGAGGCTGGGTGATGTCAATGACACGGATTTGCATTGGCTGGGTATTGAGGGGACTGTGCTTCATGTGTGGTTGTACCCACCATGAAAGGGAGTGTTTACTCCATTCAATGGCTACACCACATGTGGAAGACAAATCCTTGACACAATGGATTGCATCGGCTTGACCAGGGCCACCAAATCTGGCGGCATGTCAGCAGGGGGGTCACTTAGGGGCACTTTGGCGGCTTGACCGCAGTCTGCTGGCTTGACGTTGGCTGCAACAGTGGTGAGAGCTCAAGAAACACCCATGCCAGCTAGGTGACTTGAACGCACAACCTGCACCATGTGTTGCAGGCAGTAACCCAGCTCTTACCACATGGACTAACACTGCGGGCATCTCGGTGTCGCTGCGGGCCGCAGCGACATCATGACGCTGCATATCAGAATATGCAGCGATATTTGGCCGGCTGATTTGCATTTGGACAGCCGGCCACTGCAGTACATAACATCCTCTCGATGACCGGTCCTTGTGTCGGCCATCAAGAGGATTACACACTCCGCTCACTCCTCTTGGTGACCAGCTCATGGACTGGTCATCGGGAGGAGTCCTCACTCCTCTTGATGCCAGCACACACCGGCGTCAAGAGGAGTACAGACACCACTTGATGGCCGGCACAACAACCGGTCACCAAGGGGAGTACGCACTCCTCTTGATGGCTGGCCCAAGGCCCGGTCATCGGGAGGAGTACATACACACTTCCCTCAATGGACGGCAAAGACCGGGCATCGAGCTGCATGTACTCCTCTCAACACCGGCCTGTGTTGGCATTGAGAGGAGTATGGATTCCTCCTCCCGATGACCGCTCCTTGTTCTGTTCATCAAGAGGAGTGTGGACTCCTCCTCCCAATGAACAGTTGTTATGCTGGTCATTGAGAGGAGTGTGGACAACTCTCAATGGCCGGCACAAGGACTCCTCCTGATGGCCGGTCCTTGGGCCAGCCATTGAGAGGAGTGCGTACTCCTCTTGGTGACCGGTCGTTGTGCCAGCCATCAAGAGGTGCGGTGTGTGTACATACCCTGGTGGCCGGCTGATGGACAGCCGGCCAAGTGTCGCTGCAATACTTGTTGCGCGGGGTTCAAATCCCCACTGAATCGTCAGATGTCGCTGCGGTCCGCAGCGACATCGAGTGCCCGCAGTGTAATAACTTTATGATCACTTGAAAAGTTTTGGAGATTTATTCATACAATTTTTCAAATTAACCATGTGAATTCCATTTTTCTGAATTTTTTTTACAAGTTTTTATAAAAAAAAAAAAAAATTGTTCATGACATGTGTAGTCTCTTCCTGATATTTGAAGGGGCTTAGAAAAATACATCAGAAAATATTTTTTTCTTTTTCTAATGTGATGCAGTCAAGCCAACAGCATGACTGCAGGTAGGCCAACGGCGGAATCCTGCCAGTTTTTGACTTCAGGCAGCCCAATTTGGCGGGATTGTACATTTTTCTCTGTCTAGAATGGTGCGGTCAAGCCGACGGCATCACCGCAAGTAGGCTGACGTTGGAGCCTTGCCAGTTTTTCATGGCAGGCAGCCCAATCTGGCAGGATTGCACAGATCAGGTTATGCCTGACCGGTGCTTGACCGCGGCACAGCGTGGGGTCAAGCCAACAAGCAGCCACCCAAACTTTTTGACCCGTGGTGTAGTTTCCTTGGCAAGCTTGCACAAGCGCCAAAGATTCTGCCCGGTGGGCAGGAATAATCCTTGGTGAGCATGTATGTGCAGGTGATTGCCAGGGAGAGACCTTGGCAAGCATGTAGACTAGAAGGTTGATTACAAGGAGCTATATATTTCCCCTGGTCCTGGACAGCCAAGACAGCTTCCGCCATCCAGCCAGCCAATATACATAGCCGCTGTCTGCCTGGAGCAGCTGTCCTTGGCTAGCTGGTATGGACTGCTCCATAGTGGAATCCTTTGTCAGAAATTCTGATATCCTTCCCAATGTGCAGGTGTTCACTGAAGGACACTCATCCTGGTGTAGATACATAAGGTGTACCTGCTGGCCAAGCCACAGATTCAGAAGATGCAAGAACCCACATGGGTCAGTGCATTTAAGTTTTTTTACGCTGTTGTGGTTCTGGTGGGTGATAATTTTTCTAACTTATCTAAGTCCATAGGTGGAGGTGCAAAGCACCGCCAGGGGAGGGACTTATGCGGTATTAGGGCCTGTACCATGGGCCTGAATTTTGAAAAATTTCAACTTTTTTTGCCCTGCACACAAAAATTGAAAACTAGCTGAGGGTTCAAATGTTGAAATTCTTCACATTTGGGCTCCAACCTACATTTTTGCCAGGCTCAGTTTTTGTCCCAAGAAATTTTGAGGCAAATAAATTTGGAAAATTTCAATTTTCATGCCCTATGGTACAGGCCCTTAGTGATTTAGGACTGAGAGCAAAGGCCAAAAAAACCCAATTTTGACAAATTTTCCCATAGCTCCTTCACCTCAGAGGATTCCAACAAGTTTATTGGATCATATGAAATATCTGAAGAGCAAAGATATCAGGAGGTGGAAAAATGGAATGAGAAAACTCACCCAAGGGGGAATGTATTTTGTAGGCATCACTATTTATGGGCCAAAAGGATGTACATAGTTGGGTTGGTGAGAAACCAAACCGCATAAAAGTGTGTGAAATGTGTGAAATAAATGACACATGAAATCATGTGTCATAAGAATATCAACACTTGATGCATTAATCCTCCTGCCTCACTCACAATGACCCATTAAAGATGGTGGATGGCAAAAGCCAACCCAGAGATTGTTAACACAAAATTTACAGTGCAAATCCATACACTTGCCTCAAGGGAAAAGACTGACAGGTATCCAGGACTCACTGCTCTGACAGATCTGAGAATGTCAAAAAGCTGCAGGATGCATGTGGGAACATGCATTTTTGGCTATTCACTCCAAATCCTGAGGGAGCCAGATTGCAAAACAGGGATCCATTGTCTGTTCTAGCCAGTATGACATTTTGTTTATGTTTACATTCCTTGTACAGCAATGGCAGAAAGGCTTGCGATTGGGTAGGCCCAACTTTTGGGCTGCTGATTTCAGCCTCAATTAAGCCTGTATGGCTCCTGTATGTCAGGAATACCATCATAAGAAAAACCCCAGTTTCTTTGTTTTTGACTTTGGGGCCTCATGGGTTGCACCATTGGAATCCTGGACTGATTTTATGTCTGAGCTGACCCAGCCGCCCAAAGGGGTTTCAACTGCCTGTACAGGGCCTGTGGCTGAAATGCAGAAATCATTTTCAGCCACACAAATTGGCAAGCTTTTCTGCCATTGCTGTATCTCAAGTTAGGGAAGGTGAAAAATACACCAGAAGGTGGCTGGAGATAGCCACACTTCTGATGAGTCTTGGTGTAAATGTACGGGCTGATTACAAAAAGACAGCAGTGTAAAGGGACCTTAGCGCAAAAGGGCAAACAATTTGGGGCATAACTCTTAGGCCAAAATCACCTGTAAGGAAGTCTCTCCCAGAGGGATTGGGAAGGACTTGGCTAAGTTAGATCATTTGTATCCTTGCAACTGCCTCCTTTTCAAAA
Source organism: Puccinia triticina (assembly GCF_026914185.1). Taxonomy (NCBI): domain Eukaryota; kingdom Fungi; phylum Basidiomycota; class Pucciniomycetes; order Pucciniales; family Pucciniaceae; genus Puccinia; species Puccinia triticina. The sequence goes on along the minus strand of NC_070564.1, from coordinate 5,747,281 downwards.
TTAGACAAGTTTTATTTGATTCCTCAAGGGAGACGGGCAGTGCGGCGAGGTTCCATGAGGTGGTGCAAAATAATGTGAGCCTCAATGGCACTTCAGGACCCCGGCCGCAACCGAATTTTACACAGATAAAACCGCTCCCATTTCCTGGGTGTGATTCCTGGGTCTTATCTCCTGTGCTTGACCCGACTGGGGACTCAAACTCCAGGTCCCAGGAGTTTTTTTTTTGGTGGGGGAAAATTTTCCTGGAAAGTCCGACCTGGTCAACTTTCGGGAGGTGGTTTGAAAGCCCCTTATCCAATGGCAGATTGATGGGATGATCTATCCGACAAACCGGAAACAATCAGCGACAATCGCATAGCTTGATATCGAGACCGGCTGATTGGATTCAGTGGCTGTGGGAGAAGGGGAGAGGATGAGTGTTTGACTGAAGACTCTAGGTAGACCATCAAGGGCTTGCTGGGCATCGGCCGGGTTCTGCTTGGGAGAAATGTCCTTAGGGTCGGGCATTCGGAAATTGGATGGGAACGGCTGAGCGGAGAATATCACTTGGCCTGAGATCGAGATCGAGATCGTGGGTAATACTGATGGGGCAATAATCGAGCCTGATCACCCAGACAGATCAGCCCCAGAAAAATGTCAATCTTTGGATCGTTTAAGACCGCTTGGAATCATTGACGTACCAGGAATCGCGTGTGCATCGAATGACTGGACTTCATGCTTGGAGTATGAAAGTTGAGATAACAATGTCGCTGAGAATGCAGGCATTCCGGAAATCGCGTTACCTGCGCATGCAACAAAAAAGTGAATATACCGGGGAAGGTTGTCTCACACCGCCAAATCAGAAAAAAAGGGGAATGGTAACGCAACCATTCCAGACAATGCGAGCATCCGGGCGGTAGAACTCAGGCAGCTTGTTAGTTCTTGTTGTCGAGTCGTAAACCGAGTAACTAGATCTACGGCTCATCAGCCAGGCGGTCTTAACCAAACTCCAGAGAGAAGTATTGCTCGAATGCGTATTGCGACCCACTATGCATCGACGAATAACTCGGCGTGTTTATTGGCCTTTCCGATCCAGAAAAAAAAGATAGCGCGTCAGGTTGTGGATCATTAAGCATCGGATAAGATTCGTAAACCAGCAACATTGCGAGAATAAGATGTACCCTGATTTCAGCTGACCGGGCCGAGGGCACGGTTACTCGTGTTTGGTTCATCGGTGTCCAGTGGTGAAAAGTTAGGTTGGTCTTCAGTAAGGCTGTATTCCGCGGGGAACTCTGGCCGAACCGGGCGGGCGATGGCGCAGCCGCAGCTCTAGTTTCCTCCAAGTGGGGAGCTGAGGCGCCCTGAAGGAGGACCCAGGGAACCCCTTGTATATGACTGTAATGAAACTGCTTGAATTTCTGGATGGTACGCCAAAAAAGTGTATGAACGAATTGTTTTTTCATTAAGTGTACGCACCTCAAATGTATAAAAAAACAGGGGATGGGAGGGTAGTGACTAAAATGTAGGGACTTGAAAAATCAAGTTCAACCCCCCCAAAAAAAATTCCAACTCCCAACTAGAGCGGATGTCCTGCAGACCCCCAATTGAGGTCTTCCCTGGGTCCTCAGGTTCAAAATTTGGTCCAGAAAGATTTTGGGAGTTCAAAACTAATTCTGCCATCCAGATGGGGAGTCAAAAATTTAATTTGACAACAAATGCCAGAAATAATGAAAAATTTACAACTCCTCACTGGGGCGCGCAAAGCCCCCCCAAAATTTCCCAGTGGGCAGAATATCCTCTGAAGAGCACATGATGAGGTGTATGACACTAGTCTACCACAGGAAATGGGTGTGCTACTGTGACTCTAATTTGGTGGATTTCCTACTAAGGAAATCTACCAAAACCTGAGCTATGGTGCCCCAAAATTTTGAAGCGCTGATTTAAATAACCTCTGTAAGAATTTTTATCTTCTAGGCAGTACCCTACAAACAGAAGACATTTGGTACCTTAGTAGGCTACTAGGAGATATGTCCAAAAGCCACCACCCCATCAAAAATAATTTCTGTTGGTAGGGCACTGCCTGGAAGATAAACATTCTTACAGAGGTTATTTAATTCAGTGCTGTGAATTTTGGGGAACTTTGGGGAACCGTAGCTGAGGTTTTGGTAGATTTCCTTAGTAGGAAATCCACAAAATTAGAGCCACAGTTGCAGATGGATTTTCTGGGGTGAGATAATGCCATAATTTCATCATGGGCACTTCAAATAGGAGGTTTCCTGAGTCCTGTGCCCCGCCAAAAGCAGGGCAGAGTGATATTTTGCTATGTCACATATGTTGTAGTGTGAGGTAATTGTATGGCACTAGTGCCTGGTCAGAAGGGAAGTACCGTCTCTTCTGGGCTGAGTCACAGCCAAGTAGGCTATGAGACATAGGTCACAACAAGACATTGGGCTTCAAAAACACCCAGAACAAGTCCTCACAAGACTAAGTAGTAACCTTATACACCCCTTCTTGATGACCGGGTCAAGCAGTCATCCAAAGGAGTACACACCCTCTTGATAAACAGTTGAACCGGTCATTGAGAGGAGCAGACACCCACTCAATGGCCAGTTAAACATGTCCAGTGTCATCAAGAGGAATTTGCATTTTGATGGCTGGTCAAAATGGTTATTGAGAGCCATTTCCTCTTGATGACTGTTCAAACTGGCCATCAAGAGGAATACATATGCCTGCGGCAAAGGATATATTATGATTCTTTCCTTTGTAGCTGCTTTTCTAAGCTTCAGCTGACCGCTAGCTCCGCGAGATCAGCTGAAGTTTACATATTTATGCCGAGGATCTGGATTTAAATTTTACAGGCGCAAGAGAAACTTGCAAATTTTTGAAAGTTCACCACTACCCCCTGTCCAAGTACTCACATGTCGATGCTCTCCCAACTCTTGAATCTGAAGTTTCGGCTACAGGGAGCTCGATGGCAAAACTGAATATATATATATATATCTTCTATTAAACCAAGTGTCTACATATTGGTAATCCAAATCTAAGAATTTTTTTTTGAGGAGAGAGGAACCTTGCCGGCATATGAACAGGTCACGAGACAAAGAAAGAGGTTTCAAAGGTATTTTGAAGAGAAAAGGGAAGTTCGACACAAGAGATGGGAAATGGGATGTGGTTGCTGGTCTGGATAGTACTTCATTGGTACCTTTGGGACAATTATCACGTCTAAGGGCTACTGTGCCCATCTTTAGATGGTTCGGTGGCTGTACAGTCATAATGACGACCGAAAATCGAAAATGAAATCAAATCAAAAAAGCAGGGACGAAGGGTGCATAACAGTCCATACTTGATCGTCGGGATCCCAAGACTTCCCGACGCCGCAAGACGGCATGCTCCAAGTCCTCGAGCATCTTGAGGGTTTCCTCAAAGCTGACACAAGCATCCCTGCAATTTACGAAGGAAATGTCAAGAGCTGCGCTAAACAAAGCCTGATGAGCAGTAGGTGCAACTAACGTGATTGAGACACCGTACTTCAGTCCAATAGGACCTTCCTTTGGAATGTCCTGTCTACCTTCGTGGATATTTGATTCGATCATCACACCACTGATAGCACCCTCGTCGCTGCCGTTTGACAGCTGCTCGCATATCGATTGGATCACCTTGGGTTGGTTTCTGTAATCTTTCGAGGCTGAAATTTTAGACAAGTATCAGCGAGTTGTTCGTGATCAATCAAGCTGGTGTGAGAGGAAGACTGTGTAACTCGCAATTTCCATGCGAGCAATCTATCATGAGCGAGGGATGGAGGGTGGGCTGCATCTTGAGGAGACTCGATCGGGTTTCGGCAACACTGACTGCGTCGAAGTTCGTTCCCTTGGATCCTCCTCGTAAGATGACATGGACGTTGTTATTTCCGCGACTTCGGACAATGCTTGCTCGTCCGTGTGGGCCGACGCCCATGAATGCATGGCTCGCGCGTGCCGATTGCATCGCGTCCATCGCCACCTTCACTCCGCCGTCTGTGCCGTTCTTGAATCCGACCGGATGGGCGGTAGCCGAGGTCAGCTCGCGATGGAGCTGACTTTCCGTCGTGCGTGCACCAATTGCGCCCCATGAAATCAAATCGGAAAGATATTGAGGGCTGCGAGAAGTATCGGAAAAGTATGTTTGTCAGTCCCTGAAAGGCCTTTGACATGCCAATCTCTTTTTTATCGTGTGAGTAACTCAACCTGATCGTATCAAGTAACTCGGTAGCTACTGGTAAACCCATGTGATTGATCTGGGCCATCAATCCTCTAGCGATGCGGATCCCACGTTCGATCTGAAAGCTACCGTCCAAGTCAGGGTCGTTGATCAATCCCTTCCACCCCACAGTTGTTCGGGGTTTCTCGAAGTACTGGGTAAATGTGAATTATCAAAAAGCAGATTCGTCATCACATGTGGATACTTGTGAAATGATGGCCGAAAACTTACCGTTCTCATCACCAGTATCAAGTTCGGAAACTGGCTTTGGACCGCTTTCAACTCTCGAGCGTAGTGAAGAGCAGCTTCAACATCTAGTCAATCGAAATTGATATTGTCTGAGTATCAGATCACAAAGCCTGCAAGGGTTTTCCCAAGCTCAACAGAATAATTTGGACGAAGGCACTCAACTGTGGATTGAACACGGCCCCACGACGACAACCAACTTATCATCTTTTCCCGAAATCACGTCAGCTATCGCCTGGCGGCTATGCTGAATTAACTTCTCTGCGAACTTGCTGATCTTGATCTCGGTCTTGACCTCGACGGGCGTAACAAGGTCGTCATACTGAAAAGTCAGACAGGACGAATGTTCAGATCAATACAGGAGAATCGATGCGAGTATAGACACAAAAGACATACGCTTTCAATCACGGAGCAGTTGCTGTCATCTGCTGATAATGAGGTGGATGATGACCAAGAGTCTTCCTTGGAAGAATCTTCCTTTGAGGAGCTTTCTGATCCATCGTCGTTTTCCTCATCCTTCTCGCCATCGTCAGTGCTGTTGAGCCGAGGATTAATCTTACCCGTGGCTGAGATGATAAGGGTGTCGGTTGCATTGATTTGTCCTTCGATCAAAGTACTCAAACGCTCAGGAGCGGTAAGAAAGATGGACGGGATGGCCGACATGGTCACAAGCTTTTTGTTCTGTCTGGGGTAAACCGAAGAGGTAGGTTAGGTTTAGAGTGGCGGTGAGGGATGCTGCTATTCGCGAAGAGGGGCTCTTAAAGGAGTTCTACTGATGGAACTGTTGCTTGTGATTTCTCCATGGCTCAGCAGCCGGGGTATTTTATATATTCGCCAGGAAATGAGACTGCAAGAGTCATCCTTGGAGGGCTCAGACGATCCGCTGTGGGTTGGGTGCCGACGTGCACAGAGATTTCGGGGCATGTGAAGAGTGTTTGCAACATTTTCTTGGCAGAATCGAAGTGAAGCTTTCAGCCAAAAACAAGTTCAGCAGAATCGAGATGGAGCTTGATTTGCAGGGCACGAAGACACGTGGCTTGAGACGGCAAGCCGCAGTGAATCGAGGTGCTCAAGCATATTCGATGGTGAGTCGTGATTGTTTCCAGCCTTGACTTTCGATAAAGCTTGGCTGTAGGACGTGGCCCGAGATGTCCGGCGCTGGCGTCCCTGGCTGGATCTCGTGGCGAATCCCCGGCATCGGCCTTGGAAAGAAGATTCTGTAGAATGGCTTGCACCCGGAGGACTATTCTGAACCTTGAGTCCGACACAACGTCAACAGGGTGAGGTGTTTCCCGACAGAGAAGCCACTAGCACCAAACGCGATTGCCCAAGAATTGCCCAGCTTGAACTCAACAGATAGATGCAAGGGTAGACAAGAAGGCCCAGAAATTCGAACGAGAATGATGGTTGTAGTCGGTTTGGGTTAGACTCGATGGGGGGAGTAGGACGCGCAAGTCCGGATGGGTGCTGTACTTGCCCGTTTGGATGGAGATGGCGAAGCTTGATGGTTGAGAACAGCGGATGAAAAAACTGTCTGCAGCCGCATGGCCAGCGCGGCGAGGATGCTGGACGGTGCAAACTTCGCCGGCAACGAGCCCAACCGCTGTGGCCGGAGGACGGGTGAAAATGGGATCCAAGCCGGGATACCCAGCCGGCCGCATGGACAGACAGGCAACCACGCCATACAGCCTACCGTCGAAACACTTTGCTGCAAGTGTCGACGGCCATTGGGATCGGGTTGAACAGCCAGCCGAGTCTTCACAGTGCAACATCATCACCAGCTTCAAGATTCTTAGTTCTACATGGATTCCGACTGCGACTGCAGGGGTCATGCCCAGTTGGTTTTCATGTCCATGGCTGTTCGAACTTCTCACCATCGCAGACACCCACACTGAGTCAAAGCTTGAGATATATAAGGCAAATGGTCTGGATCCACAGCCGGAATGGACTTCATTTGAGGATTTGTTTGTGTGTTCAGCCAGGTCCAGGACGATCTGCTTGTCCCACCCACCCATCAGGAAGAGTAGATATTTCTGACCGGCTACGCTGAGAAATAACTACAGCAAAGTTAAAGAGAACCGAGCCAAAAAAATCAAAGGGATGGCTTCCCGTTGGCATTTAGAGAGCTCTAGATGCCCCTCTAAATCCTAAATTGAAACACCTGCCAAAACCACAAACAGTGGGTCCCAGAAGCTAGATTTCCTCATGAAATCTTGACTTTTACGGTCTATATCCACAACAGCAGGGCTACCAGATGTGACAGGAAGTCATCCAGTGTACATGAGAGCAGTGAACTACAGACGTAGGAAAACATTTTCCTTCTTACTGGAAATTTGGAGTTTGGGTGTGTAAATTGAGATCTGGGAGGCCCCCAGAATCAGAGGGAAGTTGTCACTGGATGGGTTCCTGTCCAGATTTGCAGGTATCCCAGAAGTGATCAAGAGCCCCAAAAGATTGGATTACTTCCCTTTGAGTCTGGGAGCCTCCCAGATGTCAATTTACACACCCAAACTCTTAATTTTCAGTAAAAAGGCAAATGTTTTCATCAGCCTGTTGTTCATTGCTTTCATGTGTGCTGTTGTTTGTTTTATTAGGTGTCTTAATTTAGGAGTTAGAGGGGCATTTAGAGATCTCTAAATGCCAACAGGAAGTCATCCATTATTTCCCAGCAAAATTCTAGACTTTTTGGGTCTAGTCCAGTAACACTGCCGCACCCGGTGGCAGGCAATGGGAGACTTCCCGTCACTTTTGAACAGATCTGGAATTTCAGATTTCACAGGGAAATCTGAAATCTGGAACTCTGGATCACTTTGGGGATCTTTGGGGACCTAGTCCCTGCAAAATCTGAAATCTGGCCAGTCAGATCTGACTTTCCAGATCAACAGGAAGTCCTCCAATTCAGGGTGTAAATGGGTTGGGCCAACCCAAAACCAACCTGAGACCCGTCGGGTTTCGGGTTGGGTTCGGGCACATTCTTAAAGAAAATGATATGACCCAAACCCGACCCAACCCAACTTGTAAAATTGTTGGGTTGGGTTCGGGCAGCCTATTTCCTAATTGGGTCAGCCTGCAACCCGACTATGACGCCTCCAACAGTCAAGTTGGGGGCTTTTGGCGCCTAAGAGGTCAGGTCAACCCAAGACCTGAACCAACCCGACCCGGACCCAACCCAAAATAGTATGACATTGGGTTGGGTTCAGGCAGCATATTTTGAAATCTGCCCCAACCCAACCCAACCCGCACTAAATGTTGGGTTGGGTTCAGGCGCTGTTTTTCGACCCAAACCCAACCCTTTTACACCCTGACCTCCAATCATGCAGGTAAGCTTCCAGGGCATCCAGCAAGCCTGCATGAGCATCTCAACAGCACAGTGTTGAACTTATCAAAATGCCCTCTGCAGGAGGGACTTACACCTAAGTGGTGTGGTGGGCAAAAGTGACCGCTGACACAGAAGTTTCCAGTCACCTCCTCCGCAAGATTATCCCGGAGAAAGTAGGGTGATCCAGAGAACTCTTTTCCGCTCCGCATAGGATTAGTGAGATGCAATAAGCAAAGGCAGTCATATAAAGTAACGTATAAATAACTGCAAGTACGTAGAAAACCGCTGTAAGTACAGTAACATTTGCAGTAAAAATAAAAAAAACTCTGCAATTAAAGTAAAAGAGCTCCGCATGTAATAAATCTGTGTAGTAAAATAATAATAATAATCAAGAATGAATGTCCGTACAAGTCCTGGGAGGGGGGGGGAACTCCCTCCCCCTCCATAGAAAAGGTAAAACAAGAGAAAGAAATCTGTCAATCTCCAAATGCCTCTCACGCATGCAATCTGCCAATCCACACACATCATATGTCCACTCTTCTCTCATGCAGATCTCCTGCCACTTTTGCCACACATCATCACCCACCATTGGAATCCTATCACCATAGCTTCCCCACCCCTGTCTAGCCTACAATGTTGGGATCCCACACACCGCCTCCATCCCAGCTGCCGCGGCTCCCCCCAATCACCGCCGCTACGTGCCTGCTTAATTCAAGTCCAGCTCCGCCCACCACCACGTCATGTACAATTGCCCCACGCTCTGCCTCAAAGAACATCCTCCGCGTCAGCCTTGCAGAACTGCACTCCAAAACTCTGTGTGGTCATTTCAAGTCCCCAAGCCAAATTTACCACCACAGTGGGAACATGTTACATGTTGCACAAGCTAAATGCATAGGTTACTTGTTGTAAATTTTACATGGGGTTACTTGTTGCTGTGATATCTACATGGTGTTTATTTGTTGCGGAAATATGTTGTACGGGGGTGGGTAACAATGTTATACGGGGGTTGTGCTTCCTGGGTTACATGTTGTGTAACAATGTTATGCGGGGGCTGTGGTGCCCGCAGACAACTTCCAAAGAGGGCCAATTAGGCGGATGAATCCCTTTTACTTTGTCAAAAAATGATTAACAAAATTGTATGAGCAACACCCAAATGCTTGCGCAAGTGGAGGCAAACTTAACACAAGTCCCTCACGCCTACGCTTAGGGGGGCCCAAAGGGAGGGACTTGCATCCAAAGTTGGCTTACGAGGGGGAGAGCCACCAGCCAACTGGCTTGGAGGTGATCTCACCCCCTGATTTCTCCACTAATCCTTCCAAAAACATACCACCGTTGGCACCATTAGAAGCGCAAGATTCCAAGAACACAGAATCCAGCTTGAAATTCCTAATTAGCTTCATCCCTTCTGAAAAAACATTCTGTAAATAAAAATAAACTGTAAACAATCCAACTCCTTCAAGCCAGGATATCTCAACGGATGTATCTGGTGTTATATACATAACCAAGTATCACACAGCAGAAAAAAAATACATATGTATTATTTATGTACATATTTAGGGCCTGTACCATGGGCCCAATTTTGAAAAATTTCAATTTTTTTTGCCCTGTACACAAAGAATGAAAACTAGTGGAGGGTTCAAATGCTGAAATTCTTCACATTTAGGCTCAAGCCTACATTTTGGCCAGGCTCAGTTTTTGTCCCAAGAAATTTTGAGGCAAATAAATTTGGAAAATTTCAATTTTCATGCCCTATGGTACAGGCCCTTAACATCAGCACCTGGCTGCAGTGAGTCGTAATCCCGTGAGAGGATTCATGGTCTGATGATTCAAACAGTTCCCCACCTGTCAAGCTTGACTTCACAAAATGGAGGACTTCCCATCACTTTTGAACAGATCTGGAATTTCAGATTTTGCAGGGAAATCTGAAATCTGGAACTCTGGATCACTTCAGGGATCTTTGGGGACCTAGATTTCCCTGCAAAATCTGAGATCTGGCCGGTCAGATCTGACTTTCCAGATTGACAGGAAGTCCTTCAATGAAAGGACACAGCCAACTGCAAATTGCAAGCAACCGGCTATTTCACACCATTTTTTCCCAAAAAACAAGGAAAATATGCCTGAGAAGCAAGGCTACAACTTTGCCAATTCAAAATTGCTCTGAAGGGCTTGTTTTTTTGCTCAAATGACCCTTGAGCTTCAAAATGGTGAAAAGTTCACCATTTTCTCAAAGTGCTCAGGCCACACGGGTGACTTTGGAGCAACGCTGAAACAAGTACAATACATGGAGTGTATCTGGTGAACCTTTTTCATTGAAGATACAGACCTACACAGCGGGGCAGATCGGGCAAAGCCGATGCGTCCAGCTGGCCTCCCAGCACTCCATGTGCCACGGTGGCGTGACAGGGACCCAGGGCCGTACAGGCGCCACTCTGTCATGCTAGGGGGCGCCACCGGGACTGTGGGCATAGGTGGCGCCCCTCGGGCGCCACTGAGATGCCACCAACCTGGGCGCCAGATGGCCGCCCCGGTGAGATGCCAGCGTGACGCACCGGTAGGGGAGGCGTCACCGCCGGCTGTCAGGGGGGCGTCCATGCCGGTTGCCTGGCTGACGCAGGGGTCCAGATGGCGCCACTGGTTATGGGCAGCCGCCACTGCGTCCTGGGGTCGCTAGAGCGGCTAGGACGCCCAATGGACTCCCCGTCCAGGTGCGGGCAATCAAAGGGCCCATGTTGCAATCCAGCCAGCTTGGATTAGTTCGTATGCATATTCAATAATAATGCCACAAAAAAATGTGGTTGATCAGCACGCGCAGGTCTATAAAGACCACTCTCCTCGTGCCCCAAACGACTCCGCTCCTCAATGTTCAGCTGCTTGAATACCCCCATGCGTGGGGTACCATTCCAACCTCTCCCGACTCTTCCTCAACATCCTCCTGCAGTGATGCTCATCTCAGTGCCCTTGGTGCCGAGATTTCAGATATGTATGTCACCTTCCCCTCATTAAGAGTCCTCCGGAAGATCCCATCCCTATTCTATGTAGCTCCCCCTTCCCTCACCCTCAATGTGTATCCCTGCTGTGCAAATAGCCTATATGTGCACCTTGTTTTATCTCATATGTCCCCTTCCTTGCTGTTTGTATAAGTAAAATTAAATATATAATACATGCGAGCATTTCAGTCAGGCGCCATCCCCCGTGAGACCCTAACCATGCAAATTGGCAGCCCAGTGCCCGCGTCCACCGTGTCACACCAATGCACAGATGCTACCCCAGTCAGCTTCTATGACTGCTGTCGATATCATGCCCAGATGACCTTCCGGGGCCCAATCCACCTGCGAACCTCACAGCGGCCTCAAGGCATGTCTTCATGGCGACCGCAGACGCGGGAGCATGCCGTCGAAGAGCACGTCTACCTCGCATCCCCATAGGTGCCCTGAGGCCATCGCCCAAACAGATGTCCCAACAATCTCAGCATGGACGCCCGGGGGATATCCCGCCCTGGCGCCCTGAGGTCGCCCCCCCTGCGCCTTGGTCGGGTTGGCGCCCATCTGGGCTGACCTAGGTGCGCCACCCAAGATGGCCGCAGGGCGGGGCTGGTTGACGCCCTGGCGGTGTGTGGCAGAACGGCGGCATCAGGGCGTCCGACTACTGCGGGGCCCTGCTGGCGTCCGGTCGGCCGCCCTCCTGACATCCCACTTGTCCCGCTGTGTACAAGTCCTATTTTTTGTTTTTAGTCCTGATTATGTATAGGATGGCTGAAAACAAAAAATAGGACATGTAGGTCTCCATCTTCAATGAAAAATGTTTATGTACCAGATACGCTCCATGTATTGTACTTGTTTCAGTGTTGTTTGGAGGTGAGCCTCTCCTACGGAGAGTCCCTTTGGGACCCCCGTTCGAGAGGCTTTGTTTAGTGGAACCTCAGGATGGTTCACCGTGTCCGCAGGAAAGATGGCATTACATGTATAGAGAGAGGAAACAATCTATATACATGTGATGACATAAGCACAAAAGAGGGTCTACAGTGCCCCCCACGACTTCTCAACTACCCCGCACCTGCAAAAAAAAATTGAACTTTGAACAATGTGTTCAAAGTCACCAGACATGTATCACATGTAAATTATACATTTTTGAGCCCTACAGACGTAGGAGAACTCGAAAATATAACTTTGAAGTCTGTGCAATGCCTCAAAAAAAAGTTTCATTTTTTTCAGATGCAAAATTTGGAACAGCTGGTTTTAAGACCCTAGTATGTGGTTACAGACATGTACTATGGACTTATGGAATATTTATTATGTATTTAGAGACTAAATTATCTATGTACATACATACTACAGGTGTAGGTATTTATGAACATGTACCTCCTTAGTTATTGTTGATTGCCATATCCATCAGTACACTCTTTGGAATGTGGCAATGTGAAGAATATTTCTTCATTGCTCTCTTGGCAGTGGGTCCAGTGAAATTTCAATGACTTTGGACTATTATCATGCATGTTACCAGGTCTGGTTGGTGAAATGTGACATTTGCATCAAAAAATGGGCCAAAAAGAGCCCAGCATCAGCCCACTTTTAAAAGAATTTTTGGAAAAAAAATCTCCAAAATTTGGAACCCCCCTGTAGGGGTAGTTGAGAAGTCGTGGGGGGCACTGTAGGTGAGACTAAGCCCTGTGGCCCGGCCCGGGTCACAACATTGTTAAGCTCGAAGTGGAGGCAGTCGTAATTTCTGTGCCTCCCCACATTCCGGAGTTTGACAGCGTAAAGTGACATGTGTATTGCACATTAATATGTATTGATGTACAGCTGTTGTGTATGTAAACGCCGGTCGGGTATCTCCGGATGTTCAGGGGTCTTCGGCGTTCGTTAGCTCTGGATCAAAATATACGACCTCAAACACGTTCACCCTTTCAAGCCCTTGTTCTATTACTCAGAGGAACTACCGATGGTCGCGATCAAAACAGTCTATGGCCCGGTCGTCGGTTTCGATGTTCCCTTGCCTACTGATCAAAGTGACTCTTGCGCCAATGAGCAGTCGAATGGTGGCGAAGCTTCGGTTTCAAAATGGCTTGTGTGTTGAAATTCTTGTTGTATTTCATACAAAAACTTTCATGTTCTCTCTTCTCACCTGATCCGATTATGAATAAATGACATGGAAATTGCACTGATCCTCCAGGGAATTCCCTATGCACAAGCTGGGCGTTGGCAGAGACCCCGCTCTCCTACACCTTGGGTGGAACCGCTTCAGTGCAATAAATTTGGGTCAGCACTAACTTGTAAGAATTATACGCTATCAAAGAAATCAGTCTGATACGTCAAGTCGAGGGAAACCTTAGACCCCGATTTCCACAGGCCTTGAATATCACCGACCTGATCTTCAGCCGCAATGAAAGTTTCAATCAAAAACAGCTTTCTCCCCTGGAGAGTGAAGAGCTAGGGTTCAATCTCAATGTTTTCGCTCCGACAGCCCCTCACGCTACTGGAGGACTACCTGTCCTGGTTTGTCCTTATTTGGTTACACTGCTTAAACGAAAAGATTAGGGGAAGCACTGTGCTTATATATGTTTTGTTTCTTCCTCTGTATTGGCTCGTGCTTTTTAGGTGTGGATCTAGTGAGTCGAAATTCTCCAGAGCCGTACATAGGAGGTCATTTTTTTCATTTGAGTACAATTCAACGACAGTGGTGGCTCCCTGGAAGGCGGTAGCTCTGATTCAGCAATTTACGACCCCACCGAGTGGATTCGTCGGGAATCGGGCGAAGGAAGGAATTTTATCGTAGTGACTGGGAATTATAGATGTGGGATCTTCGGTTTCATGGCGTGTCAAGATTTAGTCAATGTCGATCCTGAGGATTTGGCGGGAAATTATGGTCAGGCTCAGTCATCGTAGCCCAGTGACAAGTACCGTTCTGATGTTGAATTACCCAAAGGGGCTTACGATTGCATTGCAATGCTCCAATGGGTAGCTCCACTGTGTTCACTTTTTACGGAAGCCAGTTAGTTATTAACCAGCCGTTTTCATGGCACCACGTGTTGTTAGGTTCAAGATAACATTCGAGTTTTTGGAGGGAATCCCGACAATGTCACCATCTTTGGGGAGTCTGCAGGTAAGCTCAATACCGTGCGGTAATTACGTCAAACTTGCTCCCAATTGATGGCCCACCTCAGGCGCTTTCCTCGTCGGCGCGTTGCTCGTCACCCAGCAAAAACTTTTCAAACAGGCTATCATGCAATCGGGAGCTCCGGAAACGTTGGTGAGCTTTCGACATCTCGATTCACCGTGAAGATTGTGTTGCGAGAAACTCAAACGCAGAGCTTCAACAGACACACCGCAGTGTAGACTCTAGTGCAAACCAAGAGTACTTCGATAATCTATTACAATACTTCAATATTCCACATGGCTTGACGAGTGAGCAGCGAATCAAGCTATTGAAAGAGATTCCAACCGCGAAAATGATGGAGTTTGTCTCGGCGCGGGGTACTGTCGTTAATGATTATGGCCTGACGATTGAGAAGTCCATGAAGTCGTCATTATGGACGAAGCCCGCTATCGAATTAATCAAGGAAAGGAAGTGGAACCCCCATTTAAAGTCGCTATTGATGGGTCATACCAAAGATGAGGGGAGCATCTTTGCTTACTTCTTTCAAACTACGAGCAAAGAAGGTTATGAAAACGTACTAAAAAAGCGGTGCCCGTTCTCACCCCAAAACAAAATCGACAAACTGTATCCTCCACCTGAAGATCTTGAGACCCAGACAGCTTTGACCATGGACTGGAAGAATTGTGCTGGTTCGCGCTTGATAGCTGATCAACTCTGTGAAAGTCCGATGGAAAATCTGGCTATGGTATTGGATGGGGTCAAGCATCATGTGACCGCAGAACCATGCGAACTTTTTTTCTATCAGATCAATGAAAACCTTCCGTCGATTGATCGAGGATTAGATTGGGGTGCATTGTAAGCGTTTCCACCTTTCGACTATCTGAATGCTGCCCACTCCAAGTTGAAAATGAGTACTTCGCAGCCATACAATCGATCTACCATTGATTTTCAATATCAAAACATTATGGGACTCGAATTCGGACCAGGCGAAAACATCCGCCGTGTTAGGGCGCATGTGGGCCAACTTCGCGCAAACAGGATGTCCAGGTGAATGCATTTTGAATCGAATTCTTTGCACTTGAACTGAATCTCTCGAATGTTTTCTAGATTCTACCTGGCCAAAATACTCACCTTCAACCTCGCCCATGAAGTTTTTCATTGAGAACGGCGGGAAGGTGTTTGTTGATGACATGCGAACAGCTCGCACTGAACTAGAAAAACGTAGGACTCAGTTTTGGATCGGTAAGAGAGATTCGTCATTCACTCTATCAAAGTGGGTAGAGTGAGCGCGACTGATGCTTGACGGAAACATTTCTATTCATTGCAGGCCAACTGCCCCATATTGTAAAATTGAAAGAAACTGTGCGTTAGACGCATCATCAATTTTGGAGATGCGAGTCAAAGACTTCCTACTATCGTTTTTTGTGGATACTTCAAGCAGTTTGGGTTGTCAGTTTCTTGTGAATTAGTTTAGTATACCTCATCAGATATTTTTCAAAATAACATGATCATTTTCATAAGCATCAACTACATCAATTAAAAACTACTTCCACAGGCCTTAGCAGCCAAAGTCCAGCCTGGCTTTGAACAGATTGTAGTAAACATGCACACCAAGAAAAGATTCTCAGGATACCCGCTGTTATGGATTTGACCCACATTTGTACTTAAATCCAACCAGGCGTCAATCAAGGAGGTCCTTTGTAAGTTCATTCAAGCCAAAGGTTTGGTAACTAAGAAATCTCCCTGATGGACCGAAGAAATGGATGAAATTGGCACAAATATGCATTCCTTATATAGGCTAGAGCCATGTTCAAAGTACAATCTCACATGACACCCGGTGCAAAATAACGGCAGGGGACGGTCTTCGAGGCTCGTCCGACGACGGACCCCACCAAGCCAACATGTACGGCCCAACTACGGCTCCCATGTCAGGTGACCGACAGCAGGTTTGATCCGTCTTCTGCCTGGGGATCCCTAGCGACCGACTGAGCATGCTGTCCCCAGGCGGCCCAGAACAGCGGCCCAGGGCGGGCACCACACCGTCCTGCAATGTCCTGCCGCCACATGCGACACAGGAAGGGCTGGGTCACCTCTTCCGTCGAATGATGGAGAGGACCACCGCTGTTGTCGCATGATTGAGACTCTGAGTGGCATCTGCTGCCCGTCAGCAGGTCCACAGCCGCATAGCGACGACACACACAGACCTTAGGCTAGCTTAACTAAGCCTCTCAAAACAGCGAGCCTCCCACCAGGGGGAACTTGTGTTAAGTTAGGGCCAGGTTACCACGCGCAACAGCAGGCAACAACGGTCCCACCGTCCCAGGGACCTCTAGATGCTACAAACCCGGTTGAAATGCACAGGGACATGCCTGTTGAAAGTGCCCGGAGCCGGCCGAATAAAAACACATCTGGACTCTAGATTTGCAGGCCAGCAATACTGGGGAAAAGTTGATTACCTGGCAACAAGACTGTACAAGTGGTTGAAAAGGTTCTATAATTCCTCCCGGTCAGTAAGAGCGCACAGACAGTTCCAGGCCGGAGGCCCGCCCACAACAGTCGGCCTTGAGGCTGTCGCGAATATGGTAGTCCTGCGGATGTACGGATCCCGGTGCGGACGGCTCCAGGCCGGAAGGCCTACACCATTCGGCTTTATGCTGTCGCCAATATGGCACTGCCACGGTGGTCCTGCGGATGGCTGTCTTTTGGTAGGGAATTGCCGCCTCGGGCGCGGAAGATCAGCCCTTAAACGGTCAATCTCCGAATGCTCGGGATTAGCCGTCTGAGGCTCATTTTGCACCGTGGTTCTCATCCGGAATAGACGTCCTTTCTTGGGAATGGACGTCGAACATTGAAATTTTTGCACCGGGGGTGTAAGAGGGTGTAAGATTCGGTGAGGACCTCATAGGTCATGGATCAAAGTCTCGAAGATGCTCCAGGGGAAGCTGACATGGAGCCTTTGAAGCCCTTTGCCCATGTTACTCGGAAGACTGATGAATGTTTTAACCGGTGATGCTATATAGCGCTTGTATAATTTTACATACCATTAACGTCCATCTCGTAATTATTTTCAAAATTCAAAAATTTGGATCAGTTGAACAGAGTTGAACAGTTCATCCTTCGCCACTTGAAGGATGAACAAGTAACATTCTTACATAAATAGATGTTCACTTGTTGATATCATGATGTGTCGCATTATATGCAACCTCTTCCTGGGCAATTTTGATTCCACAAGTATTGTATCACTTCTGTGTAATCTATTGTCCTATATATATTTTCCATGTCGTATATGTAGGCCAAAGTCAAAAGTCTTATATAAAGCAACAGTATATTTGCAGTGCACATTCCAATGCCCACATAAATTAGTTAAAACACTTTTTATGTATTTTGAAGATCGCAATTAATCCACGATGAATGAGAATAGGAAACCACCACAATTCTATTGGCATTGCAGACTTATCACCGGTGTGACTGAGCCAGCGGCCACTTTGTCATTTCCTATGTCAGTTGAGTGATGCTCTGTTACCTAGAACATATTAGAATATAAAACCCATGTGAGGCTTGGGGTTCTGGCGAACTGCCTCTCCCCAACATTTCCCGCCGTCTGTGCTTTGATTAGTGTTTTCTCTTCGTAGCATATTATTATTAGTATCACGAATCAACAAAGCTTGCGATTTGCTTCACCTCGCATATAATCCCTGAAAGAAGTTCGATAGTTACCAAGATTTCCCTGACGCCATACTCGGCTAGAATCTTAGCGCAAACTCTTTCTGCTTCGAAGTCACCCCGGATTTTCGGTTTAAGTTCACAAGATGCCATTCGGAAACGACCCACTTGTTATCGCATGTTTGTAAGCATTAAAATTCTTCGCTCAAGTTCCTCCAAGCATGCAGTCGGCTGGAGCTTTTCAAGCCACTCCAGCACCTTATCGGGAGAGCTCCCGCACAATGGTTCACGTTGAGCCGCAATAAACTCGCCGCGGGTAGACGATAGCTTCTAGATGCGCGAATCGGACTTCTTCCCTACCCGCTTTCATGCGCGTGACTGGAGAAGCAGCATGCGAACTTCTCTCCAAGGGTGTTCGGGATTAACCTCAGCAAGAAATTCGTGAAACTGATGCCAATCACGTGTTTGCCTTCCTTTTTTTATTTGTGTTAAAAAAAGCCCGGCGACTTGCGAGTACTGTAATGGACACACGTGGGCAGGGTGTGGTCTACATGTAGATGACGTGCTCTCAAAGGTTGGCCAATCATACTTTCTACATCAAAAACAATAGTTCATCGATGTTTTCTTTATCATATCACACAGATTCCTGCGGGTTCTAAAAAGTGCTGCTGCTCGATGCGACGCCGATAGGTTCATTTTTCAAGGGTTTTCTCACTCGTGGAAAATTGAAGGGGTAGAAATACGCATTGAAACTACCTTCTGGATTAATCATGTTGTAAAATTAGAAGTGTTTTCAAACTAGGTTACAAAATACACGATAAATAGACAGCATTGTTTCTAAGATGGGGGTTTTAGTCAATAGCTTGATAAGAGATGACTATTTATTTTATTGGTACAGATTAACTCTTTTTTTCATTATGATGATTATTATCGATGTATTTCAGAGATCCAAACTTGATCTTCGGGAGCCCAAGATTTTGCGACGACGTAAGACTGCACCTTCCAAGTCTCTCAGCATGTTGACGGTTTCCTCAAAGCTAACACACGCATCCCTATGAGTTATCAAACCAAACAAATGTTAGAAACCGCTGCAAGTAAATGACGATGAGAGCGCTGAGAGAACTGACGTGATCGAGACACCATACTTCAACCCGATGGGGCCTTCCTTGGGGATGTCCTGTCGGCCTTCATGAATGTTTGATTCGATCATCACCCCATTGATAGCACCTTCGTCGCTGCCGTTTGATAATTGCTCACAGATCGATGTGATGACCTTGGGTTGATTTCTATAATCCTTGGAGGCTGCAACAGTCCGAAACGATGATTAGCTATTCCCAAATGCTTATGTTCGGGATTAAATGAAAAGTACCAACAATTTCCATGAGAGCAATCTATCATGAGCGAAGGATGCAAGGTGGGCTGCATCTTGACCAGACTCGATCGGGTTTCAGCAATACTGACTGCGTCGAAGTTTGTTCCCTTGGATCCTCCTCGTAAGATGACATGGACGTTGTTATTTCCGCGACTTCGGACAATGCTTGCTCGTCCGTGTGGGCCGACGCCCATGAATGCATGGCTCGCGCGTGCCGATTGCATCGCGTCCATCGCCACCTTCACTCCGCCGTCTGTGCCGTTCTTGAATCCGACCGGATGGGCGGTAGCCGAGGTCAGCTCGCGATGGAGCTGACTTTCTGTCGTGCGTGCACCAATTGCGCCCCATGAAATCAAATCTGAGAGGTATTGAGGACTGCCAAAATTGTTGATGATAAGAAAACGCCCATCAGCTGCTGCGAAATAAGGGGAAGGGCGGGAATATGGGCTCAACCTGATCGTATCGAGCAACTCGGTCGCCACTGGTAAACCCATGTGGGTAATTTCAAGCATCAACTTTCTAGCGATGCGGATCCCGCGTTCGATCTGAAAGCTACCGTCCAAGTCAGGGTCGTTGATCAATCCCTTCCACCCCACAGTTGTTCGGGGCTTCTCGAAGTACTACATAATTGTGCATTATCACAAGGCAGATTCGTCATCACCTGTGGATGCTTGAGGAATGATGCCCGAAAACTTACAGTTCTCATCACGAGAATCAAGTTAGGGAACTGGCGTTCGACAGCCTTCAACTCCTGGGCGTAATGGAGAGCGGCCTCAACATCTGATGGAAGAAGACTAATTCAGTACGAGGGCGCAAGAACAAAACTGGATCGAAGTGCCCAAGTTGCTCAACTGTGAATGGAACATGGCCCCACCACGACGATCAATCTGTCGTCTTTTCCAGAGATCACATCGGCGATTGCCTGGCGGCTATGTTGGATTAACTTTTCTGCGCATTTACTGAGCTTGATTTCGGCCTTGACTTCTACCGGTGACACGATATCGTCATACTGTGACACAAAATGGCCAAAAACGTTGGACGTCAACACCATATTGGTTGGCTAACAAGAGTTGAGGGATATCCAAAGCGCTCACACTTTCGACGACTGAATCATTCCCTTTAACGTCCTCAGCCGATAAGGAAGTGGAGGTCGTCCAGTTTGAGGCTTCGTCCGTATCATCGTCGACCTCCTCATCTTCCTCGTCCTCAGAATCGGTCGTGCGAAGCTCACTGTTAGTTTTACACAAAGATGGGATGACAAATGTCTCTTTCCCTTTGAGCTCTTCTTCGATCAAAGGGCTCAAACGAGTTGAAGTTCCAAGAGAATGTGACAGAGTAGCTTGGGTGTTGGGCATGGTCGGTACTCGCTTTTGTCTCAGGTACAAGGAAATTCAAAGGCTGATGTTTAGGCTCGGGGCTAGGAGTAAGTGGAGGTTTTTGATCAAACGCGCAAGGTTGATTGAGGGATTGAATCGATTGAGTAGATAGTTGGTGTCGGTCAAGCTGGATGGTGCTGGTGTTTTTTGAAGCTTGAAAGAAAGGGCTTTATATACCCTTGAAGTTGGGGTGGATTTCCCCCCATGGCAACTCTTACCTCTCCAGAAGAATGTGCATGTCTGATGAGATGTGTTTTGCGCGGACCGACGGGAGGAAGGATGGCTGTGCCGTGGTCCGGGAGCGTTCAATGTCTTGGCGCCGATGCAGATGACTGACTGCCCAGCTCATAGTAGGACCTCATCATCTCGAATCGTGAGCTTGAAGGAATGAAGGACATCGATTCTGATCGATCACGTTGGCCGTCTCACGCTCAACCCAAGCCTAGTGTTTTCTGCTGAGCCAATTCTGGCCGTCTTTCTGCCCTTTCTTGCTTCGCATTCAACCCTGGGTGGTTGTTCACCGGCCAACCTTGTCTTTGGATCACCGATTTCTCGAGGTCTAGGTCTTATCCTTCTGTTTTCTGAAAGCAGATACGCGCCCCCGTTGAAGGTGAGGTGCTGCTTGGAGATGGTCGATTGTAAAGGACAAGACTAGGACGCTTGCAGCCACGTGAGCGTCCGTCGTGGTCTGGCTGGTTCCCAGCAAGGTGAAAGGCCGATGAGTCGAGGAAGAAGTGCAACTTGGCATTTCAATCAGCATGCCTCCACTTCCAGTCCGATCCGATTGTCTCTGGTCGCGCGGGGAAGTCGATGTTTCGATGTGGTTCTGGCTCAATCCAATCGATCAACCTTGATGGTTAAATGGGGAACTTGCGCTTGAAAGATGCTGGTCGCCGCGCTGTGGCTGCTCGGCCTCGGCAAACCCCACCAAGCCGTCTGGACTGGATCAGAAGCGGACGCCGACCACGGGTTTTCCGGCCTGCTCCGATCGGAGGCTTCGGCCGGCGTGAAAGCCGGCGACTCGGACGCTGGGCAACTCCGGTATCAGGCGGTCGGCGATTTCCACGTGGCAGGTGCACCCATGGATGTGCAGCCTTGGCCACTCATCCTTTCAATTCATGCCTTCGCTTAACAAAGCCTCTCCCCCGGCGTCCGCGTGGGACGGGAAATGATTTTCGATCCCATTCTAAATGCGTAGACTAGAGGCACACCTATATCGAACTCTTGACTGCTTTACTATCTTTTTCTATTGTGCGGTGAGGACTGTGCACCCGGTTTTCGGCGGCACGAGGGCGTAATATCCTCACGAAAATTTGATTAATACAATAAAAGTTGCCCAAATAGCCAAAAGAGTAGTTGTATCACTTTAAAATTCAGTCTATATTTGGAGTGGTCTTCTGTTAATATTTTGGCTATTACTTCTCCTAGTCATTTTATTTTTATTTTTGCAAAATTGAAAAGTTTGAGGGGGAGGGAGGGCTGGCGGGGTGAATAAGATGTATTAATTAAGTCAGAGAGTGCAGGAAATTCATGTATAACTTTGGTTTGACAGTCTGGGGTCAACAACCTAACCTAAGATAGATCTCGAAAGACAAAAATGCAAGTTCAGCGCCCGCCTGCTTTATATTTTCGATGGCTTGTTGACACAAGCAATCTCATGTGTTTTTGTTGGATTTTTCAACGGAATGACGGGTCTGAACACAACCAAGATCTCAAGCGCTCACAGGGAGGCAAACATAAAAATCATTCGTCACCACCTTGACCCCCGTCATCCGCATTATCACCTAGGTGGTGTGGTTGATCAATCGTTTTCCACCTGTGAAGAAGATATAAAAATTCGGCCGAGAGATTTAATGCTTTGTCTTCATTTCCAGATTCTGTTGGATTTGTCCCTCACCTGCATTCGGCATTGCCTTTGAGTCCACCATCGGTCGTTGCGCTGTAGTAACATGTGGTACCGGAACCCAGTAAGGTAGTAGGAGAACCGCAGATTCCGTCATGGACAATGATACTTTGTCGAGAGGATAATATGCCATTACATTTTCAGTTTTGGTCGGCGGTTTTTGAAGGGTAGAGCAGGACGTACCTGACATAAAGCTGTCCAGCAAAGGTGATTTTTGTCCATTGGGTAACCCACGATGATTCAACATCCTGAACGTCTGCTTTGCACGACCTGCCAGAACAGCGTAGTTTTAGACGTGCTCAGAAAAAGGTTGGGCAAGGTGAAGGTACTGTGATGCTGAAATGAGACAGGCGAATTGGTTCTTACATCTGTGCAGAACCAAACACATTTTTCAGAGTTCGCATAGTATTTGTGGAGTTTGTTTTAGCCTTGATGGAGTCGCAATGCCACGTCGGTCTGTGATCGGGTGCATTAGAAACCACAAGCTAAACTTTTCAGTCTTGCCGTCGGCGGCGTATGTATGAGGTAAGAATCAACTCACGTCGTGCTATTGAGCGAGAGGACCCCGTCCATGCCAAGGGAATACGTCAAATTGCCTACAAATTGGTTAAATGGCTTCCCACTGTCGATAGGCGGAGCAAAAGTAGGTTAGGAACAACTGAACCAGTCGATATAACCTTAGGAAAAATGGAACGTGGACTGAACTCTACTCCCAAGATTTCTGGGATCTCCCCTTGCACCATCAGGACACCATCACATGTTGATGGCTTCGGGTTTTCTTCTCGACAGAGGGTCTCAGCCATCCAAGAGAGGGCTATCATAGCCATAAGTCTGGAGAAATGATGCAGATGCATGTTGTGTTGCTAGTCGAGAGTGAAGATTAAGTAAAGCTGGATAGGAGTTGTTAGTCGAATGAATATGATCAAATCGCCTCGGACAAAAGGAATGACTGTGTTTAGGAGCGTGCCCGAGATTTTTTTGACGAGTGGAACAGCCCTTGATGAGTGCACCCAAGATTGCCAAAGGCAAAGGAAGGTAGGATGGACCTGGTGTAACTTGTGTCAGCGAATATCTAACACAAGAATCAATCTTTCGGCGTGTTTCAAGGGTGGTACAGCTGTACAGAAAATTTCTGAAACGAAACCGGTGATTTGACAGACTGAAGCTCACTGAAAGGACTTCCCGCCGAATCTGCAGTCTCTGCAGATGTGGATTTCAGACCAGGGCAGAAATGCCAAACCTTTGAAGTGTTCCAGATCTGGTTCTGCAGGCTCTGTAGATCTCGACGCGAGGTCCTCCAGTGTATGAATTCTCGTTGAAATCTGGGAACCATGCAGAATGCATTCAGAGCCTCGATCGAGGGCAAGGTCATTTCCTTGCAAAAGTTTTTCTGGACTAACATCTGCGAAGGTTTACAAAGACTACAAAACTCCAATACTGAATTTTGAGTCGAAATTACTCAGCTGAGTTGAAATTGGAAAGACGTCTTCTGATATCAGTATCATCCCAAGTTGTCTTTTTTTTTGGTTTAAATGCTTTCAATTGAGACCAATGAACTTGAACTTCTGCTCATCTAAAGTGTAGTTTTCTCATCCGCCGCTCGAGTTGAGATCACAGCCAGCATCCGCATTAACCTTTTCCTAACAGTTTCCTGCTCAGTTTCCCATTCTCACTCCAAAGATACTAGTACTACTTTATCGGGTTTACTGCTGGTTTAATCTGACAGCTCTGGAGCAACACGATGCTGTCTATTAGCGAAACAGATGAGGTTGGATCGATCTTTTCTTGGACTTCTGAAGAGAGACAATTCGATCCGGTCGAATCAGCGGACTCCTCCTCGTTTTGGCCCGATGACCAAGCCGAATCGATCCTTAGCATGGATGGGGAAAGCGCAATATCGTCGGGCGTGGAGCGTTTTAATGACTTCCAGCAAGCAGAAAGTGACTTCGAGGAGCTCACCGACGATGACTCTGGGTCGATCGAAACTAGCGATAAGCAGGATGGGTCTCATGAGGAAGAGTTTGTAGCTTTTCAAAAGACTGCATATGAACTACCTGTTGTTGACCAGAATTGCTCACAACACGAGACTGACTGTATGCGCTTCCTTGGTGGGCTATGAAGATCAGGCCTCGCTACTCTGAAGAAAATCGAAGCTTTCGCCTTGGACATCTTGCAACAAATCAATCGCTCCGGAAAGTATCAAGCTCTCCGCCAAGGCTCGCCAGGCGGGTCCACGAGGAAGAAACTACCCATAGTCGTTTTACTAAAAGACCGATCTTCACCAAGGAAAGTCTTGCGTTTCTTCTTACATTCTTTCCTGTTATCAATCATGTCAATCAGAATACTTTTCGTCAGGGACTAAGTGCTTTTATCTGACTACGTGCTTTTATCTTACGAACTGGACCTTTTGTATCCAAACAGTCCGGAGAAGCACCGCAAACTGCGTTTCCCGAGAGAAACTCGCAACCGAGGTAGTGGATCTGGCGCTCGAGAGCTAGGTGCCAATGTTTTCTGCAAGTTTGATTTCAAGATTTACTATTAATCTGACTTTATTTCCCCTGTGCAATCAAATATTCCATGTAGCCCAACTTTTCCGCGTCATGGAGCTCTCGCATGATGCAATTTTGGGAAAAATGATCATGACCAAGCGGTAAATTACTCTCTTGCTCGTCTGACATCCATGCTTCTCTAATCCCGTTATCATGAAATGTCTGTAAAAAAGGGATGTGTTCTACAACGATGTAAATCTGTTCAAAAGGCAAGCAGCCGTTGACAGGGTAAGTCACAATCTGTTGATCAACGAGGGTTGGGTTATGCGGTCTCACTGTGTTTTGTTGTGGACTGATTCCAAATAGCTGGTCGATGATCTGGCCGCTACGCTCGGGATCACACGGGGAGAGCTTCACTTTGTGAGCATTATATCGGAAGCGATGGACTTTCGAGTACTTGATAGATCTTGGCTGATTTTATTACTTGACTAGGTTGCCTCACCCAAAGGTCTTTTTCAAGGAGATCTTGAATTGGTCATTATTGGAGAAACCGTTACATCAGGCCATGGACCACCCGTCTTGATCCCCCCATTGGACACCATAAAAGAGATCAAGCCAGGCACCGGAATTCAGTTCATTTTGATCGTCGAGAAAGAGGTAAGTAATCGAACCCAAAACCCAAGGTATATTAACAATCGACATGATGCACATCTGTTGAGAACAATCTCAAAACAACAGGCCATATTCAACATGTTGGTCAACATGGATTTTACTAGCGATCCGCGCCTGGGTCCTTCTCTTCTCATATGCGTATGTCAAAGACAGCTTTTTCTTTCTTTCGCGAGCTTCGTATAATTTTTGTCTGCCGGGCTACTCTTATTGAAAAGTACGCGTAAGTCAAATCGAGAGTTTCATTGCTTGAATGGTGCACCGGATCGACAAGACAAACCTGACTTTGTGTTACTTGCTTCAGCAAAGTATGTATGCTGAAGCTTTTCAGTCCAACAGGGAATCGGCTACCCAAGCCTCTCAACTCGGCAATTGGCGTCCAAGTTATCTGAACACCAAGAGCTGGTCAAACGTCAGGTGCCAATTCTCATCCTTGTGGACTGCGATCCGCATGGTATCGATATTGCCAAGGTGTACAAATTTGGTAGTCAGGCTATGTCTTACCATCCAGGCCTTTGTGCAAAGCAGGCTGAGTGGATCGGTATAAGTTCGTCAGATTGGAACGAGTTGAGTGTCATTTTCGGGGAGTGTTTGTTTGCACTTGAGACCCAGAGTGAAGTACTTACGAGTTGTGGTCAAACCGGAAAACACAGGTTCGGTATAGACTCCGACCTTCTATGTGCGATGAGCCTTCATGATTATAAAAAAGCAGAAAGTCTCTTGATGTTGGACGTCTTACCAGAAAGCTGGAAGTGAGCACTTGAAATGATTTATCGCAAAGTGTGCAACTTCATCAGTGGTTAACTGTGAGCAATAATTGAACATTTCTTCCTCCAGAAATGAAGTCAGACGGATGAAACAGTCCGGCAAAAAGTCAGAGATACAAATCCTTTGCTCTCAGGGGCAGGCCGATCTAACGGAGAAACCGGTGGACCCCGAGCTGCAGGTTCAAAATAGTAGTAGCAACCATCGCCTCTTCTATTACCTATCAAAGAAAATCAAGCAGGTAAAAAAAGTAATTTAACTCGCTCGAGGCATCTTACTGTAAAACCAATGTCACTCTAAGGAGTTGATTACCTCCAATTGCCAGTTGATAGAAGCCCATGTCGATTTAACTAAGTTAATTACTTATCCTTTTCTGTTCAATATCACATATTACTTCACATACATATGTGAGTGGCTTCATCATTATAACAGACAGCTATGTTTATTTTTAAAATATATAATCAAGCAAATACTTCAATTCGGACAAAATTTCAATTCAAGGATTGCTGAATAGCTGAGAGGGTCAAGATTTTGTTTTAGAATGAGGATATTTCTCACGAAAAGCTGGTCATACAGACAGAAGAACAAATACAAACACCTCGAACGCATCGGCAATCGAAGATGATAATAGAGGACCGCGCGATTTTCATGGCTTGCACCCAAAACTGCCGTTGGAAAAGAAAACAGCGCGTGTGACTGGAGTTCGCAATTATTACATTTTAGTTAAGAAAGAAATCCTCTGATAGCTGCCCCCCCCAAAAAAAACATGATTAACAAATGAGTCAGAAGGGATAAAAGGAGGATACGGACTGATGTGGAGGGATTTGAATTTGACAGAAGAACATACCACCGCCAACGCCATTCAGATCAATCAAGAAAGTATCATGACCGAATGGCGAATGAAGTTCGAAATATGTGACGGCCGGAGCCTCATGTGGAGGACGGTCCGACGACGAAGATCGGATAGCTTCGGCCAACTCCCTCTGCAAAGTGATCGGGAAAAGGATATCGGTTTGGACACCAAGAATGAGAAATTCTTGGTCTGATTGAAATCTTTGGAACGTCCGGGCAAGTGAAGCAATGATTTTATGGTCGCCCGCGGATGATAGACTGGTCACTCGGCCAGCTTGATCACGATCTGGCTGGTTCTGAAATGAAGGCTCATCAGCTGAGTTGGCGACTCCAGTTTGGTATCGCCCTAGCTCATCCAAACCCTCGACAGTCATATCGAAAAGATCCATTGCCTTTCTTTTGTTTTTCGCCAAAATCATCATTGGGTCGTCAGTCTAAATTTCTCGCAGAAAAATGTAGCAGATAGATAATGAATCGGGTCCTGAAATCTACTACAACTTACGAGACATACAACAAACTGTTTGCGTCGTATTTGAGACAGAACTGTTCGCCTTGATGGTCTAGGTAAGTTTCGATCAAGAAGTCGGGAGACAACGTGGGTGGACTTAGAAGAGTTTGACCGCGCTGATTAACAACTGAGCGCCGACTTCTTCCAAAGCGCTGCTCCCATTCAGGTCCGGATCGATAGGTGATCGTGGCAATTTGACGGGCCAATTTCATCCCCACGTGAGGTGGGGCCGAGTCGTAGTAGAATCCGTTATTCCAGTTCGGATCGGCCATCAATACTAGAGTAGGAGGTTCATGAGGACCGTTTGACATGGTTTTAATTGAATTGAAGGTTCGATTATAGGGGGACTCTACTCTCTTCAATAAATGTATGATGCGTCTCGAGTTCACTAACCTGAGCGTTGAGCGTAGCGAATCGCAATGCTCGATGGTCCTGACCGCCCACATCCACTGATGCTGACGACTTTACCGACCCTTTCTGGTTCTAACCATGCAGCAGCGATGCTCTGCATACCCCCCATACTACTTCCGATGCTAGCATACAGGTGATCAATCCCCAGATGATCTAACAACTTGAATTGAGCTCTCACCATGTCAAAAATCGACACGATGGGGAATTCGGTTGCATAGCGATGACCAGTGAGTGGATTGATTGAATGAGGGCCCGTTGAACCATAACAAGACCCCAATACGTTGGTACAGATCACAAAGTAGCGATCCAAGTCGATGGGATAGCTTGGCCCATGGCCGACGAACTTTTCCCACCATCCAGGGTTTCGGTTTTCTTCGTGACTCTTGGCATGGCTACTGGCTGATAGGCCCGTATGGATGAGGATGACGTTGTCCTTGCGGTCCGACAGCTTGCCCCAGACTTCGTAAGCCAAGTCGAAGCTCTGTAAGGTTTGGCCGTAGTCTAATTTGAAGGGAGTCGGGTGGTGATAAACTTGATAACCGCTGACCAGCTTGGAGTAAGTCGGTTCAGGTCCATCTGGCGTGCGTAGTGAGGCACGTTTGGAATAGCTTCGGTATACAGGAGCGTGCTTGGCATCGAACTTGGCCCGTTTCGCTGAGTTCGCAAGGTGGATTACCGTACAAATCGGACTGCGGGCAAGGATCTCGCGTGGCAAGTCTATCAGTCGGGATTCGTCGGAGTGGATGATGGGTTTGACCGATCGACGAGAGATCGGTGAGGATAAGATATGCCCAGGTGAGCGTAACTTGCTGAAACCAGTACGCATCGTGGATTGGGGTTGTCAAACATGGAGATGAAATCGACAAACAGTCACCCTCCGGGCCGGGCAGCCGTAAGCCCGAGACAAAGCCTAGCCTATGTAAGCCCGCCGGGAAGGGGCTTGAGTTGAGGTGCACCTCAACTTTGCAGGGGGGGCTTCATCGAACTACTTGAAGGGATAATCGCTGATCAAATGTTCGGTTATTGGAAGACTTCCCGTAGGATCTACGCCCCCCAGACAGACTAGAATATCACAGATCTGTCACCCAACAGATCACCTGACAGATCTGTCCGCCCGTAAGCACACATGATGCAAAGAAAGCCAACAGACCTAAAACCTAGACAGCAGTAGACAGCACGCTGGACAACAACCCTTCCTGATACCTCAACGCCTCCGAGCTCACCCCTCCCCTCAAAAATCATTGTAAGTTTTTTTGTTGTGATTCTTGCAATGCTAATTTTAACCTCTCAAGATATCTTGCACCTTAGGATACATGGACCGAGACGATTTTATTCCTGCTTGTGACGTTCTCCGCAATTTTAATGAGGCCAACAAGCAAGCTGATGAAGATGATGAGGGCCTTCTGGCGATGGCTATAACTGTTTTTCAAGGAAGAAGGCAGCCCGATCGCACGATTTGCACATATCACCAGGAAAATAAAATAGTCAGTTGATGACAAGTGACATTACACCAGCTCCAGCCAGCTACCCACCATCTATCCAATATCTATCCACTATCTACCCCAATCTCCCAACCATCTCCTCAACTTCCAAAATTTACCAAGGAGGTCCTGTTCAGTTTTTGATGAGCCCAACTGATCCTCAGTTCTTTCCAGCTGATACTCAGCTTTGGTACCCAGCTCATACTCAGCTTTTCTGCCCAGCTCATACTCAGCTTTTTCACGCAGCTCACTCTCAGAATTGGAAAAAAGCCGTTTGACCATTCCTTGCCCAGGTGATGCTCAGCTTTGTACTAGTCCTGGCGCAGCTGATGCTCAGCTTTGTACCAGTCCTTGCTTAGCGTTCTCCTAGTCCTGTCCCAGCTGATGCTCAGCTTTGGCCCAGTCCTGGGCCAGCTGGCCAGCTGATGCTCAGCTTGCTGAGCACCAGCTGAGCCAGGCCAGGGAAAACGATGGGAATCAGCTTGGACAGGACCAGAGCTGAAAATCAGCTAGGCTAGGGCCAAAGCTGAGCATCAGCTGAGCCATGGACAAGGCTGAGCATCAGCTGTGCCAGGGCCAAAGATGATCATCAGGTGCCCAGTTCCAAAGCTGAGTATCAGCTGGGCCAGGGGAGAAACTGAGCATCAGCTGAGCCAGGGTAAAAGCTGAGCATCAGCTGGGCCAGGGCCAAAGCTGAGTATCATCTGGTTTTTTCACATTGAGTGTTTTGATCCTGACACCTATCATGTGAGCCCTAGATGTGCTGGTGGAGAGGAGCAGCATTGGAGCAGTGTTGGAGCTGAAACCAAAGCTGTGTCATGTCACTTGCCATCAAGTGACTACTTTTTTTTCCTGGTGTATCTAACTCGAGCAGACCCTTTCCCAAACCCCCAATCAACTAGTCCATGGCTCCAAATGCTGAATGCTTCTAACAATCGAGCTTTCATCACTACTGTTGGAATGAATATCAAGACTTTTCGTTACCTCCTGACTCATTTTGCAAACCGATGGACCGAGCAGACAGTACCCCGCGCCGACGTCAAGCAACATGGAGAACCTTGCCTCTATCGTCAATCATTGGATGCAGCAGGCTGCTGAGGCTTAGTACTTCGCGGCGGCGGCGGCTACGCCCAACCTTTGTCTGATTAGCTGCCAGCCTTGAGAGCCCAATGTCGTGGCTCCAGGCGGCCAGGAGTGGCGCTTGAAGAGCCTCGGCTGCCTGCAGCCTTTTTTTTCTCCCTAATGACTCCCCCCCCCCCTCCCCGTTTTTTTTGTCAGTTTGTCCTGATCATTGATGCTCGGTGCTCGCGATTTTCAATCAACTGAATATGTATGTCATAGTGCAGGACTAGCACTGGACAATCTCGCGCGCCCAGGAGTCACGTTTGATGGCAAATCACTGCTTGTCCCATCATCTGAGGAATTCTCTTGCCTGGCAAAATTTTGATTCGCCAGATTCCTGCGAGCTTCTGGGAGAGTTTCTGTCAACCCGGGAACTGGAGCATAGAGCCGGAAATTGAGGGATCCACCGGGGCCCCTACACCATCACTGAAGGCCAAAATAGATGTTAGCATGTTGCCTGCATTGAGATGAAGAAAGAAACATAACTTACTCCTCAAGTTGAGCCTCCAGACGTTGGGGGTTCTGGGTGATCATCAACCCACTTCGCTCCTCTATTTCATGCAAAATCTCCTTAGCTCGTCAAACGTATTCCGGGGGCGCCGGCGATCCGGTTGCCTTTTTTTCGCAGGCAAGGTTGTGAAATTTGGTTTTGATTGATTCGACTGTACGATTCATACGGCCAGCACTTTGAGGATATTCGTGGTATGTCTCAAGGACACGCTTCCACTCGTTTTGTCCAATTGGCAGAACTTGCAGCGTCGACCAGAGCACACATGTCGGGGACGCTGTAGCCTTGCGAACCAGCCACTCGTCCGGGACGGTTTACTCGACTGGGTTGGGTGAGGGGAAGTCTGGGGGGCTGGCTGGAATCGAGGGACTGGGAACGCTGAGGAGGCATTGCAGGCGGGTTGGCGAACTTAACAAAGTCCCTCCGAGGAGGTCGCGCGAAGGCCCTTCGGGCCCCCCTCGGAGGGACTTTGATAAGTTCGGCGGGTTGGCTGTTGACGTGTGTTGGGGAGGAGACGCCGGCAGCTGGCGGGGCTGCCTCGTTGGTGGTTCAGCAGCCTGATCTACCAGGCCCTGGTAGATCTGTTAGTGACAGATCTGTGATATTCTAGTCTGTCTGGGGGGCGTAGATCCTACGGGAAGTCTTCCATTGGTTCCTTAAAAATGTCTGATGGCCCTAATGTTGACCTGAACCAGCCTAAGGAACATTTGGGCTGCCGCAGCTTTCCTCGAACTTAACACAAGTCCCTCACGCCTACGCTCGGGGGGGGGGGCCCGAAGGGCCCGCCTCCCGAATCCCTTCGGGACCCCCGTTCGAGAGGCTTTGTTAAGCTCGGCTTATCCTAAGCTTTTTCTCTTCGCCACCTCGTTAAACAATCTTTGAACTGAACAACTTAACTACGTCATGAGCGAGCTCATGTATACTACTGCCAAGATGATGAAAATTCGAACGCTAGTTCCATAGCCTATCGGTAGGCAGTACACAAGTGCGACCTCTGTGACACAGAGAGCCTGCGGGGCTGCCCGGCCCCCTCACCGGCCAAGCTGGACTAAAATTTGTTCTTCAGTTTTAATCTTGGTGCCAAGGAGTTAACCATGTCTTATCTGAGATATGCCTGGAAAGAGTCGGTACCTGAGGCTGGATGGCAACTTATAATACAACCCGACGATGGAATTTGCTGATTGTTGTCAAAACATTTGGGTTTTTCCGGAGCAAGACATGATCCAAAAACTAGCATTGACCTTATCGTACTAACTGGTGTGATAAGGTGTTCAGGGAACGCTTCTTGCCCATCTGTACCGGCTTCCCTCTGCGGTGAGCCATGCAGTTGCCGTAGCAAGTGGGGAAGACGCCCCGGGCCGGTATTTTTTCGCTCATCCGGGAAGCTTCGAATGCATGACGCCGGGCGGTGTTGGGGGTTCGGAATGTGTGAGCGCGTATGAATTTCGACAGCCACCACATCAGACCCGCAATGATTTTTTGCCGTCCGCCGAATTCGGAAGTGCTGGGTCATTTCTGAGCCCTTCACTTCACGCACACGAGTCGACGAGCCAGGACATAGCCTCAGGGCTGTGCTAGGAGGTTAGAAGATGCACTGGGAACCATCCTTCTCTGGTTTCTCCACCGAACTCATTCGACTCCCATTCAAAAATCCCGGCAATCCCCACCACATAT
This sequence comes from Puccinia triticina, assembly GCF_026914185.1. NCBI lineage: Eukaryota > Fungi > Basidiomycota > Pucciniomycetes > Pucciniales > Pucciniaceae > Puccinia > Puccinia triticina. The sequence goes on along the minus strand of NC_070564.1, from coordinate 5,714,615 downwards.
TGCTGTAGGAGACGGCGTCCGGCGTTCGGCATCACAGTACTCTGTGGCATCGCCGCAAGAAAGTCGGCCTCAACGCGGTTAAGACTTATGCTCTGACCGGATCCAAAAATCATTCTTCCCTCGAATCATTGGAGGTGGCCATGAAGTGGGGAGCTGCATGTTTCAGCGGTGGGTCAAATGATAGGCAGTGCTTATCCGAAACGCGTTGCCCAGCAGACAAGCTATCCCTCCGGACATAGACCAGAAGATAAGACTGAACATAAATGATTGTGACGGAAAGTCGGCCTGGATAGGCCCGGTGGGGCCGGTTAAAGGTCGTCTCTGATCGCGGAGGGTTAAACCTTGTCTTCCCATTCAAGTTGCGACGAAGTTTATCCTATCTAGTTTATCGCTATTTGTTACCGGTTTTGCCAAGACGAAACTGCCTGACTAAATATGCAGACCCGGCCGCAGTCTCAGCTTGTCTGGATCTTGCATAGTTGGAAGGTCCATCGAAGAAGTCCCTCCTAAAACGGAGTCCGTCCACGTTTTTCCACCATCCGTCATTAGGAATGTCGCCACCGCTCATCAATCACCATCTACGACTCGAGTGGACATACAGGCGCTGGTGATGGTGCGTTTCAGAGTCCTCCCCTCCTTCTGATGCACGTTTTGAACTTATTCACATTGAGAGCTCTGCCACGCTGAAATGCCGGCGCTGCGCACTATCAAAAAAGAGTGTCCTCTCGGATGCCTAATCCCGGCAGGATCATTGTTGCAGGTCCAGATTTACCTATGAAGCTGTAAGAAGGTTGCTCGCTCGATGAAGCGTATGCATGCATCTTTTCCAACGACCTCGTATTCTCTGTATGCAACTCGGCTCGGTGCCACAGCAAGGCCAAGCCTGAACGTTTCGTGGTGGGCGAACGTTTGTAGCAGACTGACTGAAACAAATATAAAACTCAGCGAGTGGTACTCCAGGCTATGTTCCCCCAACCCAATAATTTTTCCACTCAAATTTCCCACCCATTGTAGCGTGACATTCAATGCTAGGGCGACTCTGGTCGGTTTCCTTTTTCGTTGCCCACTTCACCAACGCCCGAACGACTGGCTTCCCAGCCACTTGTTCCAATGACTGGTCGATGGACCGCAGGGAACATGGTGATTTTTCCGCCTTCATTTCAGATTCAATCCCTTCATCTTCCAGGACACTTTCGCCACTGGTGGCCGATACGATTATATTTTTCGGAAAGCTGATAGATCTTTATTGCCTTATCAGTGGTTCGTTGCCCGAACGTAGAATCCGAAACTCCAGTCAAGTGTGCCCCTTCGAGCTGCTCCAACTTTCCCAGTAAGCATCTGTCATTTTCCACATGAAAAGACAATTTTCGGGTCACAGGAGTTTGCATTGTGACCAGTTTTTTGTCTTCAATTAGTCTGCAGCAGTTGCGTTAATGTCGCCACTCAAGAGCGGCACAATAGCATGACTTGTCGAAAAGGCTACAACATGATCGACACTGGTAGCTCGTCCCTTGCTAGTCAGTAAATTCACAGTAAATTCACAACCCAGGGAATGAATTGCAGCTAACCCATTATTCTTCTCTTCGGCTTTCAACAGTGTGTATTGATCAAGATGAAAGTGCATTTGAATGCACTGGTGGTTGCCAAGGCACTCTGAGTAAGCTCTCAGCATCTTTCTTTCCGCTCAATCTCTATAGATGATATTCCGGGTGATTTGCTGAAATTTTGATCGGTGTTCAGCTTGCGACAGTTGCGCTTATGATGTGACCCCGTTCAACATGCAACAGCTCCAAAAAAGAGCCAATCCGATAGTTAATGGAATGGTGGTTGGCAACGGTCGTACTGGGTTTGGCCCCCAAGGTATAGACTGGTGAAAGTCGAATTGTGCCACCCACCACCCGTGAACATGCCCCTCTTGTTTTTCACTCTGTCTTCCACATCATCTGTTAGCTCGACTAGATAAGAATAAATAGATATACGCTTCATGAATCATATGGCACAAAATTGGCATCACTTACGGCCCAAAAACCTATAAACGTGGGTTTTCCTCAAATCTGTAGTTTATTCTCAAGTGTGATCAAGGCAGCAGACAATTTAAGACATTATTATCATAAATCACCACATACTCCTTATCAATGCGGATATCTACTCAAAATACTTCCTGGTTCCACAACCTTCTGAAAGTCTTAATCAATCTTACTCTGGCTCCCCATCTCTTTGGCAATATTTTTCCTTGGATTGCGGAGGAATTCCAAGTTCTTTCTCCTAATTTTATCACCTCTAACAAACCCATTTCAAAATTCCATACGGCAGAAAACTATTATATACTCATTCGGATTCCGCTTACTAGCCACCCCCTGCCTCCAGAAAGAAATGCTGGTGATAGGAGAGTGACAGAACAGCGATGAAACTGTGAGAAAATGGAGGAATACAATTTCCCATTGGAAGTGACAATTTTAGACAACAGGTAGTCTCCCAATGTAGTCCAAGAGGCTTCAGTATGTAGGTATTGACTGGAGGATTCCAGTCAAGAATTACAAGCTGGACGGACATCCATCTCTAGCAGAATGTCATGTTTCTAAAACACTTCGACTGTGTGGCTACTAAGTATGAATTGTCAACCCAAATTGTTGAACTAATGGCTTTTATCAGTACTGAATTTGGAATTCAGTTCTGACAAAAAAACAATTGGATAGCCATCAGCCATCAAATTGCTCTCTTTGGCACTTACAAGGCAAAGAGGACTAGATAATCAAATAGGTTGAGTTCTATTGGGTGGGAACATCCTTCAATGAAAATTTCATCTTGAGTTAAATGTTGACTGCCATGAGGGCCTTTTTGAAGGTGTCCATGCAAGAAGGAGAACCACGGATCCAGTGGAGACTAGAACAAAGTTATTCAAAGGCCTTCCCAGCAAACTTGATCCTATCTTTGACAACCAAGTTTATTATGTGTGATAAGCAGAGCAAATGAAAGTAATCTGAGGTGGAAGAGCCTGGAGTTGCTCTGCAATTGTCCACAAATTGCTTAATTTAAACCATTGATGCTGTGGGGTTGGAAACTGAGTATCAACTTAACAAGGTGCCAGTTCTTTTCAACATAGTGGAAAATGACCACCATGTAGCCTTTTAAATTGGAGGCCACACACAAGTGGGTTGGTTGTCCAGGCAATATGATTGGCTTGCTGGTTGATCTGGAAAATAAGAGCCGCCTTGCACTCATTGAAGAGTTTGATAAATTAAAATAACTTCAAAGTGCCTTTTGTCCCGGCATCACAAACTGGGGCTGAGCCTCCTCCATTAATCTAATGAACCCCTGGTGTTCAGACATTGCATAAGGATACTTGTGTTTGATTATAATTTTGGCCAAATGTTCACGGATCTTTCCTTGACTGAAATTCCATACGCCACCCCCGCGAGCAGCTCCAGTCAAAGAGGGGAAGTTGAGAAGCCCTTGCCGGGGTCCTAAAACGCCGCCTTTTATAAGACAAAAAGCTTACAGAGGTTTGAGATGCTTGTGAACTAGCAGGCAATGGGCGGCGGCGACAAGAGCACAAGAAAACCCGTAGAGAGGTTTGAGATGCTCGTGAGCAAGCAGGCAACAGGCGGCGGCAACAAGAGCACAAGACAAAACTAAAAGGTATAGTTGGGTGAGCGAAGCAAACAGTCTTGCAACAGTGATGATTGCTTTCAAGTATACTAACCTTGGAAAGGTTTGAGATGCTTGTCAGCAAGCAGGCAACGGGCGGCGGCGACAAGAGCAAAAGAAAAACCTGAGAGAAAGGGAAGTATAAGAAAAAAAGATCAAGACAGATAGTGAGAGTAGACAATGGACCTAAAAGGTGTGGTCAGGTGATCAAAGCAAACAGTCTTGAAACAGTGATGATTGAAGAAAATATTGACATGAGGAACTGGACTAAGTACAATCAGATTATGTTTCAAGATAGACCTGTGGACTACAACATGTAACTATAATGATCTAGTGTATGCTAATACAACGGGAAGTAAACTAATATGCTAATACCTTTCTTGGAGATGCATTTCATTGAGTGTCTTTAGAGGTGGTTAGTTCCAGTGGACAAGCCTTCCATGAGGTTTGAATTGCATTGATTGCACTGTGCCTTCTTGCCATTTGTTTCTAGTAAAAGTCATAAATAATAAATATAGAAATAAGACAAAAATTTAGTGGACAGTCATGACTGGCTGAAGAGGGGATAAGCTAACCAATTGTCTTTGTGAAGTGTTCCCAAACCCCACTTGTTAGTTTTATTTTCTTTGATTGGAATTCATCTGCTGAATTGCTGATGCCGTCAGTGGTTACTGCTGGAGTCTGCATCCCAGGAGTCTTGGCGACAACAATATCAGGTTCCTTGCCGTTAGAACCTGCCATTTCAACAAAAAATGGTAGCCAAGTGATCAAGAATTGAGATGGTTGAACGTGGGTTGAGTCGTGATCTGGTGGGCCGGTTGGTAGTTGAACCACACATATCACATATGATATCATGATATCCACACTGGTCACCATCAGGGGGCCCCGGGGGAGGCCCACCATGCGCCCAATGGACTACCCTGACCTGCCCGAATTCTTTTGCGTGTCTGGCGGGCTGGGCCAACTTTGGAGATTTCTGTGTATGGCGGCCCGCGCCTGGCCCAAACTCAGGCGGGTTTGGGTGGGTTTGGGCGCCCTGTTGGGTGGCCCGCCCAATAGCCATGCCTATATACAAGCATTCTACCCGACAATGTATTGGTGGGCCCTGCCAATATAATATTGGTCTGGGAGACCAATATGTATTACAATGGTCACCCCCGGTTGACCTATCCCAGGGGGTTGGAACCAATACAACCCCATTGGAAGTGACAAGCATGTATGATGCCTATGAATTTTAAATAACATGAATTCACCAGGAAAAATAAAGTGTCACTAGATGACAAGTGACATCAGGCCAAGTTCAGCCAACTACCCATCATCTACCCCATTATAATTGAGTGCAGCCTCCTGCAGAGGAAAAAGGGGTAATTGTGGTTCATTGGCAGTTTTTACACCTGTGGCACTAGATTTTTTCAGCTATTAGCCAAAGGAAAATTGAAATTTTTATTTTGCTAAAAGCCAAAGGACCACTGGAGCTGGCCGGGCTGGTGGAGCTGAGGAGATAGGAAGGTATTCAAAGAGCCTTGGCAGCCCAACCAATAGTTGTTAGACTAATGGTATGCAGTGTAGAAATTTCTGACAGCAAAAAGTGGACAATACATTGTATTGGTATTGGATATGCAATACACTGCATTGGTATGTATTGGATGTGTGGTACATTGTAGTGGTATGTATTGGATACACAATACTGCTTATTGGATTTTTTACTGGCATGTATCAAATGCACAATAAATTGTGGTGGATACTGTATTGTTTTATCTATACTTTATTTTTGCACTGGTATGGTACAATGTGAAATATTGTCACTGGGATGGTTGGTTATTTCCAGCTCACCCAGCTCTGCCATCCTTTGGCTTTTAGAAAAAGAAAAGACATTTATTTTCTTTGGCTAATAGCCAAAGAAAGTGACAAAACTCAGTAGTCCCAGGCTTTAATGGGGTTTCCTTTATGTATCTAGCTTCTATGTACATGTCATGGACTGCACACTCATAGTTCAAGAGGCTGGAGATATAGACAGCTTCCTCATCCTACAATCAACCAACTTTGGATCCAGAAACCCACAAACCCCAGGCCCCAGTCTTCCTCTCCCCAGATCATACCATAGCATCAGTAAAACAGGTACAGAAAATGAGCTACATCTGTCAGGTGGAAATTTCACTGAGATGTGAAAAGAAGTCTCACTCAGCTTGAATCTCACACACAGTTACAAATTCCACATTTTCAGTCATCAACCACTACAGTAGCCAAAGTCAACAGTAATCAAGATCAAAACCAGACTGCGGTCATTTATATAGGCAAGCGGCGTAGAATTTATGCTCACCGCAGCACAGGAAGAAATGCAGTGGGGCGGTGTGGTGGTCTATCTTGTGGTCAGCTATTCAGGAGTGTCATCTCCGCCGCCTGCAAGATCAGCAGTATTCTCAGCAAGACTCAAGATCAACACTCACCCTTCAAGACCTCAGGATCCTCAAGACTTCAAGAATGCCTCATTTCCCCCATTTCTTCTCATTCTAAAAAACTCATCCTCCTTGAAGACTTTTCCTTCTCCTTCCACCTCTTTGTATACTCCTTTCCACCCCTTCTCCCTGTATTTTCATCTTTCTTGGTCCTAACACCGCACCTGCTGTGGGTTTATCCTCTGTTTGTTTGCATTTTCCATTTTATTTTTTTCCTCTTTCCTCTTTTCTTTCTCAGGTTTTGATGGTTCTCTCTGTTTCTTCTTTTATGATGTGTTGTGTTTTCTCCTCTGTTTTCTCTGATGTTTTGTTGTGTGTGTGCGCGGAGGAGATGATGAAATACATGTGACAGGTCGTCTCTCGGAGTCCAAGTTCGCCGAACTTGGATGATGGGAGAGGCTTGGCATTCTGATCCGCAGAATACAGTCCATCACTGAGAGTTTATTTATCAGATCATAAGAGTTGAAAAACTCTGCATCACCGTCATCAGTTTTCACTATCTAGTTTCCGCATCAGTCTTCTACCTCTTTTTTAAGAAAACTCCGCATCTTTCTTCCAAACAAAACAATCGCCGCCAAGGATCAAATACCACGGCGAACATCTCAAAACCACCAACCCCAAAAGCTACCACCAATCCGCCTACGCTCATCACTCCGGACCACCACCAGAGGGCAGCTCTCAAAGCACCTTCCCCTCACAAGACTGCCACCACCTAGCACAGACAGGAGTCCCTCAGCGGCTGAGAAAGTTCTCAGTCTACATATCCAAACAGATCATAAGCATGCGGGCTTATGTGTCCCATATGTAGACTGAGGGAAACCTTGAATGCATCACTTACAAAAGCATGCAGAAAGTCGGCAAACGGGGCAAGATGCGGGACAGGGGACTTGACACGGGTGTGAGGGAACCGGGGTTCAAGCCATGCTCCCAAAGCTCAGATTTAGCGGATTGGTTTGAGTAGGACTGCCAACGGTGGGCCAGCCACGCTAACATCAGCGCTAGCGTAGCGTAGTGTTAGCTTTTTTAAGCTACGCTACGGTGGCGCTAGTTTTAGCGGCCGGATTTTCCCGCTAACACTACTAAGATAGAAGAAAGCGCTTGTGTAGCGCTAGCCTAGCGTTAGCGGTTGGTTTTTTTACAGCCGCTGTAAGACTCAAAAAGTGGTAATGAAACCCTTTTGCTGAATGGTGAAGGGTATGATGGAGTTGCAAGCTCTGCCCTTCTGTTATCAGTCAACAAGACCCACCAAGCTCAGCTTGGCAAGTTTTATTAAGTGATAGGTCTGGTCTGTTCCAGATGAAATCTGTTTGACTGGCAACGTGTAAGTGTTTCAATTACTTTGTTATAAGGGTTGAAATGTTGTTATAAGGGTTGATTTATTGTTATAAGGGTTTTAGGATTTGAGTGTGGATGAGTGTTGGGTGACTTGTGAGTTCTGGGTGAGGAACTGGGGAGCAGGCCACTGGGGGTGGAGAGAGCTCCTTTTATAGACAAAAGGGGAGCCCCTGAGGGGCTTGTGGGTTAGGGTTTCAGCTAATCTAGACAACAGGGTGAGGGATTTTAGCTGGTGGGAGTAGATACAAATGATGTCATAACCCCTCAGGGGCACATGAATGGTGTCAGAATATACAACAGAACATTCTAATGCATGCATGAGGTAACAGTAGACTGCATGAGCTGTCATACAGGGGGAATTAGTGTATACACAAAGTCTGAGGCTGCAGAAACAGTGTAAATGATGTCATACTATGTATATAAAGGAGTGTATGTAGTTAATATGTAATGAGTGTAGCCTGACAGGGAGATGTATGTTTGTATCCTGTGATATGTATAAGTGTACTACTGTGAAACTCGGGTTGGGGCAGATGACAGCTGGGTTACTGGGGCTGGCCGTGTGATATGTGTCCATGAGGTGTAACTTCCACACTAGAGGGGGTCCAGGGGTGCTTCCAGTGATGGCTAGGGGTGAAATTGGCCGTAGAATCCATTTCTGGGGTCCATTTGATGGTATCTTGAGGCCTAGTATGAGTAATTATGTGGCATAGAAAAAACTTTTTATTTTTCCACTTTTCCGTCTACCACACCGCTAACGCTACAATTTCGTCTGGATAGCGTTAGCGTAGCGGTGTTAGCTTAGAAGAAAGCTACACTAACTTCTAACGTAGATTTTGTGTACGCTAGCGCCGCCTGAGGAAAAAACTGGGCAGAAACAGCCCAATTTTGTCCCCGCGCAACTACAGAGATGAAACTGGGCAGAAATGACACTCCATTTTTTTCCTGCAGTCACGCAAATACAGGAAAAAAACTAGCATGTCATTTCTACCCAGTTTCTGCCGCCCTAGCGTAGCAGGAATTCATTGCGCTACGCTACCGGGGGAGCAAAAATCCGTTAGCGCTTATCCCGTTACGCTAACCGTTAGCGTAGCGGATTTGTTTTTGCGCTAACACTTTTTTTAGCGTTAGCACAGAAAAAAAAAGCTACACTAAAGCTTGGTGTTAGCGGCATAAAATCCAGCTAACACTACAGGAAAACTGGCCTCCTGTTAGCGCCGCTACGCTAATGCTAAGTGGCCCTGTAGCGTAGTGTAGCGTAGCGGCCCAGCGTTGGGACTGCGGCGGGACATCCAGATGGACTGAATAGGGCGGACCAGCACCAGGTGAACTGGGGCAGCAGAAGCGGACGGCATCACGCAGATGACGTTGGGGCGGAAGCGCCAGGTAGAGACTGGGGTTGGAGACTAGTCAGAGGGTGCGGGAGAACAGGTGTTGGAGAGGTACTAGGCTGGGAAGCAATGCATGCAGAGTTATGGCGAGTGCAGGAAAGGAAGGACAGGGGCAACATCATCTGGGAGCGGAGTTATGCGGGTGGAGTGAGTGGAGGAAGAGGGAATTTGGGGCGGCTTTTCACTCACTCATCTCTTTTTTGGGGGATTATATCATTCTACAGACTACTCACTTTTGCAGTATTACTATGGTTACTGCTATTCTCACTCAAATTTTGTGTATTACTAAATTGCAGAGAGTTTTTACCACCCAAATTCTCACTTGCTTGCGGAGCTTACTGTGTGGAAGCGGAGCGTTTGGACCTTACGTAGAATAGGCAGATCATATTAGGTTCATTGCGGAGTGATTAATTAGACATGGGTACGTTGCGGAAGCCCAGAGAGGGTAACCAATCAAACCCGGAGTTATCTAGAAAAGAGGGGGAGCACCTTAACTTATCAGGCGCCACACTTTTATTTTGACAACAACCAATACAACAAAGATGCTTGAATTATGGTGTTCAAAGTTGGTTTGCATAATTTCATGCATGCATAAATCATAAAATCATAAAATCTTTCTGGCAGGGCATATGACTGTCTGATTATGTAACACAAAATTTGCTCACCAAAATATTTTTATGATTTTATGATTTATGCATGCATAAAATTATGCAAACCAACTTTGAACACCATAAATGAAGGTAACATCAATCATTGAATAAACTCATCAAGCCATAAACTTATAAGGGACTTGGAAAAACAACTCCCATAAATTGGTAAAATGACTTCCATACGTCGCCAGGACCAAATCGCGACCGGGTCCGGACGTCGACCTGGCCCCTTTTTTGTGCTACGGCGCTTTTTGGGAGTCATTTTCCTAAAACAGATTTTTTTTTGGGAGTTGTTGCGACTAATCAGTTATATTTTTTTTATTATCTGCCCCACCCATAACTTTTTTTTCCCACGCACTACATGCGTAAAAACTGGATATCAAAGATAATTGTGTATAAATTGAACCACTTCAAATTTATAGCAATAGCGTGCCACCAAAACATGAGATATGAGGGGTGCACATTAATTATGATCCGCCATATTCATAACTTTTGTTTCCCATGCACTACATGCATAAAAATTTCAGATCACAGAGAAATATGCATAAAAGGAAACCCCTGAAAATATGAGTGATATTGTGCCATCAGACCATGAGATATGAGGGGTACGCAGACGGAGTAGGAAAATGACTGCTAACTGCACAACTTTTTTGTTACAAACCCAAACAGTCTGAAACTTCCAGTAATCTTTCAATGATGCATATTATCTGTGCTCTTAAATTCTTAGCAATAGTGTGTCGTCATAACATGAGATATAAGGGGGGGGGGGTGATTGGCTCAGTAGGAAATTACCCCTAACTGTATAACTTTTTTGTTACACAACCAAACAGTCTAAGAAATTTGGAGATATTTATATGCTTTATATAATCCGCGCTATGAAAATTATGGATATATTATGTAATCAGAACATTACATATGAGGGCTGCGTGTTAGTCATCATGCATTGCCAACTTCAAACCTCATGCGGACCTGGTTCCCCTGAGCTTTATATCCATTTTATTGGCTCAAAAGAGCCGCCTGAATATCTACTTTCAATTGACGCAGTTTTTACATGTTTCCGCTGACATTCACATTTTTTACAGCACTTTCCGTCCAGCCTTCTGCTCCAATGGCGGTGCGCGCACCCCCCCCGTTACATAACCCTAACAAATTGGTACATTGGGGGAGAAATATTACATGATTTTTACATTTTGTATGCTGGGCTACATGTTGAATGTTGCGTGTGTAAATGTGTTTTGTGGGTGCGTACTTGTTGCTTACAGTTTACATGGTGTTTGTGCATGTCACGTGTGGTGCTTACATGTTACATGTTACACTGTTTGTAGACTTCTTGAATGGTGGTTACATGGTGCGGGGTAATTGGGGGTTACATGTTGTGGGAACATCTTACATGGGGGTTGCGTGTTGTAGAAACATGTTTCATGGGGATTGTGTGATGTGGGAATATGTTACATGTTGCACAAGCTTGATAAATGAGTTACTTGTTGTAAATTTTACATGGGGTGTAGCATTAATGTTATACGGGGGTTAAATGCCACGTAACAATGTTATACGGGGTTTACATGCCACATAACAATGCTATACGGTGGTTACATGTTGTGTAACAATGTTACATGGGGCTTACATGCCGTGTGACAATGTTATACGGGGTTTACATGCTGTGTAACAATTCTATACGGGGTTACATGCCACCTGACAATTTCATACGGGGGTAACTACCGGTGCACGCGGACGACTCCCAAAATTGTGTTCTGCGGAGGGCCAATTAGGTAGCCGACTCCCTTTTCTATTGTCAAAAAAGTAATAAAAAAACGGGTTTATTTCGCACACAGAGGGAAACTCGTTGCGCACGGGAATTTCCGTTGACTCGACGTCACGTGACGTCGGGCCCCCCTCCGTGCGCGCCACCAGCTCCCCTCAAAAAACTATCCGCACACGGGGGTGCTGTGCAGTGACAGGTGGCCGGGGTGAAGCACTCCGGCCATCCGGAGGAAACAATCCCCTTGATGACCAGCACACTCCGGTCATCGAGAGGGTATATCACATCTCTCTCAATGACCAGCATTCCGGTCATTGAGAGGACACATCCCCCTCGATGACCGGTACAGACCTGTCATAGGGAGGCTACATCCCTCTCGATGACCGGAATAGACCGGTCATCGGGAGGCTACATCCCTCTCGATGACCGGAATAGACCGGTCATCGGGAGGCTATGTCCCTCTTGATGACCGGCATAGACCGGTCATTGGGAGGCTACATCCCTCTTGATGACCAGCATAGACCGGTCATTGGGAGGCTACGTCCCTCTTGATGACCGGCATAGACCGGTCATCGAGAGGCTACATCCCTCTTGATGACCGGAATAGACCGGTAATCAGGAGGTTACATCCCTCCCAATGACCGGAGTAGACCGGTCACCGAGAGGATACATATCTCTCGATGACCGGTCTTTTCCGGTCATCCATCGGGAGGGATGTAACCTCCTGATGACCGGTCTATTCCGGTCATCGAGAGGGATGTAGCCTCTCGATGACCGGTCTATGCCGGTCATCAAGAGGGACGTAGCCTCCCGATGACCGGTCTATGCCGGTCAACAAGAGGGATGTAGCCTCCTGATGACCGGTCTATTCCGGTCATCGAGAGGATTTTAGCCTCCCGATGACCGGTCTGTACCGGTCATCAAGAGGGATGTAGCCTCCCAATGACCGGTCTATTCCGGTCATCGAGAGGGATGTAGCCTCCCTATGACAGGTCTGTACCGGTCATCGAGGGGGATGTGTCCTCTCAATGACCGGAATGCTGGTCATCGAGAGAGATGTGATATACCCTCTCGATGACCGGAGTGTGCTGGTCATCAAGGGGATTGTTTCCTCCGGATGGCCGGAGTGCTTCACCCCGGCCACCTGTCACCGCACGTCACCCCTGTGTACAGATAGTTTTTTGAGGGGAGCTGGTGGCGCGCACGGAGGGGGGCCCGATCACGTCACGTGACGTCGAGTCAACGGAAATTCCCGTGCGCAACAAGTTTCCCTCCGCGCGCGAAGTAAACCCGTAAAAAAATGTGCAGATGACTCCCAAAAAAAAATATAATTGGGAAAACAACTCCCAAACCCAGTCCCAGCAACATATGGGAGTCGTTTTCCCAATTTATGGGAGTTGTTTTTCCAAGTCCCTAAACTTATCCCATTGATATTTGTGTTATCAGTCAATTTGTCTCAAGTCAGTGCAAATATTTGATAGCCAAGAACATCTTTCAGGGGGAGATATTGAGGTAGCTTGAATTAGTGTTATCATTTTAATTTTTATATATTGAATGTTACTCATTTTGAAAGTCTTTCTGTTATCTCATATTGTCTATCTTGGTTTATTTTCATAATCACCAAATTGTCTGTCTAGTCATATACTCAACTGAATCATCAGGTAACAAAATTGTCTTTCATTTCTAAATCATTACAGTTGTTGATTGTTTTTATTTGGCATGTTCAATTTTATTACTACTAGTACTACTGGTTTATCTAATAGTTTGCAATTTATACTCAATTGCTCCTTATCACAACATCCACTTTTGCTCAATGTCACCTGTAATCCAGTGACCATTTGTTTTTCCTGGTGATCTATGAGGTACAAAAGAGACAACAAATGTGGTACTAGTTACAGTAAAAATTTTCAGAGTTTGTAAAAGGATAGCACTGAGCAGTGACAAAAGTGATTGAAAAGAAGATGTAGAAAATGAAGTTGAAAATTCATCTTTGTATGTAAAGCATGGGTCTGGATATAGCTTGAAGGGTTTCTTACAAGGATCAATTTTAGGATATATTATGTTATCATGATTCCAATTGGTGGAAAAATGGGCTGTGACTTGAGGGTGTGATATTTAGCACCTTTCAAAACTTGAAGGGCAAGATGATGAATAGACCAAAATTTTGGTTGTCTCAGCTGGCCTTCCAGGAACTTGCAATTCAGGACAAAAAGTTTGAGGATTGCCCATCAGAGCTTCAGTGGGAGGAACTCTGTGTCATGTAGAAGTTCCTTGAACATTTTTCCCAAGGTCAGTTGATGTTTCTGCTTATCACTGGCTTATTTTTTGTTACACTGAGTTTCTGAGTGTTTCTTGTAGCCACTGTTCTATTGAGTGGTGCCCAATACACAACTATCAACTAAGCTTACATTGCAATGGAGGCTATTGAGAAGCAACTCAACAACAGTTGAAAGCTACCCCTCCTAGCCAACATGATACAAACCATGAAGGGCAAATTCAAAAAATACTGAGAGCCTGTGAAAGAACTCCTTGCCATCACCCTTGTCCTTGACCCCCGTTACAAGATGTGGTTCCTCTGCTACAGCCTTGAGTAGAACTCTTCAGCTGCTGAAGATCTCAGCCAGTTATTAGGAAAGTTTCAGATGAAATTGTTGGATCTGTGGAACCAGTATGTTCCAGCACTGGTGGCCAATCCAAATACCACCAGCAGCTATGGTTTTCAAAGTTGGAATTCATGCATGCATAAATTATGGTGTTCAAAGTTGGTTTGCATAATTTTATGCATGCATAAATCATAAAATCATAAAATCTTTTTTGCAGGGGATATGACTGTCTGATTATGTAATACAAAATTTCCTTACCAAAATATTTTTATGATTTTATGATTTATGCATGCATAAAAATATGGAAACCAACTTTGAACACCATAAATGCGTAAATCGTAAATTCATAAAAATTCTTTGGCTGGGAAAGCCAAAGATTACTTAAGCAGATTGGTGAGATCCCCTGCAAAAAAAGTTTTATGAATTTATGATTTATGCAATGAAATTCAACTTTGAAGACCATAAGCCAACCCAAACATGAGTACATGGCTGGGATTATGGAATCCTCAAAAATAACACACTGGCAGCTGAGTTAGATCTATCTTGAAGAGCGCAACCTCATCCTCCCCAAATATTCCAATTTTGATCTACTTGGCTGGTGGAAACCCAACACCTCCCAATTTCCTTTATTATCCAAGCTTGCCAGAACACTACTCATGATTCCCATCAACTCAGTCAAATCTGATTCTGCATTCCCTACAGGTGGTTGGGTTCTTGATGATTATTGGATGCAACTCAGCGGATGAAGAGGATCAGGGTTTGGATGATAAGGAATCCTCCTTCTTGGATGATTTCATTGGGGGCGGAGGGGTGTTTGGATCAGCCATCAGGGTGTTGTTGCTAGGGGGAGCTGACTGTGTATTGTTTCTTGGGGCTGAGAAGGAGGGACTGATTGCCTCCTTGTACTGGGGTTGGGGTCAGGGTGTAAATGGGTCGGGCCGACCCAAAACCAACCCAAGACCCATTTGGTTTAGGCACGTTCTCAAAGAAAATGGCATGACCCAAACCTGACCCAACCCAACTTGTGAAATTGTTGGGTTGGGTTTGGGAAGCCTGTTTCCTAATTGGGTCAGCCTCCAACCCAACTATGGCGCCTCAAACAGTCAATTTGGGGGTTTTTGGCGCCTAATAGGTGGGGTTGACCCAAGACACAAACCAACCTGACCCAAAAAAGTCTGACATTGGGTCTGTTAAGATTTTGACTGAAGACTGCAGCACAAGGAAACACAAAGATGAGCCAGTGGGCTCAAGAGAGGACAGTGAGGGTTGAGAGCTCACCGGATCAGCTCAGATTGGAGGCGCTGATAAATGAAGGAAGAACTAATGGTGATATTGCTCTTTGTTAGGCTAGACTAAAATAGACTAGATACACAGGGCTGACATGTGGTTGAAGCAACAATGAATATGAGGAGAAAATGAATAGAAGGGAATGGAACCTGATGGAATCTCAAGATGAGAGAAAGGTGACATAAAAGCTATCACAGGCAGAGCACGCGCACAAGAGAATCACAAAAAATGCAAAACCATCAGGCAAATACAGGCAGGGATTGATGTCACATGACTGAGAAGACAAGATGGTATGACCAGGGAAACAACAGGTGGAGAGCGGGCATAAAAAGTGATAGGATGACAAACAAGGACTCTGAGGAGGAAATGAGGCAGAAGGAAGAGGAAAACCCAACAGGGTTGGATTTGGGCAGCATATTTTAAGATCTGCCCCAACCCAACCCAACCTGTGCTAAATGTTGGGTTGGGTTTGGGCACTGTTTTTCAACCCAAACCCTACCCGTTTACACCCTGAGGTTGGGGTGTATATGGGTTTCTGAGTTTGGAGGAGCTCAGTCTGAAGCCGCCTACATTTGGCGTTTACTGCACACATAATGGCTTCAGGGCCTCCAAGGGGAACAAGCTGATCAGGGTTGGTTGTATGTCAAGCGTACATACAAGGTGTTTGTGCTATTGTATTTAATTTGAAAGGCGAAGGACAAGGCTTGTTGGCTTGAAAGGAAATCAAAAGGGTCAACTACAAAGGAGGAAGATATTTGCAAAAAAAAACCTTTGAATTGCGTTTGTGAGCCAGAAAAAAATAGTGTAACAGTCCTGTTGGACTCTTCACTAGGAAGGCAAGAAGGGGAGTCTCAAGACTGAATCTCAGGAGTCTGGTGCCCAAGTATCTGTATTGCAATCAAAAATAAGGCTAGCAAGGAGAGATCAACATCTCTCTACAAGGGAAAGAGGAAAAAGAAGGAAAGAGAGAAAGAGAAAGAAACAGACATACCTAGCAAGGAGAGATAAAAATCTCTACTGAGCTAGGGAGGCGGGGGAGGAACTTGGACTATGTGGGTCCTGCGGTGGGACTTTTGATATTTGTGTGACACCCTGGAGGGGGGCTCACACAGGACAAGTCCTCTTGGCGAGCTGTGTGGATTCAAATTGCCAGGACAAGTCCTCTCTGTGAGCTGTATGTATTCAGCTTGCCAAGACACTGGATGAATATGTATACAGCTTGATGGGAGGAGTACTCTTGGAAAGCTGGATACATATGACATCCAGCTTGCCAAGAGTGTGAGAATCTGGAACTAGACCCACAGCCATCCTCCAGGAAGCTCACACATTTCCAGCAAAATCTGGACTCAGACCCGCAGCAACCCTTGAGGAAGCTAGCGCGGCTAGAACCAAGTTCAGACCCAGCTTCAAAAAGAGGTAATCCCCTCTGAAGTCCAGAACCCTAACCCAATCCCTAGCTGATAAGTCTTGCTAAATCACTTGTAGATATGGCAACCACATCAGGAACCACAACAGGAAAAATAGGATTAGACCAAGCGTCCAAGTACGTACCTGAGGAGATTTAAAGTTGGTATAACAGCTAACCAACTTCAAAATTGTAGAACCCTTGCAGACTGCATCGTTAACCAGAATCAAAATTCCTTACTCAATAAGATCACAGCAACCACCGCATACGGTGAGTAGACCTTCCTCTTTGAGGACTGGCACAGACAGAACAGAAAACTAACTTATTGCAAACTATGTTTGGCAAGTAGACACAAGTGCAGCTCACCCGTATAGAAAGGATAAGACCTAGCTGTTTAGATAGCTGGCCCTTGCATTGGTGAGCCCAAAAGACCAGACCAGAAGCACAGCTGAGACTAGAGCTAACAAAGGTGCTTTCCTGAGAAACTCCTCTGTTAGTCTTGACCAATCACTGCTGTTGCTCTTGCACCCAGACAGCAACTAGGAAGAGCTTCTACCAAAGCCAAGCACCCTCTTGTGCTACTTTGAGTTAAAGAGAATTCTTCCACTATAAATGTTTCTTTGTCTTGAATCATGTACATTGTAAATACAAGTGGATTAAGACAAACCAAATATTATTTCAGTTTTCCCAAATTTTTTAAATCCTGGCAAGCTGTATGTATTCAGCTTGCCGGGAGGTTTCCTCTTGGCAAGCTGGATACAGATGTATCCAGCCTTCTGGGAGGAGTCATATCCAGCTTGTGGGAGGAGTCATATCCAGCTTGTGGGAGGAGTCCTTTTGGCAAGCTGGATACATGTGAATACAGCTTGCCAAGACGAATCCACTCAGCAAGCTGGATGTTTCCAGCTCGCCAGGATGACTCCTGATCCTCCCAGCAACCTGAATACACATGTATCCAGCTCGCTGGGAGGCATCCTCCTGGTCTGCTGGGCTGAGAGGAGCCCATTGGGGGTGGTACCTTGTCTCGGCGAGCTGATTACATATGTATTCAGCTTGCTGGGAGGAGCTCTTTTGGTGTACAACAGTTGACCAGGAGGAATTCCTCCTGGTTGACAGCTGTACAAAACCTGTGTTGAACAGGAGGACAGTCAACTGTTCCAGTATGTTTTCAACCCTCCTCCTGGTTGGCTGTATGTAGCTGTTAACTAGGAGGGATTCCTCCCTGTTGACCTGACCAGGAGGGATTCCTTCACTATGAGCAAAATTGGCTGGGTTGAGGTTATCACTCAAACAAGTTAAACTTGGTTGATCTAAACTGATGAAATGTAAATACAAGGTACCCCCCTTGGGCTTATATTTAATTGGTTGAGATCAACCCATTTTAAATTGGTTGAGTGCATCCCATTTAAACTAGGATGACTTTAACCCAGCCAAACATTCTGGCAGTGCTCCCAAGGGCTGATTGACAAAGGCTTGTATGTATGTGTATGTAGATATTCAAATACATAGTACTGTGAAGGTGTTGAGGTATATGGCTCAGGACTGTGCCAAGTCCAACACTGAGCTACAATCTCTATATTCTTTTCATGCTGAGCTACTCTGTGATAAATCATGGAATAAACCTGGATGAACTTGAAGTATTGCCCTGCACATGTCAACTGACAGCACTTGCTTGAGTTTTTTTTTTTTCATAGTGTGACCAATATCAATGATCAAGGCATCAAGCTGATGCCAACCATCTCTTAACATCACCCTGGTGTCACAGGGTGTTGCACTAACACCTTGGCCACAATTGCAGGATAACCATCATGGATTTGAATCAAAAAGAACACCAGAAAATGGATTACTCCACCTCCAAAACCTTGAAAATCCCAACTCTGAAACCGTTTATGCTCCCTTGGTGCAGTATACAAAATGGGAAAAATCAAATGTTTTCTCTCACTAGTATGATTTACTCATAAAATTACTCAAGATAAAACCAAACAGACCCCATAATAATATTCTATGGCCAAAGTTAAACTTACCCCTAGTACCCACTGGAAGTGTAACTGGCACTCCACTACACTGGAATTTAACCCTTGGAACAGCCTGTAGCACCCAGTCAAACCCCTGTCACACACCTCAAGTCACCTCTCACTACTATACACATCAACCCACATAATTTCCCTGCTCCATTATCCCTCCACTGCATATGATATTTTGTCTTTGTTTGCTATCTGCATGGAATTCAGTACTGCCCCAGCAGGCTGTGCCCCCACAACTCAACTGTTCCCCACATTCTAGCACTTTCTACCTCCACTTTTTTTTTGTTTGGTTTTATTAGGGGATTCAAAGTTTACTGCATGCTTGCATGTACTTTTGCAAGTTGGTGTTCACAGCTTTTCTTGAACACCAAAATTCAAAAAAAAAAACATTCAAGCAGGTTTGAGAGGTGTAGTACAATTTGACTTGCATGCACTTTTGCAGCTCTGGGTTCAAGAATGCACTTGAACACCAACTTGCAAAAGTGCATGCAATTCACATCTGGCCAACTTTGAAACCCCCTATTGCATAAACTGAGGACAGCCTCACTCATGTATGCACTCCTTGCATAAATTTTACACAGCTCAGGCCAGCTCAAATCCCTCACTTGTGCTTCCCTGGAGCTAAAATCCCTCACATTTTACTATATAAGGAGCTCTCTCCCCCCCTCATTTTTTTCCCCAGTTTATTACTCACCACACTTACTCCACACACTGTGAAAAACCTTTCGCGCACTGTGCAGTGCGTGAAGTTCTAAACACTTTGGGCACTGTGTGTGAAGGAAAGGGTTTCTAGTTTTCCCTATTTAAACAGAGGTTCTTCGATAAATTTGAGCAAAAGTTGAAAGCAGAGTTAGCTTCACGCTGAAGTTACATCAGCAAATCAATTGATATGTACATTGAGCTAGACCTCTAGCCCTTTCTGTGTATGCTACAAACCTGTTGTACAGGTTTTACACGTAGTGGGCTACAAGGAGCCAACAGTGACTGAATGGATACCTCATCCATTCTGCTCACCACTCACTTGCCTCTCAAGTATAGTCCCATCTCCTTTTCTTTCTGATTGTTCCTCTTCCTGATATCCTGTATCTTACTGATGCAATCAATCATCCATTCTGCTCACCACTTGGCACTCATTTGCCCCTCAGTCTTAGACTCCTTGTCTTGCTCATCATGATACAGAGTGATCCTCCCATCTGAAGATGTGAACCAACAGAGTGAGTACTGTAAGTTGATAAGCAATGAGTCTCATCTGTACCTTTGCTGAATTAAAACTGGCTATGGAGCCAAAACATTATGCGGCTTGCACTTCTGAACCTTCAACAAACTTGACATCTTGCTTTTCCAATTTGTAGAAAACAGAGCCAGAGGGAAAAAAAAGCAAGATTTAGCATCACTTGGATGACAAGGACAAATAATTCATATCATTTGAAGGTAGAGCATCTAGGTGAACAGTCTTGTACAACAAATGCATAAAGCTCTACATGAAACGACATGCTATGTCAATGAAATCAAAACACATGTCTTTGGGTGAATATACGAGAAAACAAATTCAAGAAAACAAAGTATTAATGAATGAAGGGGAAGGAAAAGTGGGACAGGTCTACTACTATCGAGAGAGTGGAGTGACTTGTTTACATGTTTAGAGTCTTCATTTCGTTTATCCAAAAGTATCTTGAGCCCGACTAAGAAAGTAAAGAACACTGCAGACAATTTAATTAATACACTGATGAACAAGATGAAAGGTATGAAACAAGGGTTTCTCACCTTATCGAAACATGTTGAGATCATTTGGAATCCTGTTTGGAATCAACCACCACTTCGGTTTCACAGTCACTCAGGTGCCGGGGCCGCAAAGAAAAAAAGTCGCAGCTGAGCCTCAAATGGGGCAAAAAGGTTGGGGGCGCATTTGGTGCTTCGTCCAGACTGTCGATTTTGGAGCTCAATGTGAGTTTCAATGTTCCACCCTTGGATGCATCAGATGCTTTCAATAAAGCTTCGAACTTGTCCTGTTTAGAGGCGATGATGTCTGGGTCACGTTGTTCGGCAAATGGTTTGTTCTTCGACGACTGAGATAATCGTCTGACAAATTCGGTAGCCCTGGTAGTTGGTACGGCTGTAGAAGGGCGACTGGATGTGCCGGCTTTCTTGAATCGAGTTTCTCGTGGGGGGGAAGCGACCGGTTTGAATACGGGTCGAAGAGGGCTTTCGGATCCAGCCTTTTCTGCTTGATTGGCGAGACGCCTGTTGGCATTCGTTACTGTCTCTGCAGACCTAACGTGGACGTCAGATTGAAGAAGACCATCTCGTTGGACATGTTCCAGAGTGGAAGAACGAGACCGTTGAGATGCTTTCGATAGTATTTTATCCTTGAGGGTCATTTCTATCGATGACCTCGTTGAGGGATATTCGGAGGGTTCTTTGCTGTGTGATGGATCTTTTTCGATTGTCAATTCAGTCGAAACTGGTGATTTGAAGAGGGATTCGCCGTGAACTGCCATAATATCGAGCATGTCGCGCTGGTAGGGTGAGAGAGGTTGCATGGTCGCTTCAATTTTAAATGGTTTCTCGATACCAACGAAGTGAATGGCGCGACAGCGTTCGTCGGAGGTGGATGCAATGCTATTGTTACCCGATCGGGACTGTTGGCCGAAGGATGGAAAAGAGCTTAGCTTTGCGGAGGACCACGACATAGATGGTGACGCGTGCTTGGTTGAGGAAAGTGATTCCAGATGCTCCTGCTTGGTCAAAGAACGAACATGCGATTGGCGGTGAGTATTCATCTGATTGGTTTGGGTTTCAAACATATGACGTTGTGGCTCGCTTGCCGGGCGAGAGCTTGATAAAGTTTGGGAGCTGAAAACTTCAGGGGAGCGACAAATTGAAGTGAAGCTGAAATGGGATCCACTTGACGAGTGGGAGGTTAGAGGCCGTGGTGAAGAATGAGTGGCGGAGCCCATTTCAGGCCGCCCTGCAGATGGAAATCGGAATCCGTGGACAGATTCAAGATCATCAGACTCTTTGGGATAGCAAGGGTCTTGTATGATCTCATCTTCTTGTGCGGTCGCTGGGTAGTGATATTCTGAAGGTGATGGCTGCGAAGTTCGGAACCCTGCAGGGTAAGGCAGCGTATATGTCTGGGGAAATTGCGCTCTTTCACTATGCGGTCGCCGTGTTGAAGGACTATGGTAACCAGCATATGATGAGGTGGCAGCTGGCGAGCTGCAAGCCTCTGGACAACAAGTTTTAGCGTTGTCATCTGGAACCTGTTTCCCGCCTAAAGTAGTAATGCAACTGAGAACAGAGGATTCCATCGATAGTTTGGGTAGGAAGCATGCGGCCGAAAGCATCTCTGAGTTTTCATCCGTTTCTTGATTGTGATTTAGGTCACGGATTGGCTTAAGGCATGACAATGACCGGGCGCGACCTCCTGATCTTTGCTCATGGGGCTGAGAAGATGGAGGGGCTGTCAGCTTAGCCCTGGGGTATCTGAGAGGTATTCTGATTAATTTCGAGGGTGTGAGAGGCTCTAGGGCTCTTGGCGAGTCGTCGGCTAACGGATGAAAAAAAAACGCATGGCAGTCAGTACCGCGAAATGATTAGACTACAGGAGGATGTCGGCTTGCCAGAGTCTTCTCGCCGGGTGTGTTTGGCGACCTCCTTGAGCTTTACTAGTCCCTTCCTCTGGATAACGGGCAAAGAAAGGTTACTGAAATTTCGGCTTTGACCGGGACCACGTTGAGAACGTGATGATTGAGAGGAGATATCTGTTGCGGGGTTATGGTCGAGTGAGAAAAGCTCCTTGCCGCCACTGGAAGCGGAGGATGGATTAAACTTGCCCTGATGTCGAACACTTGATCCCACAGTACTTGCCGCTGAGGAAATGGGAAGACGAGGTTTGCATTCTGAAGTCTCTAGCCAGACCGCCGCGAGCCGTTCCGGATTTTCCGAGAGAGGATCAGTCTTGTATGAATCCCACCTGCCGCAATTTAGCGACGAGCTATCCTCGTTAGATCTTTGGTGGCGTGCGCTGAAACCCAAAAGACGGAAAATCGACATGTTGCATGAGTCCTGCGAGGCGGCTAACAGGAGAATATCCCGCTGTAATTGCTTCGAATGCCACCGTTGCTCAAGGAGAGATGGAGGAACACTGCCCGATCCTATATATCAAGTCTGTCACTGGTGAGACAAACCCACCGAAAGTGTGCTCTGGATAAGCACGGGCACCAGTCAAAAACAGCATTGAGGGGGTAACCGGTGAAGACGCTTACCAGAAAGAGGGATGGTTGCCCTCACAGATGGACGTAGTCTGGCCTGTGGCTCAGGCTTGGCTCTGTGGGAGGGAACAGGAGGAAAGAAGAAATGCGCGCCTGCGAGGGTTCTGGAAGAGGGGACGGCACCCACGGCGACTCACAGGTTGGTACAAGTGCTTCGTCCAGCCGCCCTGCCCACAGTGCCCACGCCCAGCGAGTCTCCGAGAGTCGGCACAGGTCATATTTACTCCCTCCCTGCCTTACATAAATTCACTTGAAGTATATTCACCGGCGAATATATTAGGCCGTCGGAATTCGGAGTATCATAGTTCATACATATTGTCAATTTTTCATCACGGCGCCACACAGATTTTTATGATCGCCGTGGGGTGATGATCAGGGGCGGTCGCTTTCCCATCACCAGAATGAGATCACGGCTCGGTTGGCAGCTTCCAGCGGGGAAGGACCCGGGCGCGGGCTTCCACGCACTTCGGGGCTCGGGTACCTACACTCGAAAAGGCTTGGCGGGGGTGGGGCCGAATCGCATTAGGGAATTTCGCGGGAAGCCAGCTGCTGAACATCAATCGAAACAAGAAAGGAAGAAAACAGAAAACGAGACGATGTTGAACCTTCAGTCAAGCCCGAACAGCCCAGGCCAGGAGGGACAGGGTACCAGCAAGTATCAATCGATGATCGCATTCGAACGGGCTACCGATTTCGACGACGATGAGGATGATCAAGCGGATCCCAACTCTTCCACCTGGGAGCTGTTTTCCCGGAAATTCAAAGTTGAGGGTCTTCAAATATTTTACAGCCGTGCATATATCTGATCTTCGCTCCCACCTTTCGCTTTGTCAGGAACAACCACTGGTCCCTCTTGGTGAGCAGACTTTATGTCCTCTAATCTTTGAACAGCAAGGAGAGTAACACCATTTTTTTCTTCCATTACTCAGGAGCCGGAGCTACGACGATAGCGTTATTAGGGGCTGGGCGAGCGATCCAACGGGGGGAGTCGAACAACTTCAACATCTGGTGTCGATACCGAGTCATTTTCCAAGGGTTGACGCTGCTCGCGGCCCTCGGTGGCTCACTCTACTACAACAAGGAGCGGAATGAACTCCAGCGGGTGAAGGAGGAAGAGCGAGAGAAGATGCGGATCTACCAGCGGGACCTCCGGATCCGTGCCCAGGAACGCGCCGGTCAAACCGACCATCTCCTCAAACCATCACCTGCCCCATCTAACTCCGATTCTGATCAGCTCTCGACTTCTCACAACTCTTTGTTTAACCACCAAAATAGCCAGATCCGCAAAGCCTTGCTTGACCGAAAACTCTCTGATCATAATAAGCAGCTCGATAGCTCATCTCCAATACCCTCTGATAAGAATTAAATCTTTGGTTTGCTGTAACATATATTATACATCTACATAGATATAGAAGTCATCCTTGTGAATCAACGCTTGTTTCCCTTTCCCTTGCATTATCAAATTCATCATGAGTGTCCTTAGGGAAAGTTGATATGATCATTTGGGAATGGAATCACCTTGGGATTGAACCAATTAACAGGATTGGAATGAAAAAATGGATTAATTAAAAATAAGCCTAGTTGCCAACTCACTAAGAAGAAAACACTTGGGAAGAGAGTGCAAATGACCAACATTGGGATGAAGAGAGACAATATAGACAGAAAATGCAGTTAGAGGAGAACTGGGACAGAGAGAAGTGCAGTGGAGGATGAGTAAGTGTCTGGTAAGAATTTGAGAAGGAGGATGGACCAAGTTGAACCTCCCCAGAGAAACAAGGAAGTTGAAATGGATTACCAGTTGTACATCCTTATTCAGTCCCTATATAGAGAGGCTGATGAGGGTGGAGTCCTTCCATCCAATTAGGGGGATGCAGTGACAAAGTTGTGGGTTTAGTCTGCCACTGGCTTGGTCTGCTTCAATGCCTGCAGGTCCCATTCCACTCTGGTTTTCTTTTCCCAGTCAAATTACATGGAAGCAAACTGCTCCTGAAATTACACATATGTGAACAGCTTGTTGGTGTCAGTGTTGGCGGGGGGGTTGGCTTGGAGGACCTTTGAAATCATTGGAGCCGCCCAGGTGCTAGCAGTCCGGGTTAGGTAGGACACTGCAAAATGATCTTGAATTGTTTTTCCAAGAACATGGTAGTGTTGACAGCAATGTAGAGCACTATTTGGGTGCTGTACGTCTCAGCCTTTGTTCCCAAGGTTCTGTCAAGCTTGTCAGGGACTCAAATCTTAGTTCCCTTTGCCAGTGGGGCTGGTGTTGCTGCCATTGCTTCCAGTTTCTCCTCATCTTTTCAGCATCAGGATTTCTCTTAGCCTTGTCTGCCTTCTTTGTCATGTCCTCCAGTTGCTTTTGGAGCTGTGCTGCTTCAGATACATCCATTGTGGCTGTGTGGGGTTCTGAGTTTAGAGGGGTTGAGGTCAGGATAATCGGTGAGAATACATGCCTAGGTGAACCACATTGATCTCATAAATTGGGAAAGATGCCAGGATCTAATCTAGCTGCAGAAAAAGGTAAGCAAAGCAAACCAGTGTCCGCAGTCTAAAACAGTGCAGCTGAGTTGAAAAGACTGGTTACATTCTATGAATTTATGCAGGTACAACGCAAGCCAGCAGGGAGATTAACAGGCTCAAAGATGATAGTAGCTCCAAGACACTCACCAAAAGGATCACAGCAAGCGGCTGGATTCCTAACCAAGATGTAGACAAGATAGAAGCTGATGCACCATCCCTTTCAGAAAAAGTTGATCAGGAAAATACCAAACCCAATTCTTCTCAAAGATCAGGAGAGAAGATTGGTGAGTTACTTCGTCCCTAGCTAGGCTTAGAAAAGAAGCAAAAGGCTGATGGGAGAAATGTTTTCTGTTGATACAGTCAACTTTTCTAAGCCTTTGCCGCTCCCCCCCCCCCCCCCCCCCCCCCCCCGCTCCCCTCACCTCCTCCAACTCAAAAACCTGTCAGATCCCCTCAACCCTACACACCTTCACCCTAAACACCCCACCAATACATTATTACATGAAGTAAACATAAAGACCCGCTGTGGTAGACGGAAAAGTGGAAAAATAAAAAGTTTTTCCTATGCCACACAATTACACATACTAGGCCTCAAGATACCACAAAATGGACCCCATAAATGGATTCTACGGCCAATCTCACCAGTGTGGAAGTTACACCTCATGGACACCTATCACACGGTCAGCCCCAGTAACCCAGCTGTAACCTGCCTCAACCCAAGTTTCACAGTAGTACACTTATTCATATCACAGGATACAAACATACATCTCCCTGTCAGGCTACACTCATTAAATATTAGCTAGATACACTAAGGATGGCAAAGAGGTACCCATTGGGTGGTACCCGGGACCCGCGGGCGGGTACTGCTCATACCACCCTAATACCTGCGGGGCGGTGCTGGGTATCTGATTTTACCCAAAAAAATGGTGGCACCTGGGTACCGCCTAGACATACCCGCTATCCCCATCCGGATCCCCTGCCCCCCAAGTGGACGTGAAGTCCGAGGTTGGAATTCATATCCCGCATTAACATCCATCCACCAACAAAACCACAATGGCCACCTGCAAGTGAAAAAAAAGGTCAAGGTTTTGAGTTGGATGGATCCTAGGGGCAGTGAGCTTCAGCAATTGGGTCCTGCGACTCAATGAGAGTTATGACGCGCATGAGCAGTTGTGACGTGGCAGCGCTACCAGGTGCGCCAACCACATGTACAAGATGTGGTTGGCGCGCCACCCTGAATGGGTTGGGCCAACCCATTTGGTTGCAGGTCAGGTTTGGGCACATTTTGAAAGAAATTCAAATTGACCAAGCCCAACGTAACCCAAATTGTAAAATTGTTGGGTTGGGTTTGGGCAGCCTATTTTTTAATAGGGTTGGCCCCAGACCCAAATACAATGCTTCCAACAGTGAAGTTGACGGTCATAGGCAAAGTTGGGTCTGCCCAAGACCCATTGAGTTTTTCCATGACCCAACCTGGAATGGCATTGGGTTGGGTTTGGGCACTGTTTTTTGGCCCGGAACCAACCTGTTTACACCCTGATCTTGAACTATTAATCTGTACTGGTCTGTGGCATGTATGTGACAGCTAGATACATAGGTGAAACCTTACTAAAGCTAATAACAATTGTAAGAGGGCACCAAAAATCCATGGAGGGGTCATGAGGACCCCTTCTATTGATTGATCACAAAAAAGTAAGAAAATTTGATTTCCTAAATTAAAAAACAAATAAAAATGGCAATTCCTGTGCACAACAAGTTTCCCTCCGTGCACAAAGTAAATTGGTAAAACTATTACAGAAAAAAAATCTAAAAAAAGGGTACACTTGGGAAACCATGTGCATTCCATAGCAGCTTTCAGGTTGCTGGGTGGTGAAACCATGTCTTTTTTCAGAAAAAAAGGATTTTTTTAGTAAGGCTCTGTATGAAGAAAGTCACTGTGCCTGAAGTATTTTTTTATCAGTGCCAATGGTGGGTTGCTACACTAAGCTATGCTAAACGGCCCCTGTATGCCAGTGTAGTGGCCTTTAGCATTTCCCGCTGCAGCCATAGTGTTAGCACACTGTTAGTGGTGCTACGGTGTAAGACTCAAAAGTGGTTGTGAAACACTTTTGCTGAATGGAGAAGGGGATAAAGGAGTTGCAAGCTCTGCCCTTCTATACTACCAGCTACAAGACCCACCAAGCTCAGCTTGGCAAGTTTTAATAAGGTGATAGGGGTTTAGAGATGGCCCCTGTGAACCCGGGGACCTGTTTGGATGCAGGTAACCGCCAGCTTTTTTGCCAAAAGTTTGACAGCCGCACTGCTGTGGTAGACAGAAAAGTGAAAAATCAAAAGTTTTTTCTATACTACATAGTTACTCACAATACGCCTCAAGATACCACCAAATGGACCTCAGAAATGGATTCTACGGCAAATTTTACCCTTAGTCACCACTGGAAGCGTCACTGGAACCCCGCTGGATTGGAATTTACACCCTCTTGGACCCTCATGGACACGGCCAGCCCCAGTCATCAACCTGTCACAACCCTCAAGTCCCATTTCCCAGGTATAAACATACTCAGACCCAGCCAAACACATACTCTTTTCTATCCCTCTTTTCTCCACTGCATATGCAGGGGACCAACCCCATTTCTAGCTAAAATCCCTCACATTTGTCTATATAAGGAGCTTTCTCCCCCCCCCCCCCCCAGTTGTTTTTCCCTCAGTTCAGTACCCACCAGTTATACAGATATCAGTGATCACCCATCAGTCTTTGACATCACCCTTACATTTATAACATACCATATCACCCCTCTTATCTGCAATAACCACTGAGCTCACTCTCATATTCTCATACTCTCATATCTCCTGGTTGCATATCACGCACCTGTCACGGGTTACCCAGTTCTTGGTTCAACTCCTGACTGAGACATATACCCTTCTCAGTCCAGACACTCTTCTCAACTTTTTATACCACCCTCTGGAAGACCTGTGTTCAACCCCCACCAGAAACATCAAGTCAACTTTCACCCTTTCCATCATCATAAACCCTCTCAACTCTCACATACCTGTCATCAAACAACTTCATCTGGAACTAGACCAGACCTATGACTTGATTAAAACTTGACAAGCTTAGCTTGGTGGGTCTTGTTATCTGATAGTATAGAAGGGCAGAGTTTGCACCTCCATCATCCCCTTCTCCATTCAGCAAAAGGGTTTCACAACCGCTTTTGAGTCTTACACCGCCTGGGGCAGTCAGAGCCGGTACCGGCGGGTACCTGCCCCTCAAAATTGAACAGAAGGATTCCTTCCAGTCAAAGAGGTTACAAAACCTTTTTGACCAGAGGGATTCCTTCAGGTCAAAGGGGTTCTGTAGCCTCTTTGACTGGAAGGAATCCTTCTGGTTGAAGGGGTTACAGAACCTCTTTGACTGGAAGGCCTTTGAAGAGGTTACGGCACCTCTTCAACTGGAAGGCCTTTGAAGAGGTTAAAAAACCTCTTTGACTGGAAAGGCCTTCCAGTAGAAGAGGTTCTGTAACCCCTTACCAGAAGGATTCACTTCCAGTCAATGGGGTTAAAGAACCCCTTTGACCGGGAGGAAGGCCTTCCCAGTCCTTCTGGTCGTTGTGGCAGCCGCCACCTGCCCAAACAAGAGCAGTTACTCGCTCAATTTCTCCCAGAAATCCAGCATCCACACCCAAACACGCACACACTGTGGAACTACTCAAAGGGGGGGATAGAGCTTGGAGGGGAAATAGACAACTACACTAGTAATAAAGTAGGTTGAAGCTATGGGTGCTGATGAGGCTGCCCTCCTATCTAATGCTGGAGTTGGTGAGAGTTACACTAAGAAAAAGAAGAAAGAAAAGTGTGTGGCTTGAGTTCTACACCACCGCTTGATTCTCAACTTTGAGTTGTGTTGGCGCACCCGCAGGGTCAAGGGAATGTCAGGTTTGACCTGCCTGCCGCAAATTTGACTGCAGAGGCAGGTCAACGCCGGGGATGGGTCAGATTGATGTTGGTCTGACCCATCCAACCCAGCTGTCAAGTCAGCATCAATGGTGCATTGCGCTGGCATGAAAGCAGGGTAAAGTTACTGCAATGGCTTTACCCAGCCAACCCCTTTTGGCCCTGCTGAGCAGGCCAATGGTACGGCTGGGTTGGGCCAACCTGACGGCCCCGTCGGCCTGACTGAGTGTCAGAAGAGCGTCTGACACGGCAAACCAGCCAACGGAGGCTTGCCAGCAGCAGCAAGCCAACACCATTGGCTGGTTGGGCCCGCGTCAAGCATTGGTCATGATTGGCTCGCTTTCCGGGTCAGAAAGCAATCATCGGATTGGTTATTTATTTATTTTTTTGAGTGAGGGTTCTATATGTGCTTTTGCTTTAGGAGAAAGGTAATGAGAGTTCCATTTTCCAAAAAAAAAGGGAACATGTCAAAAAATGGTTGTCAGCAGGAATACTGAACAAGAAAATGTGGGGGTTAGTTTAGCACACTTGATGACCAAACAAGAGGCCTTTAGTCTATTGGTGGGAGTACGACCCTGGTTGCTGGACCAGATGGCGTCTGATAGCTCTGTATTCAAGCCCAAGCTTGAGGCACTTTTTGCTCCAGCCAAGCCAGTGCAAATAGTACGCAGGCATTGCGTACTGCAATTTGTGTTGGTCAAGCCCGGCGCAATGCATTTTGTGTTGCGCTGGGCTTGCTTCAAGGATGTGCCAATGCACTTCCATCACGCAGGGCCTCTGTCAATGAAATGCCAACGGCAAACCTTGACGCAGGGCCTCCATCAAGGAAATGCCAACGGCGGCGCCAATTGCCCCCCGCGTAGAGAAATCACGTTGGCCACCAAATCAAATTGGTGGCATCAGGGGGGGGAGGGCGCCGGCACAATTCATTGCGTTGTTGCTGTGTTGACCGCGGTCCGTGGTGTACTAATCCTTAGTGAGGTCTAGAATAAGGAGTTTATGTATATCAATCAATGTCTACTTGGAATACCACAAGATTGAGGATGAGGTGAGGAGAAATGAGGGTTATGAGCAAAATATGCAAAGGATGAGAGGTTGAGAGCAAAGTATGCAATGGGGTTCAATTCTGAGTTCAATATGCGAGGTGATAGCAAAATATGCAAGTGATGATAGTCTAGTAAAGAGTACAATCAGAGGAGAAGGGTAAGAGCAAAATATGCAATTGATGACTACTTCTTTAATGAGGGAAAATTAATCTGGAAAATAGCATGAGGGGGAAGTACAGCAGCTGAGGAGAGTTTATAAGTGAAAGAAAACACAGGGGGGGTACAAGGATGAGCACAGACATAGGAATTCTGGCTATGGGAAGAAAAACTGTACAAATGGGGAAGGTTATTTGAACATAGTAACATCTTGTAATGATGAGCACTACTGAAAGAATTGAGCACAGATCCAATGATGCAATGTGTACAAATAGGGATAGTACATAATGAGCAATGTCTGTAAAGGGTTAAATATGTGAGAAAATAACTGTAAGCAACGGTGGGTAGTTAATTTACTTGACAATATCTGCGGGATTTTTGTAAAGTAACTACCCGCCGTTACTTTTTGCGCCGTTGTGAGAAAGAAAGCTGGTTAGCTGGTGAAGAATGTCCGCTGACCACCTTCTTCAAGAATATTGATGTCCGGGCTGTGTGATTGTCGGTAACTTGGCTCTGCACTGCTACTTTCCGCTAGCCTTCAGCGCTCCTCTACCAAGCCTGATCTATAGCTTAATAATCCGCAAGTGAATAAAGCTCCGCACTTCGTAAGCGCAAGAATCTGCAAGTAACTCTCCAATAAGAATAAGAACACAGATAGTCTCCCAATAACTCTCGTATGTCCGTAGTTGTAAGTACAATGATGAGTGAACTCGGTAATAATGATAGGATAAAGATCCTGCATGAGGCAAAGAGAGCAGAAAACCCTGAGCCACCCCCATCCTTCCCTCCACGCATGTCACCGTTCCCACCCAATCCCGCACTAGTCCTCCAGCCCCGCCCGCTATCCCGCTTGTCACTCTCCCAGACTCCGCTCCTCTCTGACGCTTGTCCTCCCACCGTCCTCTGTCTAGCCCCCGTCAGTTGTTCTCTTGCCACCGCCTTCACCCTGGTTCCACCCGCTGGTGGAACCCGCTCTGGCTGTCATGGCTCACCCGCTGACGCGCCGCTGCTACCAGTCCACGTGTGTAGTCCCACCGCAGTCCAGCCCTGTCTTTTCCGCTCCAATCCAAATACCCGATCCAAAATCCGCGATCCGTGCATTCCAATCCGCGCGTGACTTTCCGTAAGCTTTCCTAGTGTGCTTTCCTGACCTCATCCTCAGTGCTTATGTCACCAGAATGCACTCTGCCTGAGCGGCTTTGTGCATTCCCCGCCCGCGCTATCCCCGCGTGGACATTCTACCGCGCTTGCCTATATAAATCACCACACCGTTATCCTTAGCAGTAACGCGCAAACAGCAGCATCACGCGTAACGTAATGGGCCTCTTTTTTTGAGGCCTTTACCAGTAAAGTAACGCGTTATCCAGCGGATAACACGTTATTGAGCAATAAAAGGCCAAATTGGCCCTATTTTGGCCTTTTATTGCTCGTTATCTTGCCCAATGTCTGTCGCTACGCGCTCAGATATAGTAACGGCCGTCGCGAAAAAAAAAACTCTTGGTGTGATATCAACATTGCACTGCCGTTACTGGTAACAATAACGATAACGGCCAAAAAATGTTACGTTATTGTTACGTTACGCGTTGCTGTAGCGATAACTACCCACCGTTGCTGTAAGAGGAGAGTGCTGTGATGATTTAAGTAAGTTACTAATGAAATGAGTGTTGTAACTAATGAAGACTGTAGGTTTTCTGTATATCTTATATTCCTTATAACTATTGAACCATTGAAGATAAAGGGGTACTATGTATGAGTGACTATAGGTGAAATGAGGTGTAAAATTTGAATATGAAATAATAATGCAGTATTTGTAAAGGGTTATGGGGTAATAGGCAGTGTAATGATGAATATATGTAAAAAGAAGATAATAAAATACCACTTTTGGCTTGGGATGGAGCACCACAACGCTGGCGGGTACCTGCCAACCATGGAAGGGTACCTGCCAGCGGATAGCAGGTGCCCGCAATGGGTTTGTTGGGGCCATCTCTATAGGGGTTGAATGCTCAAGATGAGTTTGTTTGAGACACCATATAAAGAGTTGTTATTGATATGTAAGGGTGGTCATGAGTATGGTTGTAGGTTGTACAACGTGGTGAGTGAATCACTGGTGAGTAATAAACTGGGGAACAAAAATGGGGAGAGAGCTCCTTATATAGACAAATTTGAGGGATTTTAGCTCCAGGGCAGCCCCAGTGAGGGATTTTAGCTGGCCTGGGCTGTGTACAATTTATGCAAGGAGTGCATGCATGATGCAGGGAACAATGGAATGTGATTCAATAAAACCAAAAAAAAAGTGGAGGTGAAAGTTCTACAATGCAGAGAACAATGGCACAGACTGCAGGGGCAGTGCTGAATGATTTCATGCAGGTAGCAAACAAAGACAACCTAATATATGCAGTGGAGATATAATGGAGTAGGGAAAATTATGTGTATATTGGGGAAAGGTGACTTGAGGCGTGTGACAAGGGTTTGACTGGGTGCTACAGGTTGTCCAGAGGGTCTACTTCCAGCAGGGCCCCAGTTATGCTTCCAGAGGTGAATAAGGGTAAATTTGGCTGTGGAATCTGATTAAGAGGTCTTTTTGGTTGTATCTTGAAGCCTTCTATGGGTGAAATATACTTATGAGAGAAAATGTTTGATTTTTCCCATTTTGTGTACCACAACGGTAACACTACACTATGTTATGCCGCTTTTAGCCAGAAAAACACAGCATAGAGGGTTTAGTCAATGCTTTGTAGTGGTTAGAAATAGCTTGATTTTGCTAACAGCCAATAGGGAACCCTGTTAGTTTTCAGAATCAAGCTACCCTATGCTACACTATTGCTAATTATAGTGTAGCTGACCCAGCGTTGCCAGTGGGCAAAGTGTCAACAGGCTGCAATGTTGTGTTTTTGGTCTTTGTTCCTTTCCTTTTTCTGCTTCAAACCTTTCTCTCACCCTTTGCTTCTGTGACATCTTGTATGGTAGTTACCTGAGGCAGCAGAGATGTGGAAGGCCTTTCCTCATCCTTCCACAAACTCATCAACTCATTGTGTTCTGCTGTCTCAGGATGATTCATCTCATCATGTTGGGCCAAAGGAATCTCATGTGTTTAGGAAGATTTTTTTTTGTTGCAAAAGGTAAGTATGTATTTGTGAAAAAATGTGATTTTTAGATAAAGAAGAGGCTGGAAAGAATGTCACACCAGACCAAAAAGGTGGGGGCCCCTTTGTACATAAAAAGGCAATGTTTTCACATTGCCTATTTTTGGGGTCCGGCAACTGGTTGAAAGAACATAAAG
Organism: Puccinia triticina; assembly: GCF_026914185.1. Taxonomy (NCBI): domain Eukaryota; kingdom Fungi; phylum Basidiomycota; class Pucciniomycetes; order Pucciniales; family Pucciniaceae; genus Puccinia; species Puccinia triticina. The sequence continues at coordinate 5,680,839 of NC_070564.1, read as the reverse complement.
GAGGAAAATAAGAAGTACAAAAAGGTTTAAAGAATGGTAAATAATATACAAAGAAAGGCAAAGGGAAAGAAAGGACAAGTAAAAGGAGAATAAATGGAAAGAAAAGAAAATGACAAGAAAAAAAGGGGGATCCAGGTTTTGATCTGTTTCTTTTCCACCTTTTCCAAAAGGGTGCTCAAACTTTTGCTGAACAATCTGCTGCAACTGCAGATGCACTGTTTGAAGATTCATTATCATTATTATACAATTACAATTCAGGATCAAAAAAAAGAAACACACTCTTCCACAACAGCACCAGGGTAGCAAAACAGGCCAGGTTAGAGAAATTGAAAATCAAAAAGAACATCCTATCTGCAAGAGGGGGAACCAAAGAAACATAATCAGAAAACATATTTTCAAATTACATTGAAATAATGTGAAAAGAAATTACTTACCAGGGTCGTGCTGGGACTGGGAGAGATGGTCAAAGTGAAAAATTGCTGCCTTTTTGATTGGGTCTTTGTTGAGCTGAGGAACCTTTTCTGCGGTAGGAGTCCGTTAGTACTTGTCAGTGTCTTTATATAAGAGGGATCGTAGAAATTAGAAATACGGACCAGGGAGAAGGTTGCTGAAAAAGGCCTGCTTCGGGTTGGCCAAGGTAGGGATGCTAATTGGGCGGGTTTGACCACGGGCCACCTACGGGCCACTTTTGCGCCAATTAAGATTTCAGGACAGAGACCAGTTAAGTAAAGCCCCGGGTGGTCAGAGGATTGGCCTCACCAAGGGGCCCGCTCAAATTATGTCTCAATAGCCTTGCCAGGGTGAAGCCGGGCAGCCCGATTGTCATCCCTAGGCCAAGGGGACCAGTTGCCAAGTGAATTCGTATGTATGGACAAGATGGAGAGGGAACCAGCATATGACTGGGCATCGGCCTTGTTCTCTCTCCCAGTTACTTGTCATGCCAGGGGCTGGCAGGGCCATCGAAGCGGTTGCTTGATGTCAAACCTCGATGACCATCTATAGCTTAGCCAGACTTCAAGTTCCGTTGGCTAGGCCACATGTACAGATGATGACCCGACTAGGCCAGCTCGCAAGCTACTCGGATTAAACCAGTCAAGGTTGGCACAAACTGTTTGCAGAAATGACACTTTTTTCATATGGGCATTTGGCGGTAGTGCTAAGTTCTTGGTTGTTCGGATTTGAGGTGCACTTGCGGGTGGCTGGGCTTGGTTGATGATGGCAGGGAAGTGGAACAGAACGACCTCGTCTTCACCAGTCGGATGGCCCAGCCTCAAAGCCAGCCCCACACAAATCGAGCCATCAACTCGAACGAGAACAGGAGAACGACGACGATGATCCACCTTCTCTCAGCCGCTGCGGTTCAGGAAGGCAGATTCTGGGTCTATCTGTCCCTGCGTAAACATCATCTTTTAGCGCGCTGTGCGTTTCAAACTGACATCCATTCACACCAAAACAGAAACCATCTATTCGGCCAATCGGCACATTCTCCACTTCCAACCGACCATTTACTCCTTACTAAGCCATCCCTCGCCGTACAACATTCACCTCTTAAACGGTGAGTAATTTCACATCGTTTTCTTCCCAAAGACTTTCAGAGAGCAATGATAATAATGTCCTTTCGGACCCCACAATTAACTTGTTCGCCGGCATTTCATTTCATTTTGGGTTGTTCGGCCGCACTGGCAATTCATAGGAGGAAATGTTTGAGCTGGAGATCCCAAGAAATCTTCTTCAGGTCCTTAAAGCTTGGCTTCAGTTTATCGGTCCGTCTACATTTATTAATGTAAAATATCAAGGATCGCCAAGTCCCTAATTTCTTTTGCATCGTGTATACTATTACTCATTTATAATTGGTTAAGTGATTTTTACAAATCATATTTTACAGGACATATGTGCCGTAAAAGCGGAGGTATGTAAAATTCTACGGAGGCATGGGGTTTATGTAATTTTACAACCCATAATGCTAATTTTGAGGGATGTAAATAAATGTGTTGTAAAATATAGTGTGTGAAATTGGCCCAGGAGGCCCTTCACATGATATTTACAAACCATACTTTGCATGTCTTGCACATGTAGGATGTGTAAGTACATAAGAAGCCTTAAATGTATATATTTACAAACCATAGTCTTGCAAGCGATGATGTCATGTAAAAGTATGTATGTAAAAAAGCTTTTGATAAGCGTGAGATAGAATTTTGCACCACATAATGCAGAAATTTGCAATTGATCAACAAGCAACAAGGATGAACATCCCGCCAACAACAAGATTCAACAATCACATCAAAACACGAATCAACAAACATATCAAAATAATGAAATCAGCGACTAGGCATGCAGCCTCCTCAACCTCGAAAAATCCTTCCCCCATTCAGTCGGAACCCACGAAATCTTTCCCTATTCACTCGAATTCCCACCGCCTGCCCATCCGACCTCCCAAGTGCCCGCAATGACGAAGATGACAAATTCGAAAAACAGGAATCAAACTAGTCCTTGACTCTTTCTCCCTCAATCTAGCCCGCTTAGCTCCCTCCCACCATCTAGTCCGAGACCAATCACCCCTCCCAACCCCATCAGCTCCATTGCTCCAATTGAATCTCTCATCCCACCGATAACTTCTGATTCCACAGAAGAAAATCCTACACCCGCGAAAACAGTCCCAGAACCCGCGAAAACAATCCCAGAAAGTCCTACACCGGCTAAAATCGTTTCCGCAGCCGAAAAATTGACTTTCTCTCCAACCACAAGAGCCATGCAGCCGCCCAAAAGGTTCCCCAAGCCGTCAAAAACCACGTTGAAGTTGAAGGTGTCACCGAAGCCCCCCAAGATCTCAAAATCTTCATCCTCATCCTCACAACACCGCTCAAAAAAATCGGCCCTTTCCACAATGTCCCAGAAGGAGGATGAAGATGAATACAGAATTACATCGTCTGATGATGCTGACAATGAATCTTGCAATCGTAATGTCAAGGACTTTGAGTCCGACTCCGATGACGATGCCGGTCCAAGCCCGCCAAAATCAAATCCAACCCGTCGACTTATTGTTGAGAGTGCAGCCGAGTCTGCCTCCATCCCCGATGATGCTGATTGCTCCAATTCCGAAAATGGTGCTTGCTCCGACTCCGATGATGCTGATCCAAAACCAAAACGCCAATCAAAAGAAAAAGAATGGTTTCTCCCCAACATGGACAAGCAATTCAAAACCTACATTGATCATGGATGTACCCTTGACAAGCAAGGATACCCAATCTATCCAAATGGCAGGACGACTTTTCTCCGGTTACCTGGAGAACAAATCACCAACTTTGGTACTGTCGGATATACGAAGACGTGCTCGGTCAATTATCGCCGCAATCGTACTTGGAAAGTCTCTCGATATTTCTGCCTAGGAGCTCTTGTGTGTGATAACCCATTGTGCAATTGGGCAGGAGCACCACCAACTGGAAAAGCAGGTAAAGAGAAGTTCAGCAGCAAGTAAGTATAGTTTGCAAACAAATTTTACATACCATTATCGCTTGCAAAATAATTTTTACAACCCATATTGCTCGCAAAATTAATTTACAACCGATAACTGATTCTGCCTTCATTTCATTTGTTCACAGGAAAATGAAATGCAAAGGCCTTGCAGGCAAATGCCAAGGAACTGTCATCCACAAAACCTGCCCGGACACGGTAGCGACTCGATTTGATCACCACCTCCCGACTGGATGGGGGCTCCTCAGACACAAGGGCACTCACCCTCATCCTTGGCCAGAGGCCAAAAAGCCCGATCGTATTGCAAAGGAAGAGTTGAAGGCGGAGATCAAAAAAAATCCCAAAGCGGGTGCTCTTAAGCTTAAGGTATGTCAATCAAATCTTATCTAAATTCATTTTGGAAAGCTCTAATCCTCTCCCCTTTCTTGTTTGGTAGATGGGGAAGGGGATCGATCCTGCATCTGGATTCAACAGTGTCGTATCGCTGCATCCGGCTTACATCAACAGGGATCGATTGGCTTATTACCGCCAAACTATACTCGCAGAGTTGGGGTTAGCCCCAGACAAACTTGGTGCTGGTGTTGGCGACAAATTCCTCTTGGACATGTTTGGATGGTCCGCGTAAGTAATTAGGCATTATTGATGTTTTAAATGGTTAATTTTTATCTGATAGACTTTCAATTTCTACATCTACAGGCGAGGAATGTGGATAATATCCTCATCGTTCATGCCACAGTCAGAACATTTTACGTTCCAAACAAAATGGATGTCGGATCGCTTACTGGCTTGCAATCAGCAAAATGAAGTCTACAAAGGCGGTCTTCTGTCGGATGTAACTTACCGATACTTCGAGAACGGATACTTGCTAACAACATCGATGTTTTGCGATGAACTCCAACGTTGGATTCCAATCCAACTGACTTGGATGCAGGGCCTAGGTGAAGAGTATTATAAGGATTGATCCACTTTGCCACATTATTCCGGCAATTCTTGTCCGCTTCTCTCACTCCAGCCGAACGGGATACACTCGTACGCCAAGTGGTAGACTTCTCAACCGCTCAAGTCAAAGGTTTTGTATCGGCATACATTGAAGTGTTTCGTCACGGGACTCGCAAGGAGGTTCAAGGCATGTTGAAAGGATGCCGGGAGCATTTCTGGCAATCAATTACGCGAGTCAAGCGGAATCGGGCGCTCATAACGGTAGATCAAGAGGTAAGTCTTCTTATTCATGTGTTTTGTAAAAGTACATTTGCAAATGTTATTGTTTTGCAAAATTACTTTGCAAAACAATATCATTTGCAAATGTACTTTTACAACTTTTGCAAAATTATTTTACAGCTCTTTCTACCGTCATTGAGCATACAGCTGATTTTTTTGTGGCCATATCTTATTAGGAGCCTTTCCGGAAGGCATGCATGGGTCTCCTGGACCGAGCCGAGCCAAATGGCCAAACTCACAAGGAGAAGGTTGACTTTATTCGTCAATGTTATCCAAAGGTTCGAAAGTGGCTTGATTGGTGGACTGTCTCAGATATTGAGGCCCTGTTGTTTCCTTCCCGAGAACCACGCCTTGAGGACACACCCGACGGACTTCCTGATACTACAAATGGCCAGGAGAGCTTGCATCGGACTTACTATTGTCTTAGGTCCGTTATTTCTTTACAAATCATATTGGAAAATTACAAATCATTCTGATAACACCTATTTCCTCTTTCCCTCCTGTAGTGAAGGAAGAAAATGCTTCATGGTTGGAATGATTGACCTTTACACTTTCGTCGACATGCTGGAAAACGACTGGAAAGCACTGATGAGCGGAATACCAATCAAATACGGCGACGATCTCAAGGATGTTGGCGCCAGCTTGGGGCTTGGCAAGAAGCGCAAGCGTGGTCAAGGGAAATTTGTAAACGATGGGAGACCACCAGACACTACTGACGAGCTTGTCGAGAAGAAACAGAAGAAAAATACCGGTCGGCCACCAAATGCAACCAACTTCAACAAAAATCTCTGGTCCGCCTATCCATCCTACCGCCGGGCCCCGCCCAACAAGCCCAAGCGCGCCAATCGCTGCTGGTTAGCTGCCGGATTGGAATCTCTTTTCGCCCTCTTCAACCCGTTATGGCTCCGCGGAATCAGTGGAAAGGGCAATGATCTTTTCTCCCACATTGCTCATCATTTCTCTTGTCAAACCACTGGCGAATTGAACGGCAGCAACACCATCCGATCAACTCTGACTCGCGGGCAAAACATGATCTTCGATATTTTGCGCGATAAGTATCCTGCCAAATTTATCCCGGGTGCCTTTGCATTGTGTGATTGATTCTTGGAGGTATTGTTGGATCCCAAGCTCCACAGGAAGCCTGAATACAAGCAGCTTTTTTCGATCAAAGAAGGACAAACGTTTACTTGTGAACTCCACCCTGATAGACAACAATTGCACCCCGATCGAGCGAGCAGAATGTACCATGTGCTAACTATCAAGCCTCGAATGTTCGACCAAAACAGTATACCTTACTCCGATTTTGCCAAGCTGATGGAGACTTGGCAAACAACTGGTTTGGTATCAATCTCTGGACTTGTGTGCAAAGAATGCACAAAAACCAAGATCTCTCCTAAACCTAAGCCGAAGCCAAAGAAGAAGGCAAAACTCCAAAAGATATCATCTTCAGACATTACTATTCTCCAGGACTATGGATTATCACAATCGTCTTGCCACTACATAGTTGACCGATTGAAGCTCGTTTTTGATAAGGACAATCCTCCTCCTCTTCATCTGAATTTCCACCTCGAGGCCACTGCCACTGGCTTCGGAAGCGACGCTCTCCAGGATGAATTCATGGGTACAACTAATTGGCCATTCAAGATGGAAGTAGGAGGTGCGACTTACACACTTATCTCTCGAGGCTACTGGGCCCATCACCATTACTGGTGTAAGGTCCTGCAAAGCGCAAACATCTCCGCTGAAAAGGGTAGCTTGACTGCTATTTGGCTACATAACAACGCCAAAAACAATGGGTTTGCTCAACAGATCAATTGGGTTCCGAGTTCGATTGCAGGTGCAGATCCACATACAAGCTGGCTTCTCTATTCTCGGGTCTGGACCCCTTTGGAGGAGGATTATGTTGATTGGGCGATTCAGAAGATAAAGGAAGACAATCCAGGGGCAAGTGGCGACATTCCATTCAAAGAATTGAAGTCTATCTTGAATGTCTCCCACACATCAACATCAATTTCACATCTGGTCCCAACAGAACCAAATAACACATTCACCACCTTGGGAAAAACCGGAAAAACAAAGAAAACCAAGAGCAATTCAGACAAAGACAACGATGGCAAGTCTGCGATTGCGAATATTGTAGAAGATATCCTAGAGGAAGAGGAATCTTTTTTTGCTAATCAGTTGGGTCAATCCGACCTTGTCAATCAGACTTTGGATCCTGCCCTCAATCAATCAGAAATTGTGGATCCTGGCCTCAATCGATCAGAAATTGCGAATGGATCCAAACATCACGATGAAACTCAAACTCAAGATGTCAAACCAGACACTCAAACTCAAGAAGTTCTGTCAAGGCCTTCACTTTGACTGAAGGTCATCCCTCCCGCTGAGCCAATACCAGCCAGGCGACGGTCTGGCAGGATCAAAAAAAATGATTTATGTCTTGTTTTTTTTTTTAATTCTTCCCCCCCTTTTCCTTTTTATCTGTTTCTTTGTTATTTTTCCATATTATGTGTACAGCACATAGCCAAAAATAAGCTTGATGTCAATTTAGGTGCTTAGGTTGACTGTATTGTGACAAGGGTTGCAAGCCATGGTTTGTAAATTTCTATTTTTTAGGTCTGTGTTGTGGTTTTGCAAAACATTTTTTGCAAACTATAATGAGCTGTGGCTGAATGGTTTGCAAAATTGCTTGAAAGTGTGTCAAAGTAATGTTTTACAGATTATATTTCTTGCAACCCATATAGTGCGTAAATTATGTGTTGTAAAATTGAATTAAACCGGCCCTGAGTTGTATTTTGCAAGCGTAATCTTGCATACTTTCTGTTTTGCATTACATTTTTTTGGAGGGTGAGTTGTAAAAATGCATAAAAAGCACCTTTTGTGCATTTTTACAACCCATTTTGTTTGCAAACCATATGTCTTGTAAAATATGGTTTGTAAAATTACAGCGACCCATTTATAATTGTCTTTTATATCGTTATAGGGAGTCCGATTATTTTCTTCAAAGTGTTGAATCAGCTGTTGGTGTCTCAAACAATCTTCCAAACCCTTGGCAAAGGTGCGTAACACGAACCATAAATGCCTCGTCTGAACTCGACATGAGTACCCAAGCCCATTCGCTGTCTATATTTTTCAGTGGTTTGAACAACCTTACCGATATGGTCACTGGGATGGAACTTGATATTGATCACGACAATCCTCATTGGCCTATTTATAATCAAACGAGCCATTCTAACTTACTTGTATACCAAGACGACTGGGTGTACACTCGAGACGACTGGTCTGGAGGGTGGGCGGAGGATGTGCAGGAAAGGGGGTGGATGAGACGGTGTTCGGACCGGATCTTGATGGCTATCGACGCCTTCCTGCTCATCGGCACGGTGCTTTTACCCTTGTTGATCGGATACATGTTGCCCGTTGATGGGGAAGATCCAGACCCTGAATGGTGGATCGAGTTTTCATAAACTCGCTCGTACTGGTTTTGCTTCTTCTTCGTACCTAGTATGTCTTTTCCCTCTCTTGGAAACTTTTTCTTTTGATGCAGTTGATTTGATTCTTTACATCATTTTGATTGCCTCGCTTCGTCTTCAAACCCCTCAAATCTCGACCTACCCGAGGCTAATGGTACCTGTTTAACTTTGCCCGATTGGGCGAGTCTCTGAATCCTTCATTCCATCGATGATTGCTTTAATAACCCTCAATAAGAAAACTTAATAAGGCCCCGTTTGGCAGCAGTGATGTTATGTAATAACTACTGCTTTTCTATAACCGGGCCTCACCGAGGCCCAAATCATATCACTCGCGCGTTTGGCAAATTTGAGAAGTGATGAAGGTCATCACGACTTTCGTCATCACCGCTCATCATCCCCGCCATTTCCCACATCCTGGGGGTGTATTTGGGATGATAACGGCACACTTACACAACACATCCCCAACCATACCCTCCCACCAGTACATTTGTTCCGGTACTCCCCTCGATGGCCGGTACAGACTTTGTACCGGCCATCGAACTTAGTCCACACTCCACTCCCATTGATTCCAACACACCTGCTCATCAAGAGAATATGCCCCCTGCAAGGTTGGATCTACCAACCATCCTCGTTAGCGACCAACTGTGTCGGCCATTATCGGGAGTGGATGATCCCTTGATGACCGATACAGTCATTCATCAAAGGGAGATGACCTCGTATTCCCTTTGGTGACCAATTCTATCGTTCATCAAAGAGTCTACATGTATGTATATGTACTCCCTGATCTCGATGAACGATCAAGTTGGTCATCGAAACGACCTTGAACTCGCCTCGATGAGCATTTCTACCGGCCATCAAATACACAATCCAATGGCCGGTATGTATCGGCCATGCAGCTTGTTATGTAGATCAAAGTACATGACTCGAGTGTCTGCCAAACACTTGAGTTATGTAGAAATATATGAAATACACAAGTGATGTGTATCACATTAGGTAAGTGCATGTCATCACATGACATTACTGCTGCCAAACGGGGCCTAAGAATTTTCCGTTGCGAATAGGTGGCTTCCTTTCGTGTTACTTGAAGGTTTTTAGTCGGCATGTGATTTGTGAACCACAAGAAAGAATCCAGACCTTTCACCAACACATAATCCAACTTGCATCTTCAGAAGAAGAAAAAACATCCCGCAGTATGGGCTGGCGGGACGTTTGACTTAGGCCCTGTTTGGAGCCAATATGATCCGGGCAATATATGAGTTTTTTTGCCTGACATCCTATGTGACATCTGATCAGGTCCGCCAAAACTTGATCAGATGTCACAAACTCCAGATTATATTGCGCAATTATATTGGCTCCAAACGGGGCCTTAGAGAATGATTCCATGCATAGAAACTGGCGATCCTATAGATTTTAGCCTGACCCAAATCTAAGATGTAGGAAACTTGGCAGTTACATTTGTGTCTGAAGTGAGGATCAGGTACTTTGATGGCTCAGCAGCTCTCGGGAGATGGCACTCTATAGACCACCGACCCTCCCGGTCTGATAGAAGAAGTTGATCAGGAAAAACCAAACCCAATTCTTCTCAAAGATCAGGAGAGAAGATTGTTGAGTTACTGTGTCCCTAGCTAGGCTTAGAAATAAGCAAAAGGCTGATAGGAGAAATGTTTTCTGTTGATACAAAAAACTTTGCTAGACCCCTGCACCATTTTTCCAAAGCCCTGTAAGTTAGATAAAAGATGCAGTAGGCTTGTATCCAAGTAAGGACCTAAGAGTATAAATAACAGTTGTAAGACATTGAGCTGATCATTCTATGATGATAAAGAGTCATCTCATCAACCAATGAATAAGTTCTAAGTCCATTTTCTTTCATTATCATCAATCAAAATAGAGAGCGGACTCTTGCCTGCTCTGGTATTTTTGCCTTTGTGCATATACACTGCCAGCATATTTGGCTGGGATGAAGTCATCCCAGTTTAACTGGGATGCACTCAACCAATTTAACCACAAATCTTATAATTTTTAGTTATTTGGTGCATGGTAAACAAAAGTTATGAATATGCCGGATAAGTACCTTAGTAGGAGATATGACCAAAAGCCCCCACCCCCTCAAAATTAACCTCTGTTAGTGGGTTACTGCCTAGAAGCTAACCATTATTCAATAATTTATTCAAATCAGTGCTGTGAAATTTTGGGGCATTTTGGGGCATTTTGGGGCACCGTGGCTAAGGTTTGGTAGTCTTCCTTGGTAGGAAATCCGCCAAATCAGACCCACAGTAGCACACACCTTTCCTGGGATGAGATAATGACGCGCAGCTCACCATGTTCCCTTTAAAGGGTCTTCTGCACGCTGTAAAAATTTGGGGGGGGGGGGGGGGGGGGCTTGGGCGCCGCAGTGGGGAGATATATATTTTTCTTTATTTTCCCCATTTTTTGTATAATTAAATTTTTGACTCCCACTCTTGACAGCGGAATTTGTATTCCAACTCCCAAAAAAACCCCGGACCAATTTTGGGTCCTGGCGACCCGCAGCGGATGTCAATTGGCGGTCCTCAGGACGTCAGCAACATTTGGGAGTTGGAAATTGAATTTTTGGGAGTCAATTTCCAACCCCCAAAGGCATATATGACATATATAATAGACAGACCATACAGTGAGGGGGCAAAATAAGTGTATGATGTTTTTTGCTCTGATGACTAGTTTATTGAGGAGGCTAAAATAGGTGGAGAAGGTGGATTGAGAAAAGAAAGGGACTTTAGGGACAAGTGGAAAGACAGAATTCCAACGGAAGAAATCACTTTCTTGGACTGGCTCAAGAAGATGAAAGTAGAAGAACCATGTTTTTATGACGTATGTAATAGCTGCTAATTTCCATAGACTAAAGAAAACCGGTTTGGATTGTGGATGTGATGAATCATGTTTAGGCAGGTAGGCTCAAACAAGATAATGATTTCCATTCCTCAGAGGGTGAGGTTTCTTGACCAAGATTGCCCTTATTATGACGGGATCAAACAGGGCCTAGAAGCTATACGTATTCAATCTACAGGTCTATGACATGTGTCACAGTCAACCACTATCACCATGTTGTTCCGCAGAATCCAAGCGGAAGGTGCTAGAGTGGAATAACAATAAAGCAATCAGGGGGCAAGTAGATTAAGGGAGAGAGGGCTTGGGTGAAGAGACATACTTCCATCAATGACAATAGCTCTGTGTCTACTTATATTTGCAACCCTACTTCCCTACAAAAAATAGATGCACGAGTTGTTGCTGGTTGTTGTGCAAGGATTCATGCATCAAGGAATCGGGGTAGGTTGCGCCCCGCTTCCATCAATGACAATAGCTCTGTGTCTACTTATATTTGCAACCCTACTTCCCTACAAAAAATAGATGCACGAGTTGTTGCTGGTTGTTGTGCAAGGATTCATGCATCAAGGAATCGGGGTTGGTTGCGCCCCGAAAAGATGGTACACCTTGAGCTGCCAAAGTCCCTCTCTCACGACATCTCCCCAGCCCTCAGGAAGTGGCAGCTCATCATCCACACTTCTCATCCTCAACTGAAAAAGGCGAGAAACGGGAGAGATTTTTTTTTGAAGTAGATTCGTATATTATAATGTATATGAGATCGATCAGCAGGATGACAAGAGATCAAAAAAAGAGGAACCGGATTCAGACGTGGTGGAAGACAGCGTACGACAGAAAAGGAACAGGATGGCTCATAAAAGAGGTAGGAAACAGTCCCCGAGAGAGGAGTCACAAGCCTGAAAGAAAAAGATTGGAAGAGCATTTCGTTCGTGTGTGTTTGTGAGGTTTCAGGCGGCTGTTATATATGTGTGTGGGGTGTATAAAGAGGATTGAGAGGAGACAGCAGACGAGAAACGGTCGGTCCAAAAAAGATGAGAACGAAATTGAAGGGTGTTTGGTTTTAAGGTGCGCATATGTATGACGAGGGAAAGAAAAAAAAAAACAAAGAGGAACAAAAAACAAGGATAATAATAGTCGCAACAAAAAGGATTGATCGGTTCTTGGAACGAGAGTCCAAGAGCCCGGTCGAGTGGAATCATTATCCCCGTCGTGTCAACACAAAGCCACCAAAAAACAACAAACATAACAAACAACTAGATCTGTGGGGTGGGGGTGGGAGTAGCAAAGCAGCAGCACACAAAAACGTAGGGTCAGGGCCGGTCTCTGTCGGGTCAAAAATAAAGTCTTTGTTTAGTGGGAGTGTCGGGAAGAAGCAGCAGCATGTCACATCAGACGGGGAGCGGGGGGAAATAATAAAGAACCAAAAAAAAGATAATGAGGATAAAAAAACGGAAAGAGGATCATCTTTTTCTTTTTTTATCAATTATATATTTTCACAATACCGAGCTCGAGTGGGGAAAAAAGGCATCAACGACTTCTTGTGTACAATGACTCCTTTCGACAAGAGGTTGCGGAGCCTTAACCGTCTGGTCAAAAAGAGAGATAGAGGGGAAGAAGTCTTCAATCGGGGCACTGATACTTGGCAGAATAAGTCTGATCAGGCCAGATGGTGGATATGGGGGACGGGTGGATGAGGGCCTGGGACATCCATCGGTGCAGTCAAGCTCTTTCACAATATCTGACGTTCCATCAAATGTTTCCATGCGTCAGGAAGTCTCAACAAGATATACATAGAGGGAGCCCGAAAGCTTACAGAACACCGTCGTTTCGACTTTGTAACCGGCGGCTCCAGAGCAGCAACGATAGCTAGATAAGGAGCCGACAGAAGGTCAGTAAAGCTCGATGAGGCATCAAAGCTGGCAGCCATGCTTCTCGTGCACACAGAGGGGTGACTTACCTTCGTCGAAGACATTCTTCAGGCCCTTCTGGGTCAAGGCCGAGCACTCGACGTATTTGACGGCGCCAAGTTCACGGGCTAGCCGCTCGCCGGCATCCGGTTGGACGGGACGTTGTTTCTGTCGAGCGAGCTTCTCGATGACTGCGCCATCATCTCTTAGATCGACTTGGGTTCCAACGATCAAGCAAGGCACGCCGGGACAGTGGTGATGAACCTGTTCAAACGAAGAACATCGTTCATGAGCAAACTGTTCTGCGTGGTAGACAGGCGGAGGGGCCCGGTTATCGAGCTGCTGATTAGATGAGGAAGGTCAGCTTACCTCCGGGAACCACTTCTCCTTGACGTTCTCAAAGCTTGCCGGGCTGGTGACGGAAAAACAGACTAGGAAGACGTCTGTTTGCGGGTAGGACAGGGGCCGTAACCGATCATAATCCTCCTGACCAGCAGTGTCAAAAAGACCGAGCGTGTAGGGGTCATCCCCAATCATCACGGTGACGGCATAGTTGTCGAATACTGTGGGAACGTATTCCGATGGGAACTTGTTGGTTGTATATCTGTCAGCATAAGGGATGCGTGTATAGATAACGGGTTTGAGATAGGGCAAGAGCAACAGAGATGAAGACAGTCAGAAGGTGGTTGACAAGGAGCAGGGTATCGGAGATATCAAGGGAGCTTGTGAACGCACGAGATAAGCAGACAGGTCTAGGAGGGCGCCAAGAGCCGTTTTCCGATGTGGGGGTTTACCATGTCAATAATCGATCAGTCAGTACGCTTCTCTCTCTATGCGATTGAGCCGGGCGGCTCGAGCAAGGGCAAAGAGAGAGAGGAAAGGAGATAAAGAGGACCAGACCTTTCCGACAGCTCCATCACCGACAACGACACATTTGATAGTCTGCATATTGAATCAAGGACTGGTTATCGGCAGGTCTGATGGTAGCGGCGGCTTCAAAGAGGCTTGAGCAGGCTGTGAGGTCGGTAAGGATGAGGCGCGTAAGGCAGTTCGAGAGAGAGGTAGAGGAAGGTTCGAGGGAGGAGACTGCGCTTAGGGCGGTTGTGTTTTGGCTAGAGAAGTGGGCAGTCTGAGGCTTCCTGAGCAGAGAGGGAGGCTGGTGGGTGGGTGTCAGGCCGAGCAGTTGGGGTGGTGGTGGGCTGGCTGTTCGTCTTGTGTGGGTTGGAGTTGGTTGGTTGTAGATGGGAGTAGAGCGAAAAGGCTGAAAGAGTCAGCGGGGGGACGAACGAAGAGCGGACGGAAAAAAACACACACAAAACTGTAACTAAACAAATAAAATTCGAGTAGAATAGCGCCAAAAAGGGGAGGGGGGAGGGAAAAAAAGGGACAAAACCCATTTCAACCATCAGTCAGTTATGTAATAATCCCAACGCATCATCCACTGCCTTCACACATGCTGTACATGACACATGACCACCCGGTCCCAGCAAACACAACGAGAAACACATCCACTCAAGCCTGCTGGGATGGCCTGGCCAGCACTGTCGTTGTCCTCCTCCCGCCCATCCATCCAGCACCCCTCCCCACTCTCCCCCAAGCCCAGAGAGAAAGAAAGAGACGAGCCAAAACCACCGAGCAGGCCATGGCTTCGCGTCAGCGGTTGTTTGGATAGCCGTAGAGCTCACTACATATCCAATCTAGCCGGCTGGTGAATAATGGCGATCTCGAGCCCGTAGATCTCGTGGATCTTCTTCTACCAGCAACGTGTGTAAGCAAGCTCGGCGGGAAGTTTGTAGTAGCCCAGGCTGGGTTCAGCCGGATCCGGCGGCCAAGGCAGTGGGCCGGCTGTTCGCGTGTTGCGATCTTCCTTGGGTGGTGAGTTGGCGAGGACGTGCTGGTTGCTGCAAAACTTGGGCTGGGAAGGCATAACTCAATCGTTGCTGATTAGAGCCAAGAAGAGGCCCAAGGTGGAGGGCCTTGGTGGCAGTTCCCCGGCTCAGATCCAGCACGAGATTGGAGATCTCTCACTGCAGTAAGCAGCCTTGCTTGGCTGGACAAAGTGTCAAGGGGTGGGCTGGGATGACTGGGATCAGGAGTGTAGTCTCTTGGCTTGGGCTTGAGGCCGAAAGCGTCTGACGATCCTCCTGCTCCTCCTCCTCTCTGCTCCAGCCTGTGCGTGTGGGGATTGAATCCAAAATATTTATTTATTTATGGACATATTTATTGAGGTTTGCGCCAGCCGATCAGTGTATGTATGTATCTCTCTTTGGGTCTATCAAGCTCCTTCAAGCAATGAGTCTTTGATCGAATCCCGTGTAAGGGTGTCCGCCTGGTGAGAGCATCGACAGAACATAAATATATCCTCATCAGGTTGGATACACATCCCTGTGGGCTGTCTGTGTGTGTGCTGCATGAGCGAGCCGAAAAGACCAAGCAAAGCCTGATATGTGCAGACGAATGGTCAAGACGGGCCCTGCCGAGCAAAGCGCGGGGGCGAGGGCGAAGAGCGAGAGTCGAGAGTGGTGGGTTTAGAGATGACGAAAGATGATGGGGGGGGGGGGGGGGGGGCGGGGGGCCTGCCCAGAGGAAGGGGGAGTTGGGTAGATCGGGCTGGGGGGGCTGGGGGGCGCACAGCTTTGCTTGCCTAAGCAGCTAGAGTCCAACGAATGACACCAGCGATATTATCCACCCCGGGCAGGAGGAGACGGAGGGAAGAAGGGGAATCGGATTCTATTAAGGTTGTTGCTGTTGTGTTTTCCATAAGGGGGGGGGGGGGGGGGGGTTATTGGAAAAACCGGAAGAGCAGGGCTGGGTCAGGTGGACTACGGAGCATTTGTAGTCGGACCTGAGGAGATTCACTGGGCGGGATTTCAGGACAACAAACCCTGACAGATACCGGAAGATGGTCAAAAAAGAAAGGAAAAGAAAGAAAGGAAAAGAAAGAAAGGAAAAGAAAGAAAGGAAAAGAAAGAAAGGAAAAGAAAGAAAGGAAAAGAAAGAAAGGAAAAGAAAGAAAGGAAAAGAAAGAAAGGAAAAGAAAGAAAGGAAAAGAAAGAAAGGAAAAGAAAGAAAGAAAGAAAGAAACGAAGTAGTGTACCTAACAAGCTTGGCTATCTATGCTCACCTGATTGAAGTCGGACTGGAGTGGGTTGACAGAGGACTCCGGCTGATCAGATACGAAGTAGTCGAGCTGAAGATGAGAGGTTAATGGTTATCGGTGAGCTAATTGTTTGTGCTGCTTGTATTATTTGCTGTCGTTTGGGGTTGTTTTTGTTGACTGGTAATTGTGTGTTGAGGGCGAAGAGTTCTTCAGGGATAGGTGGTCACGTTCACATGTACCGTTGGGCTGGTTGATTGAGCAATTTGGCCTGGAAATCAGATTGGAACTCGGCTCTTTAGAAAGGGTTCACGACTTTGTAAGCGCACACCTTTTCCAAAGTGTACAACGAACACTTTGTCAATGGAACGTCGTGCCGTTGCTGGATGGACAAGGAGCTACAAGTAGGCGAGGAAAACTGGAGTCATGGGCTTATAAAAGGAAGTGGTGCTTAAAGTACTCATCTCAAGGGGTCTCTCTTCTGCTAAATAAATTGGGTTTTCTCGATCTTATTTTACGTAAATAACAAAACGTGCCGATTCCGAGCCAATCACGGTAAAGACTATTCTTGTGGGTGACAATCACGGATTGCTGGGCCCTGGCTTGCTTTAAATCCTGTTTTCCTGGCTCTGTCCCTGCAAGATGCAATCTTTCTTGTACTTGGCCGCTGGGTATTCCAGGTGGTTTTGACTGTGGCTTGGAAGACAACTGAGTGGCAATCTTGGCTCCTCCACTCCCAACGACCAGATCTACCCTGTTCTCCAACTTCCGACCTCTGCAAGTTCTTGGCAAAAGTTAAGCATAAAAAAAAGGGTAAAAACACGGGGAACTACGGGGTTTTGGACATAAACTTGTGCATTTCGGCCTGAATTGTCTCTATAGCCTTCAGTACCGCCGCCGCATCTCACCAATAGCGCTCACCATTCAACTTCCCTGTTGAAAAACCCCTGCGAACTCATACTACTTGTCCCACCAAGGCTGTCGGATGGGTCTCACCCAAGACACATGACACAGATTGAGGATGGGAGAGGCATAACGTCATGGCCAACGTGTGCCTTGTTTTACATGCCAGAGCCCAGGATGTGGGGCTGTTTCTTCCATGGCCTTGCGCCACTTAGGGCCGTCGCGATAAGTTTTATTGGCATTGGCCCGACTCATAAATAATTTTATTTCTGGGTGCCACATCACCACCTACGTATCCTTCTGGATTGCCATTTGTTTCACCAAGAAGAACTGGAGGGGAATACTATTGCATCTAGTATTTAACGCATTATATAGCTTACAATGTGAAGATTTTCATTGTTCAGCCTCAGTAGCCCAGTGGTAGAGCGTTTGCCTAGTATGCGCTAGCAAAAGGTCCAGTGTTCGACTCACTGTTGAGGCATTTGGTTACTTTGGTTTCCGGCTCGACGGCGGGACCAGGTGGGACCATCCTTTTTGGAAGACCGAAGCGCAGCACGGCGAATCAAGACCCAGATAGTCCGCCTGAGGCTTGAGGGCAACGACGAGAGATGGCAGGCAAGAGAAATGTCAGGCCGAGCTGGGCATCCGGCAAGCCATTAAGCAAGACATCAAGCCTGGTATGCAATCCAGCCTACTCGGCTTTGAGTCCAGGCTTATCAGACCGGGCCCTGAGATCCTTGTTTTCAATAGCCTTGCGGGCGTCGGCCCCCGCAAGCCATCCCCTATCAAGTCGACAAGCAGTCCATGTTGGAATTGATCCGGTGCGCAACGGTATGGGGAGAGAGGGAATCCAGGCCACCAGTATTTTCTATAAATAGTCAGGCCACGAGCTCCGTTAAATGCTCCTTACCCACCATCCCACAACTGTTCCCTCACAGAGCTTCTAACTTTCCCCAACCACCCTCCTAATCCGTTAATTATTTACTTTCCGTTTAAAAATACCAGCCATACAAGATGCGTATCGCTTACGTTGTTGCTGGACTGATTGCCCTGAATGGTGAGTTGCATACATCCCTAGGTTCTGTCGGTTTTTAAGCTCTTCCTGATCGTCTTCTTGCGTTCCCTTTCGTTTAGCAAATATCTCTGATGCGCGTGTCGTTGCGCCTCATGGCGCCCAGGCAAACATCTCCACTCCTGTCCTTGCGAAGAGAGCACCAGCTGAGCGTGGTGACATGAACTCGACGAAGGAGGAGGACGACACCCATGAAGATAAAACGTCCGACTCCGACGATGCCGTCGGCCGTGTCCACTCCAGTGTCCACGGCGCGTCGGACGCCCGGCCCGGTTCTTCCAAATCGGCGCTCCGGACTATCATCCCCGGAGCCCAATCCTCTGACCGGGATGGCTACACCCAGCCCACTCCTTCCGACACCAATCACGGCTCGCCGCTCGATAAGCTCACGTTTTTGATCAAGCCTGTCGCACACAAGGCCACCCACGAAGTTCCAGCTGAGGTCGAATCCCACGCTCCCCAGCCTGCTGATGCGCTCCTCAGAGCTATTGAGCACTTCCGTGAGGATGTCACCCATCAGCTTCCGGTCCATGTCCCGGGCGACATTGTGTCTTCCACAACCTCAAGCCCTCTCTCAGCCCCGTCGCACCTAGTCACCCCAGTCATCGAGCAGTTGCCAATCGGCCAGACTGCTGGTAATGGTGCTTACGGAGATGCCCTCCCTTTGTCCCAAGTCACCAACACAATCCACTCGACCATCCCAAATGTTGCCCAAGACCCGTCTTCCTTAATCTCCAACTTGCCTGTGGGCGGCTCGCGACAAGCCAGCAACTTGATCCATTCCACTCTCCCTAATCTGGCCGGCATCACCCCGAACCTATCCAACCTTCCTTTACCAATCGTTGGCGGCAACCCCGGTGGTTCCGATAGCGGCCTTCCAGTGCCTATTCCCTCTGACCCAACTAGCATTATCAGTCCCATCATTTCAAGTATTCCAGTAGGGGGCATCGCAAGCGCTCTCCCAGTATCAGAACCAACCAATGTAGTCAACCGAGTCTTCTCCAACTTGCCAGTTGGCCAATCTCCCATAGGATCTCTTCCGGTCGACCCCTCAACTGTGGCTAGCCCCATCCTCTCCGGCTTACCGGTTGTCGGTAACGGGAATGCCGGATCCCCTTTAAGCTCCCTTCCTCTCGACCCGTCCACCTTGGTTAACCCAGTTATCTCCAACTTGCCCGGTGGCCAATCAGGCGGCAACATCATCCCCGGATCCACCTTGAGTTCTCTCCCAGTTGACCCTACTAACTTGGCCAATCGAGTCATCTCCAACTTGCCAATTGTTGACGGAAGCTCCGGATCCCCCTTGAGCTCTCTCCCGGTGGACCCCTCCACTCTGGTCAGTCCGATCCTTTCGAACTTGCCTGTGGGCCAGTCAAACGGCTACACTCAAGGCCCCGGAACGCCTTTGGACACTCTCACCAACCCAACTGGTTTGGTCAGCCCCATCCTATCCAACTTGCCAGGAGATCAATCCGTTGGCAACATTATCTCCGGATCCCCCTTGAGCTCTCTCCCTGTGGACCCCGCAAACGTGGTCAATCGAGTCATCTCTAACCCATTAGGTGATGTGAGCTCCCTTCCAGTCGACCCATCCACTCTGGTCAGCCCGATCCTCTCAGGCCTTCCAGTAGGCGGCGCCGGAAGTTCCGGATCTCCCTCGAGCTCCCTCCCAGTCGACCCATCCACTTTGGTCAGCCCGATACTCTCTAACCTACCAGCCGGAGTCGCCAGCCCCTTGAACAGTCTCCCGGTCGACCCCACTGGGTTGGTCAGCCCGATCCTCTCAAACGTGCCAGTCGGACCCAGTGCCGGGAGCCCCTTGGACGGTCTACCAGTCGACCCAACTACCTTGGTCAACCCTATTCTGTCGAACTTGCCGGTAACTCAATCTGTTAGCAACGTGATTCCTGGAGCCCCGTTGAACTCTCTCCCTCTTGACCCGGCAAGCTTGGTCAACCGTGTCATCTCTAACCCGCCCGGCGGTGTCAGCTCCCTTCCAGTCGACCCATCCACTTTGGTCAGCCCGATACTCTCTAACTTACCAGCCGGAGTCGCCAGCCCCTTGAACAGTCTCCCGGTCGACCCCACTGGGTTGGTCAGCCCGATCCTCTCAAACGTGCCAGTCGGACCCAGTGCCGGGAGCCCCTTGAACGGTCTACCAGTCGACCCAACTACCTTGGTCAGCCCTATTCTTTCGAACTTGCCGGTGGCTCAATCTGTTGGCAACGTGATTCCCGGAGCCCCGTTGAGCTCTCTCCCTCTTGACCCGGCAAGCTTGGTCAACCGGGTCATCTCTAACCCATCAGGCGGTGACGGCACCTCTGGATCCCCCTTGAGCTCCCTCCCAGTCGACCCATCCACTTTGGTCAGCCCAGTCCTCTCAACCTTACCCCTGGGCCAGCTAGCCAGCACTGGAACCTCTGGAGCACCCTTAAGCTCTCTTCCAGTCAACCCATCCACATTGGTCGCCCCGGTTCTATCCGGTAACCTACCTGTCGTCGGATCGGTTACCGACACAGTTAATTCGCCCCTCTCCAGTTTGCCCATCTCAAACACCAACCCCACCACTGGCTACTACTGATCTTCCCTCAGATGCTCTCTCATGATCTCCTGGTTTTTTTCTATCTTTGAATCCTCATGTTCTCTCTGCTTTTTCCATCCCTCATGACTTCTAGTCTGCAGCACTTGTAATTTTCTGTCCTCATTAACTGAACCTCAAACCTAATAATAATTATCATCATTTTACAAGCATACTTTTGCTGAAACTGTGCCTCCTTCCTTCTTGCAGTGAAAATTTGGAGCTCCCCGCAGTGATCTGTGGAGCAGACAAGGCTACTAACATTGGTGTGCACAATCTTCCCTTTTCCCTCTCTTTTGTCATCCGCCAACCCTTTTGTTGCTTGTTTTAACTCTTGTAATTTTCAGTCTCTATCACATGTAACCTTTTGTTTTTATTTTTGTTGAGTTGACTGAAACCTAATAATAATGATCATCATTTTGCAAGTGTAATCTACGCTGCAACTGTGCCTCTTTGTTTTTTTGAAAACACAAACGGCAAGTAGGTGTACAGCTCCCTAGATTATATGTAGCAAACAAGATATATTCTCCAAGTTGTTGGAATTCCAGTCCCTCTATAACCCATCATCTTCTTAGTAAATTAAGGCTAGAGAAGTAACATGGAGTTGAAATTGCTTGTGAATGTAATTGAGGGGGACCAGCATTTTTGGAAGACGGGAAAAAATATAAAAGACGCGTCAAAATTCCAACACAGCAAGACATGTGAACTTGTAGCACAGGCCCGTCGGCGGCCACCGGAGAGGGGAAATCGACAAGCGCCGTAACGGACCAATCAGCTGACTATGCTTTTTTTTGATGTGAGTCGGGATTTCTTTTCGCTGGCTGATTGTGTAGGCCTCGAGCACCCCCAGCACTAGTAGATATCATGGATGGCTCAGGGTACATGCTCAGCAGATGTAAATATATGATTCTACGAATGATCGATCGATGAGCATCCAGACACATGAAAAAAGGAAGGATTCTTCGAGGATTCAAGATCAAACTACTAAACAAGATATTCTGAGGAAGTCACTGTATCTGTAAAATGTAAAATGTGCTCATTGGTTCCGGTCTCACATGACGATTAAGCTTGGCATCTTATACTGTAGAATTGCATACATGAAGAGATTGTTTTGGTGAATCAAAGACGGTGGGAAGAAAGGTTTTGGTTATGTAGATGATGTTATGCACAACTCCGCGCGCAGTTCTCATATTAATGACGCATCAATATCGGACTGGACGATGATCAGCGGAGTTATTATCGCTGATGGGATTGTATCCATTGATTAATCTTCGGACTGAACGACATTTCTTTCAAGAACGGTTTGAATTGATCGGTGATTCCAAAGATCCCGGCCTTCAGACCTGTTTGTTAGGAAATCACCCAAATCAATCCCAACTGAAAACGACGCGAAGTTAAAAGGGAAACACGTACGGGTTAATAAGGGATGGAGGTGCTCATCTAGAGCCAAATGGAAGTGAATCTGAACTGGGTCTAGCTCAGTTGGAGCCGACGAACCGGCTTGCACGGAAGAAGTTTGCACCCCAAACTCGGTACAAATTTTTGTGTGAAGCCGATCAAGCGCGTCAAAACAGTCGACCAGACTTTCCATGATGCGCGGGATTTGGTCTTGTAGTACACCATACTGATCCTCCGTCAACGACGCGCAGGTGAAGTTCGTGACCGCTGGAAACCACCGTCCCCACGTCCAAAAGGAAGGACGTTAAGCTGTCGACTCCGGTAAGGCAGTGCATAGAAAAATTTACATACCCTCGACCGAAAACATACATAGTTGGCGACTGGAGAGACACTTCTCGAGCTCGTCTGTTATCGACGGAGAAAAGAGCCAGTTTTCCAATCGAATGCCAGCGTCTGAAGACTTCAGGAGAGGACTGTGGAGCATAATCTTCCAAATGCTTGGCACAATTTTTTCACGCTTCTGAGGAGTAGAGCTTTGCAAGGAGGATTGTGAAGATGGAGAGGGCTCGGAATTGTCACCAGTGGTGATGGCAGACGTTGATCTGGTGTCAACTTTTCGACTCTGGTCTCGTTGGAAGATTTCTGGAATTTGGTAATCGGATTCAGTCGTCTGCTTTTTCATCGTTGTGTTAGACAGCTGGGATCGGGTGGGGATTGGCACTGGGTGTTCTTGACCACTCTCACTGGAAAGAAGCTTTCTCAAGAAAACCTGTTTCATCGAGTTAGAATTGGAGCTTGTGTTGAACAGCTGGGGTAGATCGGTCTTCAAGGCTGAGTGGGTACCGAGCGAAGGTTTATTAGGCCCCTTTGAGGATTGGGCGGTCGAGGCTGGGTCTGTTGAAGGGTAGTTTAGTTGTAAATCTATCTGGATAAATCAACTTGATTCTTGTTTGAAGAAGACAAAAAAACTTACTTTTCTGAATCGATTGTCCTCCAGACTGGATCATTAGGTTTGTAGTGTTAATGATGTTCAGACACTCTTCGATTATCAAATTCAATAATCGGGGAGTGGTTCTGATATCCTTGAAGATTGTGGATCGACGTGCAGGATCACTCCATGATATATGGGCGAGCTCTCGGATGGCGTAATGCTGTAGATAGAACGAGTGGGATTGAAGAACTGAAAACCCACCAAGTTGACATGTGGTTACTTACCTGGACGCGAGGGTCGGAAGACCGAATTCCTCCTAACAAGCATTGATTGGGTTCCGTGGCAAAGCGAGAAAGATCAAGTGGTTGGGTCGAATATACGTCCCATAGCGCTTGCACGATTTCCCACATGGTGATAAGCAATACATTAACCATCACCAGTCTTATAGTAGACGTTAACGTGAAGATCGAGTCGAACTTGATCAGCATCACCATGTGAGGCTTAATGTGCTTGGTCAATTGGGTGTACTTCGAGAAGACGATCGCCCTGATCAGGTATCTCCGCGAAATGAGATAAACCGGCAGAAACGTGGCAGAACAATAAACCACTGATCTCCGTACAAATTCAATCCGAGAGTCAAGTGATTTCCAAATCCTGTGAGGAATTGTAAGCTGACAGGATTATTTGTAACATATCAGTAGGAGAACAGCAATATAAATTAGACGTGCTTCCTGGACAAAAAGGCTTACATGCTCGGACACATCTAATGGACGGTAATGCCAGTTACCATGATAGATTGCAGAGAATGAATAGCAAAAGGCAGTGTACCAGCATGCTGCCAGTAGAAAGATAGGTCGCTCGTTGATTTGGGTGACTCCTCGTCTGGGAAATAAGATTTCAAGGGGAAAGCTCGGTGATCGTGAAGATGAAATCCTGGCAAACTGAGATCATGAGAATGAACCTACCCTGGTATGCTTTTGAAGAGACCCAATTCAGGGTTTTCGTTCAATGCCAAAGCCGCTGTTACGTACGTCAGACAAAGTAAGGAGCCGCTAATAGAGCAAAAAAGGGTTGAGGTGATGAATTCGGTGGATTTCAATACCGCCCAGAATTTGGCATATCGATTGGGGGCGTATAAGCTAGATGCTACAGAGAATTTAAAAGATTTTTGATTATTATTCTCCATAATCGGGCCCTAATCGGACACTCTGGAGGTTGGAGATAGTAGAAAAGGATAAGAACAAACCTGTAAGTTGCAATCTCCTCAACATCATCAGCGGGATAGTTGCACTTGCCCAATTAGCTCCGGCCATGATCCAAGTAGTTATCCGAATCCCGTTCCACAACGCGGCTGAAGGGTATTTCGTGGGATAATGCGAGCGATTAAAGCAAACAATTAGCCTCTTGGTGGATTGGACTCCCGCGTGTATGGGTAAACTTTTGTCCTTGGGTACTGACATAAACTATCTAACATAACAAACCATAGGACAAGATTACTCAGAAGATAACTCATCACACAAAAGTGGTATGTTCGCCTTCGAAGGATGACCTGATCGCAGCCCAGAAAAGGGTAACTTCAGTTAATTCTTGTCGATCAGTGGTTTTGGAAGACAGGAAAAGAAGAAAAAAAGTTCGATCGACCGACATGATAGAGTCGAGTGTAGTTAGGCCCATTGGATTGAAGTGCGTGCTCGTTATGAGTCCGAGTGGGCATTCTTGCTGAGGAGCTGGGTGGTTGTGTTGGGTGGTGAGTGGCCAGACCGGACCGGGCGCTCCGTGGACTGTCGCGTCCCACTTTTCGATCACGGTAAACCCTCGGGGTCCCGCCGAAACCACCCGGGAAACACGTTGGTTTTCCATTCCCCCCTTCATGCGCCCCCTTAACTAACCCGAGTCCCCCCTGGTGGGAGGCTCGCTGTGGCTGGCGGCGAAGCTAACTTAACTAAGACCCTCTCTTTGTGGAGGGGGGACGCCGTCCCGCAGGGACCCTCCGAAGGAGGTCCTTCGGAGGCTCGCTTCGCGAGGGGCGCTCCGCGCCAGCCAGGCTACACCAGGCCCTCCGAAGAGGGTCTTATGTTAAGTTAGGCGGCGAAGCCGCCCCTCCAGCAGCTGGGAGGGACTTGCGCATTATCCCAAATTTTACGAGGGAGCAGAAAGCTCGTTTGGCTGAGAGGTTTTAAAATTTTTATAGCTCCTCCCCCAGCCTCTCCACCAATATGCCCTATCTGTACCCTACACGGCGGGGGTGCTTCCTGGCCCGCCCGTTTGTGGAGACGACGGGATCACCGGCTCTGTGAAATCCACGTGGATTTCACTGCTCCCCCCGTCGGTACCACCCTCCCGGGGAAGATGGGTGGACACGACTGGCTTTCCCGTCGTCTCCACCCGCCCGGGATTTCCTCGTCATTCCGATGGGGAAAATGACGACGATTCCACGGCTGCCTCTGGGATCCCGGTGGAAACTGTCCCCGTGAGTTCCTCGTCGTTCTCACACGGATGCCCTTGCATTGCCGGTGTTAGGGCTATTTCAGTGATATCGGCTGGCTCGTGTGCGTTTTGAGGACACTCAACGGCTCCCAAGGGAAGCGACGACTTGATCCCCGGCCCCGCCATCCCGCCCTCTGACCTCCTCACGGCCCCTGGAGGCTCACCTTCACACCATCAACCCCACATGCGACTGGGGTGATGTCTCACGCGAACTTGACAATGCCCGTGACCAAGAGGACCCAGGGCCGTCGATGTACTCGGAAGATTCGGAACCGGCGCCGAAGAAAGCTCGGAGCAGAATCTCGGAGTTCTTGCAGCCCCAAGATAGCTCAGACATGGAAGAGGCTGATCCAGCGTTGATCAACTTCCATGAACCTG
Organism: Puccinia triticina; assembly: GCF_026914185.1. Taxonomy (NCBI): domain Eukaryota; kingdom Fungi; phylum Basidiomycota; class Pucciniomycetes; order Pucciniales; family Pucciniaceae; genus Puccinia; species Puccinia triticina. The sequence continues at coordinate 5,655,070 of NC_070564.1, read as the reverse complement.
CTACCAGCCGCCCGTCTTTCGGTCCTCCGCCTAACCGGTCCTCTTTATCCGTACCCAGCCTGCAGAACATCCAAGAACACGACGACCTGATCAACATGAGTTTTGAGGAAAATCCTGCTCCAAAGCCGGCATTGGTTCTACCTGGCCCTTCCAACTCCGGGCCATCTCTTCTAAGCACATCTGCTGAGTCTATCTCAAGAGCCGGAAGCTTTCCCAGAACTTCCCTCAAGCCGGTACTCCCCAGACTATCTTCGATCCGTGCCCTTCCGCGGTTATCTTCGGCATCTCCATCCCGCCGCCTATCCGGCTCCCTCTCAGGCTCTCCAAAAAATCTCCGCCTGTCCTTCGCGTCCCCCCGCCGCTTAGTGTTTCCAGCCGGTATGTCCAACCAGGCAAACCAGAACAGCGTAAGTGCAACAACATGTTCTCTTGTCCCGGTCTGGCCCGCTTAATATCAACTGACCATTTGGAGACCATTATTCTATCTTAGTCATCTTGCAGCTTACGTCAAAAGACAGAACTCTTGGACTACACAACCAAGGAACATGAGGGCGAGATCTCGCGGAATGCGCAAAAGCACAAAAAAACTTGGTTGAGATGAGAGCTAAACAAGACTGCCATCTCTTCGACATCAAGATGTATCTCCACCTCGACCCATTTGACCCCAAGCAACCCTATTGCAACGTGCGGAAGGTCAAGCTTCGGTGGGCCGGGCCATCGGTGCCAATAGCAGAGCAGGACGAGCCGCTCATTCGGCAGGTTGAGCAGTCCTTCTTCGGCCATCTGAAGGCCCACTTCGACGGCAAAAAAGTCCAGGGAAGAGTCAGAGTACGTCCCCTCCTCCCTCTCCCTCGCTGTTTGTCCCAGAAAGCGTCCCCTGAAGTCCGGCGTTGGTTATGCAGGAGCTCGTCCAGCAAATCTCGTCGATGTGGTACCACACCCACCAACTGATCTGGGAGATCACCAACGCCCAGACCCGGTTCAGTGTCACTGTCGACATCCTTGAGCCGTTGCCGGCCAAACGCAGGGCCCGTGTCTCCGCCGCGCCCACCCCGGGAAGCCTGACCATGGACGTCCGCGTCTCCATCCGCTGATACATCCACCCAAAATTCACTCCGATCTCATCTTTCTTGTGATTGCACTCTTTCAGATCAAGGAGTAAACTCGCCAATACCTCAAAACTCGTGATACGGATTTGAAAACCGTTTAGCTCTTGAAAACTCACTTTTCTCTCATTTCTCTCAATTTTCTTTTATTTCTTGCTTCTCTTTGTGATTTGTTTTTTTTATCTATAAATCCCTTTTTTTTATGTTTTTACAATGATATGCAATGTAGCGTGTGGTACCCTGGTGGTACCACATTCTGTAATATTACCCGCGTTTTTGATCCGCTCCGCCCCCCCCTCCCCCCGGGTTACCTAACCAACCCACATCTTGTGGGCCCGACCCGCCCGTGGGTATCACGGCGAATCCACGGGGAGTCCACGGTTGAAGGACCCGTGGTCCACCCGTGGGCCTGACCTCCACGTCGTGATCACAGGGAATCCACGCGGTGCCAAAATCTGCCGTGGAATCCACGGGTGATCCTCCCGGTGGTGAACCCGTGATTCCCTGGACCAAAAGCCGCTGGTCCGACCTCGCGCGCGGCTACCACGTGATTTCCCCGGGTGTATGCTACTTTTCTTTCTCTAGAATTTGGTCTACTCAGATTTTTTCTATCACAATCTGTTGACCTTTTCAAAAGATCAAAAATGCACAAGTCTTCCAAATGAGGCTCCAGGAGTTGTTTTCTGGCTACAAGATAGATAAGTGGCTCAAATTCCTTGCAAGAACAGAACCTACAACTCTGTGTGTTCAGTTTTTTCATAGGGTCTTGGAAAAACGACTCCCAACTTTTGGGAAAACGACTCCCATACGTCCGCGCGACTATTTTTCGACCAGCGCTTGAGGTCGACCTAGACCCTTTTTTTGGGAGTTGTTGACCCAAAATAATTTTATTTTGGGAGTCGTCCCCACTAATTTTTATTAATATTTTTGCTTATTCATGAACAACCATAACTTCTTTCTCCCATCTACCACATGATTAAAAATTTGAGAGCACAGAGAAATATACATAAAAAGACAATACTGAAAGTATTAGCAGTATTGTCCCATCAGAAAATGAGATATATGGGATGTGTGCCAAAATTAGTAGGAAAATAACTGCTGACTGTGTAACTTTTGTGTTACACCCAAAATGACCACAAATTTCAGGGATATCTGAAGACTGCATAAACTCTGTGATATAAATTTTTTGGCATTATTGTTCCATCAGAACATGACACATAAGGGGCGTGCCGAATGCTTAGTAGGAAATGACTGCTAACTGTGTAACTTTTGTGTTACACACCCAAACAGTCTAAAATTTTCAGGGATATTTCAAGACTTTAACTCCTCTGCGCTATAAGGTTTGTGGCATTAGTGTGCCATCAGAAAATGAGATATGAAGGGTGCAGCTCCACAATAGAAATGCTCCCTACCAGCGCACAATTTGTACCTCATGTTTGATGACACAAACTCTCAGAGCTGCCAGAAATAATAAGGACAAGAAAATAAAAACAGTGTCTATTCAAAAAATACTAGAGAGTAATAATCACAATATTTATTCAAAAAATACTAGAGAGTAATAATCACAATATTTATTCAAAAAATACTAGAAAAACCACCAATACATGAAAACTACAAATGGAAATACTAGTAAAATTTACCACTCTTATCAGGAAAGAGGAGGTTTCTTCCACCTGTTTGAGGAAAACAATCAGAGTATCTTGCCTCCCAACCTCGTGCCTCTGGGTTGGCATTTAGCTTCCAGCTCTTGTGTAGGGAAGGGGCAGGGAAGACGTCAGGGGAGGATAATTCTAGGTCCACAAAGTGATCAAGTTGCCGGATGAAAGCCAAGAAGATCGGGGGGTTTTTGTTAGGAGGGCAGAAGGAGGGAAGGAAAGTTTGAGACCACTCTTAAGTGAAATAAAAAACTGGCCATTGGAAAGTGTTGGCCAGTGCTTTGCCGGAAGAGGGCATCGCCATCCAATGAGCCACACCGCAACCTTTGGTACCAGAAAAGTTTATTCTGGCCAGAGTCAACTTGATGTTGTGGAAATGTCCCAACATCACATACCACTCGCCTTGTTTGCTGATTTTGTCGGCTAGAGCTTCTCGGACTGCACCCCAAGCGCCCTGACCACTCCCCAAGCACCATGCCACCGTGAAAAATCCACAATGGCCATCTGACTCGACATCAATGATCCGCTTGACCGAGGTTCTGATGATGATTGGGAGTTGATTGAGCCAATTCGGTCGGTCAACTGGTTCTTTGGATGGTGGTGGGGGGACTGGAGCTGTTGGTGGTGGAGGGACTGGAGCTGTTGGCGGTGGAGGGACTTGCGGATGAGGTACCCGGCTCAATTTCGGCGGAGGGGCGGGGGCAGAAGAGGTTGATTGAGCAGGAGGGGAAGGGGAAGGTGGAGCTGGCTTCTTAGCGGTGGCGCGGGTCGGACGTTGCCACGGAGGCGCAGGGGCAGATGAGGTTGATTGCACAGGAGGGGAAGGGGAAGGTGGAGCTCGCATCTTCCCAGCGGCGCGGGACGGACTTTGCAGCAGAGGGGCGGCGGCAGACAAGGCTGGGGAAGGGGAAGGTGGATCTGGCTTCTTAGGCGCGTCACGGACTGGTTTGCAGCGCTTTGTTGGGACTTGGGCTTTTGGCGGCGGAGGAGGAGGAAGCGCAGGTGAGGAGGGTGATGGTGATGGAGACGGCGACAGAGAAGGAGTTGGAGAAGGAGACAGAGAGACGTTCTTGGCGGTCTTTGACTTTTAGGCCGGGAGTTTCCTCTTCTTGGGCACTGGTTCCTTCTTCTTCTTGTCTTGCTTCTTCTTCTTCTTGTCTTGCTTCTTCTTCTTCTCCTCTTCTTTCTTCCTTTTTTTTTTTGCTCCTTCTCTTCTGTCTTCTTTCTTCATTTGTTTCATTTCTTCCTTCTCCACTTTTCTGGTTTCTGCTAGCTTCTGTTTCTTGGACTTCATCATCACTCCTTCTTCATTCTTCCTTTTATTTTCAACATGTTCGAAGGCGGAGGGGTCCCTTTTTGTAGATTTTGGTTTGTTTGGCGCGCCTTTTGGACATCCACAGGTGGCCTGAGCTTGTGTTGGTTCCTGGATTGTCACGACAGTTCCAGAGCCTTCCAATAGGCTGTTGAGAGCCTGTAAATGGGCGGCCATCTGCGCAGGATTCATCTGCAGGAGCCTTTTGCGGATCCGGTTGACTTGCTCTATTTGGGCTAGATCAGCGTTGGTGTCAAGTGCATGAAGATCCTGGGGGGAATGAAAAGACTCCAGTTAGTAAGGGAATGGCGCAGGGGAGTTTAAAAATTGGAGAGAGGGATGGCAGAGGGGCAGTGGCAATGGCCGGAACAATGGGAATTGGCGGGAGTTGTTCTTCCAATTGAGGCTCCGCGGCTGGGTGATTTGGGAGTTGTTGAGAGTTGTTATGCTAATTGGCATGCCACACGGACGGAAAATGGGAGTCTTTCCTGTCCCTGGGACGCGCGGGGGTAAACGGGAGTCGTTGGAGAAAAATGGGATTCGTCCACGGAAAAATGGGAGTCGTCATAGCAAAAACAGGAGTTGTCCACAAAAACCAGCCATCCAAGGCCCCCCCACATGACAAAAAGATAAAAAAAAAGACCAGATCTTACCTTCATGTGCCACTGGACATGAAAATCCTTAGGGAGTATCTTCTTGCCATCCATTGCGTGCTGCCAGAGTGTATGCTTACAGGGAATTCCCATCCGGTTTTTGTAACACCTGTTGCACCTGTGCCAATTCTCCAGGTCAACACTTGCTCTCAGATTATCCTGCGCCTTCCAGAGAGCAAAGTGGGTGATCCGGTGTGGTGCGCCATTTGGTACACGCGGGGAACAACACTCATTCGCGGCGCGGCGCGCGGGTGGACGGCAAGATCAAATCTTCAAGGTATCAAGATCTCAGGTGGCGCGGCGGCCATCTTCCTCAAGACGTTTCAGGAGCTTCCCAATTTCTTGTATCTTTTTCCCTTTTTACTCTTTCATGATGCTTGTTTCTTAACCTTGGTTTTCTTTTCCTTTCTTTACTGCGCGCGTTGGATGGTTTCAGTGGGAAGGGTTTGGTTTAGTTCTTTTGTTTGTTGTTTCTTGTTGTGTCTTGGTGTATGTGCGCGTGTGCGGGGTGTGATGACGGGTCCGCAGTCCGCGGCGCCTCCTGGAGTCTGAGTTCGCCCACAAACTCAGAGGAAGGGGGGCATGGAACCTAGCTGATCCCATTAGGAATCCATCAGAAGTTTATCTCTCATTATCCGGCGCCCTCCAAAGCGCCATACTGAATCTTATTGATCCTCAAGAATCGCTTCCTTAATCCAAGCTTTCTTCTTCCCTCAAAACAACAAACCGCCGACGCGCGCTCAACGCCGTCGTAAAATCTTCCCACCCCCCAAACCTCAACGCTTAGCCGATCCTCATTGCTCATCCCGACCATCACCCGGAGGGCACATAAAATTTCTTTTCCCACATTCCCCTCCAACTAACTGCCGCCGGCCTGCACCGGACGGAGTTCCACATTTGGTCCTCCGAGCCGGGATCGAACCAGCGACCTCAAGATTTACAGTCTCGCCGAATTTTCACGGTGTTCAAGACGCTGGGCGGTCTAGTTTTATTTTTTTTAGGTTTCCTTTCCTTTCTTTTTGTACAGACTCGAGTTCTTCCCATTGGAATTCGTCTCAGATTTTGTGTGTTCAGTAGCGGAGGCAAGGAGAACTAGAAGTAAGTCCTCCCCAATAGTGCACCTCCGAGGGCTTCTCTACAATCATGTCGAAGCATTACGTTGCCACAGCTGTGAGCCGCCTCGACTTTTTCCGTTTCCTGCTTCTAGATCATCATGGAAGCGTCTCAGAGTTCGGGATCATCGCGCAAGATGGTAAAAATCAAGCCTCAAGATCGTGGTCTGAAGTTTACGGGTACGCGCGTCGAAGCGTTCCTTCGTCAGTATGAGTTAGCGGCCAATTTGGATGGCGCTTTGGATGAGGACAAGGTTCTACAGATCCCATCGTTCCTTGGAAGCAAGGACATTCAAGATGCTGTGTGGGACATGAGTGGCTATGCAACAAAGTCATGGGCCACACTCCGCAAGCAGATGATCGAACGATGGGGCCAGGTAGACGCAGTCCGCTACACGGTCGCCGACCTGCAAGCTCTCAAAGATTTGTGGTCCGCCAAAGGCGGCATTTCTACGTTGGACGCGTACAGGTCTTTCAAATCGGTGTTTGACGTCATCTTGTCCTATCTGATCCGTTACCAGCATCTATCATTGGAGGATCTGGCCGTCGACCATTTCTTCTTTGCGTTTTCATCCGGTTTCCAACAGCGTATCAAGTCTTATCTAGTCAAGGAGAAGAAGATGGTTAAAACATTGGATGGTCAATATCGCCTCCCGGTCCTTAGCGAATTAAGAGCGGCTGTCAAATCTGAGATGGAAGAGGAAGTGGCTTTTACCTCAGAGCCAATCAAACCCGAGCCGGTCGCGGCCCCGAAGTCAGAGTTCAAGACGGCCAACGACATCATGCAAAAGATGGAGGACGACCGACGTCCTAAAGAGGCCCCTGTATCAGACAAAGCTCCAGCAACCGTAGACAAGATCTCCAAGATGTTGCAGTCTTTCGAGCAACGTTTGGAGAAGAAGTTCGTGATGAAGGGCGCTCCTTCTACTCCGGGCGCGCCGCGCGAATCTCGTGGGCCGTTGGTTTGCTATTATTGTCATCGTGAGGGACACGGCACGGGGCGCTGCATGGAATTGGTCAAGGATAAGGAGGCCAACCTAGTCGAGCAGAAGGGCAACAACTTCTTCCTGCCCAATGGAGCATTGATCCCGTTCGATTCTTCTCGACCGATCCGACATGTAGTGGCTTTGTTTCAGCCAAAGACCGCGGCGGTTTCTGCTTTGGGTGAATTCAGAGCCACTTGTGGATCACTCGAGCCGTGGTACCCCCCGGCGGTTTCCTCTCAAAGTTTTGCGGGAACCTACGAGGCGGACCCAGCTCGTAGGAAGCACGAGGCCCCAAAGCCTTTCAAGGCGCCAATAGTCCCACCTTTGGCAGGAAGGAAGCCAGTTAAGAAGACCACGACTCCTCATGAAGATTCCGATGCGGAGGACATGGACGAGGAGCCGGAGCTTTTTGAGAGGAGCTCGGTTACGCCGATGGCAGATCCGGTTCCTTTAAGCGCGGGCGCACCCGAGTCGACTAGCAAGTCAAAGCCACCCGTCCAGAAGGTCCGCTTTGAGAGGGCTATCTCTAAGGATCAACCACACATTATCGACGACATGATCAAGAAAGTTTCGGACCTTCCAGTTCCGGGCGTTACTATTAGGGAGCTGCTGGCGATTTCTCCGGCTATGGCGGAGGGCTGGAAGAAATGGGTGACTAAGCGCCGCGTGGAAGCGGGTACCGAGGAGCTTAGGACGGCTTCCGGCACGTTGTTGGCGGAGGGACCTGATCCGGAAGGCCCCGGCTCAGATTCACGGCTCTATTCCTGTCCTCTTGGTTTTCTCCCCTGTTTGGTGGGAGAGGAGGAGAGTTCTGCGTCCCCGATGATCGACTCTGGCTTGCAACTGAACTTGATCTCAAACGCGTTGGCAAATAAATTCAATATCAGCCCGCGAGTTAACTTTAGTTCGGCCGTCTGGGGCATCGGCAACCAGTCCTGTGAGCTCATGGGAGTCGCAGAGGATGTCCAGATTCGTGTGGGCAGGACCATTGTGGGATCCTGTCATTTTTGGATCACTCGCGCCGATGGACCGCTCATTTTGGGGCGACCTTTCCTCATAGACTTCAAGGCGACCTTGATTTATTCCGGTCAAGGCGGCGAGAAGATTGTGCTGCCAGACCCGGAAGGCCGGCAGATTGAGATTTCGTTGTGCGCCACGGATCAAGGGCGATGGGAGCGCGATTTTCCCGGGAAGGGAAAGAAGGCTGTTCTTTCGAGAATGGCCGTTGTTCAAGATGATTCGGACGAAGAATCTCATTTTTTATGATTCCAGTTAATCCTGCAAGCAGCCGAGCTAATGTAGAGTCTCGCCCTCGAGCTGCTGGATTAACTTATTCTCAAGAGGCTCAACGGTCGCGTTTTCCTCCCTTATCTCAACTTCATCAAAACATTAAAGTAAAAAAACACCAGAAAACAACTCAAGATCTCAATAATATTCCAACTTTCCCTCCTCGAGGTTTCCAGTTTCCTTTTCTCGACTCAACTCTCTCATCGGCCCATCTCTCAGCGATCCAAGAACCTTCGGCAGGCGGGAATCCATCGGAAGGGGAAACGGGGTGCCCGAGGAGACGGGAAGAAACGAAAGTAAGTTCCTCCCAGTTGTGCACCTCCGGGCTAGATGCCATCCCTGTTGTCGAAAACTCTACGTTTGCCACACTTGTGAGCCGCCCCCGCGTTTCGTCCTTTGTTTCAGTTCTGGGTTGCCCAACGTCGTTTGCGGACCGTCTCTGCAACGAGAAAAAACTAGCTTTTGAAACCCGTCTCCGCAACGAGAATAAACTAGCCGTTCCTCAAGATAGTCTCCGTGATGAGGATAAACTAGATACGTCTCCCAACGTCCTCCGCAATGAGGGTAATCTAGCTCAACTCCGCGATGAGCCTAAACTCCCAAGCCTCCGCAACGAGGTAAAACTAAAGATCCTCCGTGAAGAGGTAAAACTATTATTCTCTTTGAAGTGCGAAGGAGGCGAGGTGGAATTTGAGGCGCCGTGGGGGGACTTTGGACACAAAGTAAGTTCTGACCAAAGTGCACCTCTGGAGCTTGATGCTACGCAAATTCGTTGTACCCTACCTTGTGCCACTATCGTGAGCGAAAGACGTCCGCCTGGTTTCTCTTTTTCAGGTAAGGCGGCGTTTGAGGATCAACAAGAGCACCGCACCTGGAATTTGATGGAGCATGGCCTACGGTTCGCGGATCAAACGGCACTCTCTGAAGCATGGGCTGAAGGCGGATTCTTAGTGTTTGCGGCCAAGTATAAGCCGGTCGACAAGAAGGTCAAGCCGGTTAATTCTCCCATGCCCCAGGGCCTGAACCCTCCTCTTCGACGCCCGCCCCTATCTCGTGATCCTTACCGCGGTCTTCCGCGATCTCTGGCGGGACCCTTCGTGCCCAGAGGCCGGGTAACGGAAGAGCGGCATGCGGTCGTGAATTTTGGCCCGGATGGTTGGCTACTTCCGGACGAGCTGAACCTGATAAAAAATGTCCTGTCAGAGCGGAATCTGTCCATAGCGTTCACCGAGTCAGAGCGGGGTCTGCTCAAGGACTCCTACGGACTCCCGTATATCATTCCTGTTGTGGAGCACGATCCGTGGCAGAAGAGAAAGATTCCCATCCCCGCGGCAAAACTTGACAAGTTCATTCGGCTGATCCGGGAGCGCGTTAAGACAGGGCTCTACGAACAGTCCATGTCCAGCTATTCCTTGCCCGTTTTCTGCGTTCTCAAGAGTAATGGGAAACTCTGGGTAGTTCATGATCTTCAACCTTTGAATAAGGTCACTATCAAGGATGCAGGTGTTCCGCCTGCAACCAAGGAGTTTGTGGAATCGTTTGCTGGCCGGGCCTGCTACGGTCTGGGCGATATTATGGGCGGCTACGATGAGCGTGCCTTGGATCCCATCTCCCGTCCGCTCACCACTTTTGACACACCTCTGGGACGGTTTCAGCTCACTCGTCTCCCTCAAGGCGCCACCAACTCCGTGGCGGTTTATCAGGCACAGATGGTTTGGATTCTTCAGGAGGAGATTCCAGAGCACGCAGGGATCTTCATTGATGACGGCGGCATCAAAGGCCCTGTTTCAGACTACAACAACGAGCAACTGCCATGGCATCCCGGTATTCGTTGCTTTATTTGGGAATACGCGGAAACCCTAGAGCGTATTCTGTTCCGGATTGAAGAATCGGGCCTAACGGTATTGGCGTCTAAGCTAGCCGCCTGTGTGCCCGCCCTCGAGATTGTCGGCCATGTGGTGTGCAAGGATGGAAGGAGGATGGCGAAGACAAAAGTCAACAAGATTCTGTCTTGGCCTACCCCTGCGAATGCGACCGAGGTGCGGGGTTTTCTGGGCGTGGTGGTCTACGTCCGTATTTTAATTCCCCATCTTTCCGAGATTTGTCTCCCCCTTCGATGCCTGACGCGAAAGGACGCCGATTGGGTATGGTCGACTGAGTGCGAGGCTGCGTTTCAGAGGCTCAAGATCATCGTTGGCAAGGATATTGTCTTGGTTAAGGTCGATTATGGGCCGGATGCGGGCAAGATCAAGCTCGCTGTTGATTCAAGCTTCCACGCAGCGGGAGCAGTGCTTACCCAGGAAGACTCTAACGGGCTGGATAGGCCCGCGTTGTACGAATCCCTCCTCTTCTCGGACGTTGAATCCCGGTACTCGCAGCCTAAGCTCAAGCTTTGCGGCGTGGCGTGGATACTCAAGAAACTTCAGACGGTCTTGTGGGGCCAACATTTTGAGCTTCAGGTAGACGCTCATTCTCTTATCGAAATGATAAACGCTCCAAGCCTGCCCAACGCTCCGATGACACGCTGGGTGTCTTTTATTCAGCTGTTTTCGTTCGACATTGTTCATCGACCGGGAAAAACTTTTCTGATGCCTGATGGATTGTCCCGACGCCCAAAAGACGAAGATGAGTCGACTCCTGAGACTGTATTCGACGAGGAAGAGCCTGCCATCAAGCCCTTAGCTTTTTGTTTGGGCACGACGAGCAGAGAATATACCGGCTATCAGCAGGGCTTTTGGCGACAGCTTGAAGCTTATCTGCTGGATCTACGGTGGCCGGAAAACATGACGCTTGAGGACTTTCGGGCTTTGAAACGTAAAGCCTCTGATTTTTTTGTTCACGCCGGTCGCCTCATGAAGAGAGGTTCACCCTGTCCTCGAATTGTCATTACAATTCCGTCGAAGCAAGAGGAGGTGTTGGAGCAACTGCATGAAGGTCTAGGACATCGCGGGGAGACGGAAACCTATTGGCGAGTGGCGGAGCGGTTCTGGTGGCCCTCTTTGAAGAAGAGCGTATCACGCTGGTGCAAGAGTTGCGAGGCCTGTCAGAAGCGCGATCTGCGACGGCCTTTGGAGATCAGAGGGCCTACGGGAGAATCATCGGTTTTCGGGCGTGTCGCCATGGATGTCGTCCACATCAAAGCTCCCGGTGCGCAATACCTTATCGTAGCCCGCGATGATTTCTTGGGCTGGGTGGAAGCCAAATTTCTGAATACTCTTAGCTCGGAAGCGGTGGCTAGCTTTCTTCATGAACACTGGACGATGCACTACGGTTTGGCGCGCTCTTATTCGACAGACGGCGGATCCGAATTCGGCGGCAAGCTTGCGGAGATGTTGCGCGAACTTCCCGGCCAGCATCGCGTTTCCACACCTTATTACCCTGAAGGTCAGGGAATGGTTGAGCGCGGCCACGGTCCTCTGAAGGCCGCGCTTGTCAAGCTCGCTGGGGAAAGCGCTAAAAACTGTCGAAAATACCTGCCCCTCGTCTTATTTGCTGATCGGATCTCAACAAAGCGCACTACTGGCTATTCACCCTACGAGATCGTATTTGGCCAGCGGGCCGTGCTGCCCATCGACTTGGAGATGGAATCTTACCTCGGGGTCGATTGGGATGAAGTTCAAGACACGGCCGATCTTTTAGTGGCGCGTTCTCGTCAGCTGGAGCGTAGCGAAGAAGTCCGCGAGCTAGCGCACCAAAAGCTCATGAAGGCGCGCGAAGGCTCCGTTCGGTATTGGGAAGAGAAGAACGCCGGTCGGATGCGGGATCCTCTTCAGCCTGGCAACATGGTGTTGGTCTATAATTGGGCCCTCGAGACTCAGTGGGGCAAATTATTTGCCCATCGGTGGAGCGGTCCTTTCCGCGTGGTTCAGCAAGTTCATGGCGGCTCGTACATTTTGGAGGAGCTCGACGGCACTCGGCTGGCGCGCAGGTTTTCAGCGGATCAGGTGAAGAAGTATTTTTCCCGTGGAGGCACAGGAGTACGAAAGTAAGTCCTCCCAATTGTGCACCTCCAGGGTAAATCTACGCTTTTCAAAACCCTACTTTATGCCACAATCGTGAGCACTGCGGCGGTTCCTTCCTCTTTGGCCCCTGCCTTTCCCTGTAGGATTCTTTTTTTTCTCCCCTCTTTTCTTTCGGATCCTCGACTGCGAGACGCGAGCAGTCTAGGGACAGACTGCAAGCGTGGTGGAGATGTGGTGCGCCATTTGGTACACGCGGGGAACAACACTCATTCGCGGCGCGGCGCGCGGGTGGACGGCAAGATCAAATCTTCAAGGTATCAAGATCTCAGGTGGCGCGGCGGCCATCTTCCTCAAGACGTTTCAGGAGCTTCCCAATTTCTTGTATCTTTTTCCCTTTTTACTCTTTCATGATGCTTGTTTCTTAACCTTGGTTTTCTTTTCCTTTCTTTACTGCGCGCGTTGGATGGTTTCAGTGGGAAGGGTTTGGTTTAGTTCTTTTGTTTGTTGTTTCTTGTTGTGTCTTGGTGTATGTGCGCGTGTGCGGGGTGTGATGACGGGTCCGCAGTCCGCGGCGCCTCCTGGAGTCTGAGTTCGCCCACGAACTCAGAGGAAGGGGGGCATGGAACCTAGCTGATCCCATTAGGAATCCATCAGAAGTTTATCTCTCATTATCCGGCGCCCTCCAAAGCGCCATACTGAATCTTATTGATCCTCAAGAATCGCTTCCTTAATCCGAGCTTTCTTCTTCCCTCAAAACAACAAACCGCTGACGCGCGCTCAACGCCGTCGTAAAATCTTCCCACCCCCCAAACCTCAACGCTTAGCCGATCCTCATTGCTCATCCCGACCATCACCCGGAGGGCACATAAAATTTCTTTTCCCACATTCCCCTCCAACTAACTGCCGCCGGCCTGCACCGGACAGAGTTCCACACCGGCCGTGACAGAGCAAGAAAATCTTCCCTATTGATTGAAGGCTTCTAATCTTCTCCTTGTGATGTGCTGCGGAGATTTCGTGGGATTGAGCTTCAAGCGCATTTGTGATTAACTTGATGACGGCGGCAAAAGAATTGTTGGGGCCCAGGAGATAAGATTTAATGAAAGCATGCAATGATTCAATTCAAGATGTTGTCTGATGGTCAAAATGAGGAATATCCTTTGTCCAAGCGTTAGCATACTTTTCACACACCAGAAGCCATGTCTCAATCATATAATATCCAAAACCTTCGCCGTATTTTGCGCAAAACCGACTGAAGCTTGAACGGAAATCGCCTGGACCAGTCATCTTGATTAAGTTGCTCCAGTGTTGAAGCATTTCAAACTCCTTCGCCTTGTTCTTGATGTGTTTCGCGCCATTGGAGACCAAGTTCTTCTGTATGTGCCAAGTGCAAAGCATGTGGGTCGAATCTGGAAAATTGGACTGGAGAGAGAAGATGAGAGCTTCTTCTTGGTTGGTCAGAACAACAGCAGGAAGGGGAATCTTGTTTGAGGTGAAAACTGTCAGGAGGGATTTGAGGGCCCAGCCATAATAATCTTGTGTCTCTTTGGCAAGAAAGCAGAATGACAAACTGAAAGACTTGTTGGCTCCAGTCAACAGTGGGCCACTACGCTAAACTACACTATTTTAGCCCTAACGTTTAGCGTAGCGGCAAAAAGCGCTGGCATTTTTTGAATAGCGTTAGCGCGCTGTTAGCGCCGCTACGCTGCGCTAACAGAACTCCAATTTTTGTTTAGCGTTAGCGCTACACTACAGCCGCTACGTTGCGCTAAGGCGCTTTTAGCGGAAAAAAGGCCTTTTTTGCCTCAAAAAGCGCTGTAGCGCAGCGTAGCAAACACTCTTTTGCGCCCTGCGTGCTTAGCGTCAGCGCCATTGCGCAAATCTGTGCTAACGCTACGCTAAAAGCTAAAATAGCTTTGCACCTTGTGCGCGTAGCGTTAACGCAGATGCGCGCAATTGCGCGAACACTACACTAAAAAATAACGCATTTGCGCTGCGCTACGCTACGCTATGCTAACAGCTATGGTAGTGTAGCTGACCCACTGTTGCTCCAGTGACACCAGTGATGTGGAGGAGAGGCATCCGATACTTATTTTTCTTGTACGTACAGTCAAGGAAAAGGATCACATGGTACTGATGGAGAAGCTTCACAGAGAGGGAATGACAGAAAAAAGGCCCTTGAGCTCGCCAGATTCGTTGACCTTTGTCATTGTTGTGAAATAGGTTCCAGCCAGAATTTCATTCAGGTGAATGATGGGACTGATTCCTTGCAACATCTCTTGCGCAGCCCGCTTTTGTGCTGAGTAAATCGTATCAATTGTGGCCAGGATTGTCTTTTCAGGGTGCAGCTTCTTGAGGCATTCAAGTATTTGTGCTGGTTGGAATCCGGCCTCGCCAAGTCTTTTCATTTCTTTGTAGAGAGTGTTGCTGAGCTTACGGTGAACAGTGTGGGCGACGGCGGTGGTGGGGCGGTGATTATGAGTCAAGTTGGAGACTGTGAATTTCCAGTGGCCCTTTTTCTTCTGGTTGTATACGGCTGCGGCAAACGGACAGCCAATCAACCAAGATGATATATTTTCCCAAGTATCACCTTTATGTTTGTTTTTTGCAGGATCACCTCCTCTGTATCATTTCAATGTGGATTTAATGTCAGTATGGGGGATTCAATAGTAACAGAAGAATGAAAAAGAAGTGGGAAATAACAGACCTGACACATTTAAAATGGACACTCTTTCCAGGAACAGAGCGTTTGACCAATATCCCATAGCCATGTGCACGAGCAAATTCTTGGATGGCCTCCTTAACCAATTCAATGTCGTCTTAAATTCCAGCTGGCGGCGCAGGAATGTTGTTGTAGATTGTCCTTTCTCCTTCTTCATTTACTGAGTCATCATCATCCAGTTGATTCTCGTTCTCAAGTTCCATTTCTTTGAGCTCCTTCTCAGTTCTCTCTTCAGCAATTTTCTCAAGTATTTTTTTGATTTCTTCTGGGGTTTTTTCAGTTGGAACAGTTTCAGACTTTGGATCATTGTTAGTATTATCTTCATCTAATTCTAACATTACTATACAATCTTCAATTGTTTTATCTTCTCTAGCTAGCTCTACATATTCCTCGAGCGTCTTCTTCTCGTCTGGATTATCTAAGCTATAATCTTCAAGTTCTTCCTCATTTTCTTCATGGATTTGGTTTTCTAGTTTTTTTTCTGTGATTTCTTGAGTAATTTGAAGGAGGAGGGGGTCTAGGGTGGCTTCTTGAAGGGCTTCAGTGGTCTGAATGCAGGCTTTGACAGCGGCAATGGCCTGGGAGTTGGCAGCTGCTGTTTGGGAGTTGGCGGTGAAATGGGAGTCAGCGGCTGCCGTTTGGGAGTTGTTGGCTGCGGGAGGTTGGGAGTTGGCGGCTGCAGGAGGTTGGGATTTGGCGGCTGTGGGAGGTTGGGAGTTGGTGGCTGCGGGAGGTTGGGAGTTGGCGGCTGCGGGAGGTTGGGAGTCGACGGGGTCACGGGAGTTGGCAGCGTAGGCGAGGGCTAGACCTTGATCGAAGCACTGCTGGCTAGGACGGCTCCTTGGGGGTCTAGAATGGCCGGTCTTGGGGAGTCGGTGGCTGCGTGGGAGTCCCACGCAGCCACTGACTCGGACCCAATGCCTGCGAGGGACTCTGTGGCTACCTTCTGGGCCGCGATTGCAAGGGAGTCGGTGTTGATGCCAGACCTGTTCGCGGGGCCTTCATTGGCGGCTTGATCAGCAGCTGGATCGAGGGCAGCAACAAGGGTGTTGGGGGCTCAGTGCCTCCATTTTGTATGGGAGGGAGTCGGCAGGGGAGGGGGCTTACCTGGCCCTGCGGCTGGGGTTTCCTCGGCGTGCTCGCCAGCTACTGGGGGCTTGGTCTGCTCGCCAGGCACTGGGGCCTTGGCGTACTCGATGGCGGCAACAGGGGGCTCGGCGTGCTTGACGGCGGCCATAGTGGGCTCGGCGTGCTCCATGGCGGCGACAGGGGCCAGGGAGTCCTGGTCCTGGACGGCGGCTGGGTTAATCATTTTGTTTGATTGATTGGGCGGTTGGGGTGGACGGGTGGGCGGTGATTGGTCAGTTGGTGTGGCGGTTGTGGTGTGTGATGTGTGTGATGGGTGGGGGGTTTGAAGGGGAGTTGTCACGACTCCCTGGGGGCTTCCGTGGCCCCCGCGGCCAACTCCCAAATTAACGCAGGGGGCACTTGTTTTGGGTGAACAACTCCCAAACCCCCCGAGAAAAAAATATTGAAAATATTCATAAATATTTGTTGGGACGACTCCCAAAAGAAAATTATTTTGGGTCAACAACTCCCAAAAAAAGGGTCTAGGTTGACGTCAAGCGCTGGTCAAAAAATAGTCGCGCGGACGTATGGGAGTCGTTTTTCCAAGACCCTTTTTATATTACATAGTTGGGATTTGTAGTGTAGCAGATCCTTTCTGCTCCTGCTTACACCAGGGGAGATATGTTCCCACTCCCCAGGGAGTGCCAGAGCTGAATTTTATGTGAGTTTTGGTCGGATGTGAGCCTGATGTGGATTAGTAACTCATCCCCAAAATAGTAAATTGGATGGAGAAGTTAGTGAAAAGTCAGTCACAATTGATTTGGAAGTCAACACAATGTTGTGTAGAATTCTTTTGTTTTCCATGTACAACTGTAGGAAGAAATATGATGAAATGATATTTCACCAAAGTCCAACCCATCAATTGCTCCTGTTTACTGATTTTTAAGGATAGCAAAGCAAAATTCCCATTCTCAAAAGTAATTCCTCCAAAAAAATGGGTTTCTTGTAATTCACATTATATGCCCTGATGTACAAAATTAAACTAAAAGTCAACTTGGTATTATTGGGTTTAGATTTTTGGAATGTGGTAATGTTGCAGTCATTGAAATTGAAACCCATTTTCCTGGAAATGTGGGAATTAATTTGAATTTGGCTGATAAAAATGACAAAAAACTGTTTTGATAGGGTGAAATTCTGAGTTAAGTCAAGGTTGGATTGCGGTGCCAATTCACTTTGGCCATATATCCTGTCCTCCTCACAAAAATGATCTAGTGAATTTTGTATTTTTTTGCTTTTCAAAATTCACATGTGCACATGCAAGTTAACCTTTTTGCCCTTTGCTAATAGTCACCCTGATGTACGCGCGTACATTGAGGTGGAAATATCACGGGATGGGCCTTTCACAGCCACATGAAAAGTAAAAAATTTGTTTTGAGACACCAATTGTCCCCCTGATGTACGCGAGTACATGAGGGGGAAAAAATCACAGGCTGGGCCTTTCACATCTCCATGGAAAGGACACACTGGTCATGGAGCCAAGAAAGGACTTTATTCTGGATGAGTTCTGGATGAATTATAGATGAGTTCTGGATGATTTTTTGGCAAGTTATGGTTTATTTCAGGATGATTTCCAACTGATTTCCACGCTGACTTCCAGTCTTGTTCATACCTATTCAATATTGCTTTACCAAAGGCCTCCAGCACAGTTATGGAAAAAATTTACGGTAAGGCACTCCCTGGGGAGTGGGGACATATCTCCCCTGGTGTTAAATCAAGACATAACTCATAAGCCTCTCCTGCAGAGAGCCCTCCGGGCGGGGTACCTCCGACCCTCCACCCCAAGAGGCTTTGTTAAGCTAGATGCGCCCCCTTGTAGACAAGTCCTATATTAGCGGGATTCAAAGTAGACCCGCGCATGCCACTTGCAAGGCAAGCCGGTGTTCAACTCAAATGTTGAACGTCGACTTGCAGTCTCCCCGCAAAACTGGGTTATGCAAAGTGACCTGCATGCATGCGCGGGTCTACTTTGAAACCCCCTATTGTCCTATATGTACAACTTACAAGCCCAATCCAGTCATTGCTGGCGCAAGCGGTAGCAGCCGGCGCCGTCTTGCTGGCAAAAGCTCAAATATGAGAGGTGCTATATTTGCAACAGCCATCTGTCTTGCTTTGCTCTTTGCAATTTTCTCTCATTATTTGTTACCGATTTATCACCCTATGAGAGACATGATTTCAATCATCCAAAAATTGTATTTCTTTCCAATTGGTAGAAAACCAAAGTTTTTTTTTTTAAAATCTGGTTGCGCGCCACTTTGTAATGAAAACACTAAGACAGACTCCAGAGAAAATAAATCATCCACATAAGTAAGCTGGAAACGTGGATGATAACACTGGTATAGTATACTACATACAGTCAAGCAGCTGCATGATTTGATTGGCATTAAGCTCAACATGACTGTTTGTGATGTAGAAAAGGGCACTCAGTGGCGCCGAGTGGGATCAGTCAAGAAACACCAAGTTGAAAGTTTTGCTCCATCCATCATTGGGTTCCAACAATCTGATTTGAACCCCCTGCAAATGCTATCAACGGTGTTTAGTCAATGAGAAGCTGATAAACTGATCTTAGCGGGGTCAGCGAACATCATGCAAACACATAAAATCCATGTTGGTCTTGTCAGTGAGGAGGCAAGATTTCAATAAGTTAGCTGTTGACATAATGCGTAATAGTGCCCCATTGATTTTTATGATGGACATGGCTCAACATGCGACAACTGAATGCTTTTTGTATCCTTATGTAGGAAAATGCTCTATCATTTTGTTTTACAAACCAATCCCTGATATTTTTATATTTTCCTGTTCAAAAAATACCTGCACCACTCGGGGTACAGAAAAAGAAAAAGACCACAATCATCTAAGTAGGCATAGTCATTATAAGAAACATGTCTTGATGTAATATTTACTCCACATTTCCAGAATACTTACATACAATGTTCATCATTAGACGCAGTCTTAGAGCTGATCATCAGAGTCCTGATCTCTGTTGTTGCTAGAACTAGAAATATCTTTGTCATTGCTAGAACTATCGATTCAAAAATTGGGATCATCTGAATTCCAGTCCTCCTCCTGGTCCTCCGTTTCTACGGGCTCATGAGCCCAGAAATTTTCAAGTGCCTTTTCATATTGATCTTGGCACATTTGACACCATTCACAAGCTCTTTCAATTTGGGTTTGATTGGTGCCACGACTATAAGGAAGGTTCAAGCGGCTTTCAATTCTCTCAAAAAGCACTTTGACCCACCCAAGAAGTTGATGGGCCTGGTTAGTTGCACTCTCAATGCGGAGTTTCAAGACAAGGATTGTGAGTCTCTGAAGACTGTCTTCCATCTTCTGTGTCTCCAGAAACAGGTCATTCAACTGTTTCATATCTTCATAGAACGCCACAAGAGGGTCGCTGCTAGCAGAGCTCAATAGTTTGTTCACCAACACTCGACAGATCTTCATGAGTGGCAAATAAATGTTGAGGAAATTGACTTCAAATTGTTGGATAATACCAGTAATCCGACTTGAGTTGTAGCTGATCATCGATTCCTTCAACGTTGGTAGGTGTCCGTAATTCATCGGGCTTTAGGCACTGGGTTACGGCAAGTTCCATGATTTTGATCTCCCTCACGACTTGTTGCCATTTTGTTTGGAGCACTCTGCGCGTCTGATCTATTAATTCTAATAAGTCACCTAAAGACGTGTCCTTTAATTCGATAGATAAGGGTTCTGTGGCGCCTAATGTCTTGATCTGGCTTTCATATAGCTTCGATATGCCGTCCCGTACGTCATCAACCGCCCAACAAATTTTGGGGTAGTAATATTGTTTGAGAATGTAAGGACACCGTCCCCCTTTCATAATGCGCAATTCAGCTTGGCAGGATATAGATTCCAATACTCCTTTGAGATGTTTGCTCTTCCATTGACGCCGTGGTATGAGGGCACTCGATTCTAGTTGGCACAAATCACCATTGATCAGATCGATTTGCGCGGACAAATCATCCAAAAAGACCGCTTTTCCTAACCAAGTCGGATCTACAGCAGTATTCATTTCAAGGATTCGACGTCCAAGCGCGGTAAAAGGGCTCGCTCAACCCAAAAATCAGCCCTGCCTAGTTTGCAGTTTTTCCAATCCTGCCATGTGGGAGCTTTTTGAGCATTACAAAGTGGTGGTATGGCTTGACTTAAGGCCTTTATGTACTGCGCTAATTTGATCAAGAAGATAAGCAGAAACAGTTTTGAGTCCAAAAAAAAAAAAAATCAATAAGTTCTGCTTCCAATGATGTGCAGTTATGAAACGCACCACGAATAACCAACAATTGTTTGCCCAATTTGTAGTTTGATGCTTGCAATTCTTTGATTTCCAGTTTGTAGAGCCTTATCTTTTCGCTTCCAGATTCCACTTCCCTTTTGAGCTTGTGAACATTACTGTCATCTGGTCGGCTAGCCATCTTGTGATTAAAAATGATGATTGTGGATCTGGCGTCAGGCTGTTGTGACCTTGAACCAAAGCAAGGAGGGGTGAAGTGTTGATCCGGCACTCAACACCTGGATTATTCAAATCAATCATCCCGGATCAGGATTCAGCTGACAGCCAAGGATATCCGGACAGATGGTTCATGCACACAATTCACTCTCTGTCACACCACACGATAACCAACCACTTCAACCACTACCAGATATCCTGAGTGGGATATCCAATAAGAAATCCAGGATACCCTGTATCCCAAAGCACACTCCATAATAGGAGTGTGCTTTGGGATACAAGGTATCCTGTATTTCTCACTGGATATCCCACTCAGGATATCTGGTGGCGGTTGCAGTGAAGCCCAGTTTGACCCCATAACCAATCCACAATTCTAGGCCGGGGGGAGGCCTCTAGCCTAGCTCATTTGTGCGCGGGGGCTAGGCTACAAGACCCGCTTTACAATGTCCTCATGTGCACAGACCTGCACTTCCGGTAACAGAGCATGACTGTGACCCCCAAGCCCTGTAGGGGATTGGGATTTGTTTTCCCCCCTTGAGCCCGACTTCATCAATGAAAGTCTTCACGCTACCCATTTCAATATTTTCTTCCTTCACTAATCACCCAGACAACCTCCTTGGGACTCAAGCAATAAGGCTGTTCCCCAAAAGCGGGGTTTGGCTCATGCCTCAGGGTCCGGGGCATTGGGATGGGCCTTAAAAATGCCCCGAACCCCGGGGCATATATTGTCATTTTGCGGAAGGAGGATTTCTTTGGGGGTGGTGTCTTTTTTTTGGATTTTGTGTTTTTTTTTGACATTACAATGGCCATATGTAGTATGTACAGGTTTATTTTAATGAAACAAGTTGAGAAGCACAAGCAAGAACCCCAAGGAAACAGGTGTAGGCACTGATAAAAGATGAAAGGATGTTACAAGGGGCCATTGAAAGCCTGGTACCATCCCTTGAGACACAACAGGTGCTCAATGTTCCTTGGTTTGAGGGCGGATTGCTGCCAGGAGACAATTTGTTGGCCTTTGGAGAATACACGCTTGGAACCCGCGCTTGTTGCCGGGATCAACAGGTATTTACGAGCCATTTTCAACAGGATAGGATAAGTCTTGTTTTGACTGGCCAATAGGTGAGGATCTTAGTGCCTTGCGGTTCGGGATACTCCTTCAAGTAGTGACTGATTTCAGAATCAATCCCCTCAATTGGTGTGGGTTGATGATAAAAGGCAGTTGGAAAGAAGTTGGAGCCTGATCCGGAGGCTGGGCATTGTGTTTGGGTTGCTAGCAGACTCGGCAGTCCCGTCTTGTTGACGCTCCCACTAATTTTCAACTTAGAATGTTATCTTTCAGCGGAGTCGTAGCTATGGGTGATAAGTCCAACACAAATATCTGCAGGATATTCACCAGGAGCTCACTTAGAGATTAACACTTTCAGAATTAAACCGTGGGGATAGTGAACAAGGCTAGGATTTATATTGGAACTGTTCTTCCAATGGTTGAGTTCAGTTGGATAATTGGGAAGATACTAGAGGCCAAGGCGGCTACGCCGCTGCAGGGCCTTTAGCCTTTAATACCAAGCTATTCCTTTGGAACAAAATTTGAGTTGGAGATCTTTGGTTAATTTGAAGCAAGTGTGATGATTAAGGCCTGCTCCTATAATGCAAACTCTTGCAACACCTGATCAGGTTTTGGTGGATGGAATTGGGTGGTAGAAGGATTTTGTCCAAAATTTACACATCTACACTTGCAACGTATTGCTAAAAAAACAGGGCCTAAGTTTTCTGACTGTGACTGGTCCAACATAAACTTGTGATTGGTCAAACGTAAACCATGTGCTATTGATTTTGATCTGATCAAATTTGATTTAAATTGTAGATAGCAAGCAGATAATTAACCATTAAGAAATTATTTGGTGGCCCAGTCTGACTTGAATTTTGGTTTGAGAAGGGGAAAATTATATATGAAATCAATAAATAACCATTTCATTTTATCCAACTTTCTATGCCACAAAGCTTAGAATGGAGCATACAAAGTTGATGTGTGGATGTTTGCCATAGAGAATCATCAGCCAAATAGAATTTTTCTTGAGATTTCACATCAGAAATAAAAGTTTCCCAATTTTCATGTTATTGGTAAACTCCACAGCTTCAGAATAAGTTATTCTGTATGTATTCACACTGCAAAGTTTTACCGGATAACCAATTGATCAATCTTTATGAATTCTTTCTTAATAATTTCACCCATAAATGTTGTGTTGGGTTCTGCCTCTGCAAACCCAGCACTCAGCCCCAGGATCTTTTACTTTTGTCCAGGACACCAACCTCTAAAAATTAAGCCATCCAGACTTCAAATATCACAAAAACTTTCCAGAATTGACAAATTTCCAAAAGAAACACTTTAGACTCAACAAAGGTAGCAATACATGGTATCAACAAAGAAGCAAAAGAGAAGCAAAAGAGAAAAGCACATCTTTGTCCATCTGTACATTTTAATGCCATGCATGTTAAGAAATTTGACTCCAGAAGGTCTAAAATTAGATTATGACTGTGTTTGTTCTACTTTCAGTGGGATCTCCAACTGTTCATAGTAGCAGGATTGATGATAAGAAAACATGCTTCTTGAGCAACAAAATTCTCTTTTAAGTTTCCTTTCTAGTCTTATGTTGTTGCTATTCAAACTGACAAGGAACACCACAGCTTAAGGCTGGTGGGATTTGATTGAAACAAGAAAGTGACCCAGAGATTCAGGCACCTAATTGGTTGCTGTCATCATCACAGTTTCTTTTGAATTTCAATAGCTTTTGTGCTTGAATGGAATAACAGGAGCAGGACTCAAATTATCATTTTGCAACTTGGATGACTCTTGCTTGGCTTGAGGATGTGGCAAGGAAAAAGGCAAGCGGAAGGGGATGGAGGAGCAGGTTGAGAGCGGCGGGGTTGATGTGCGGTCATTGTCTGGTAGGGATGAGTAAGGGAGGGGGGGAATCACAATGGCAGCGGGGCCTTGGCAGGAGAAGTAGACAAAGGTGGTGGGGACACGTGCGGGTTGGCAGCCCAGGCGGCGGCGAGCCAGGGCCGGGGAGCATATGCGGCTGCAGGGAGGCGCCGTCAAGGACCAGGATGGTTTTGGTGGTCATCGCAGGCATGTAGGTGCTCAAAGAGCCAATCATCAGCTCGTGCGTCAACATTGGCCCCGGCTGGGGAAACTGCTGCGCCACCGAAGACATTATTGTCAGCAAATGAATCAGCAGGCCCTCCAGCGAGGACAGTATGCTGTCCATCAAGCGTGCCGGATCCAGCAAGAGGGCACTGAACAGCATGATGTTGATTGCCAAGGATGACCCTGGTGTTTTGTGGTTTTCCAAGAGGCTTTTGAGAGCATGTACATACTTACTCAGAGGCAGAAGTTTTTGGACAAAGTGGATATTTGATGATTAGCTTGGGAGTACATCAGATATCCTACAATCTGTATCCGGGAAATGTCAGACTTGGCAAGGAGGGGTCTGGCGTTTGGCTGGTGCTTCAAGACTTCCAGAATACATATGTATGGTTCCAGCCAACTGCGGTTTCTGGGAATTTGTAGGCAGAAACTTTAATCAAACTTACCCCGAGTCTTCGGGAGTTCCACGCGGCCCTTCTGTTCCTGGGCAAGGTGTTGCATGAACTTGGTTGTTGGTGGTTTGCGGGCCTGGACCCTTGCACCATTGTTTATCCTCTCGACTGCGGCCATGTTGATTGTGCGGCTTGCGATGGAAGCACTCGTCGGTGGATTCCCTTCGTCGGAGCCCGCCAGCTTTACGGGGTCTCATGATCTTGGTGAAGTAGAGGTCTCGCTCGCGTTTGCGCCGTTTGTAGGCTTTGAGTTCAACTTAGTACTGGGCCATCTTGTCGTGATACCTGCGCTGCTCCTCTGTTCACGGCCCCTCCCCGTCCTCCAACTCCTCTTCAGACGATCCATTTCCTTCCACGAATCCGGTCGTCCAGTCGTGAGACTCACTCTCCCGTCTGGAGCGCTATTGATGGCGGCGGGGGGAAGGCTCCGGGAACGAGCGTTTGGAGCAGGTGCGGCGGAGATGGTCGTTGTCTGTTGATCGCCGTCGACGCTCGCCAGTGCTCTATGGGGGCGGGACCTGCGGAGGGGCTTGGAGCGGGGTTCCCGGTCGCGATTTTCGGGTCGTGGGGATAGATTGATTGAGAAAGAGTCGGGCTGAAGCATGACCGTGGATACGCGGCATGGTGATGTGTGAGCTTGGGCAATCGTTGTGAGGGGCGTAGCGGGCCCTACAATGGTGTTGACCGAGATTGATGTGAGGCTTGGAGAGGCAGGATGTGTTATGGTTGTGGTGGGAACGGTTGGGATGCGGTCAGATTAACATCAGACAATGTGCCTATAAGTAGGGGTACCTCTGGCAGGTACGAAGCGCCAGTCGACTTGCTGCGCTGCAATTCCAGCCAGAGAGTCGACTCAACCCCCTCCGCTGTTGCACGTGCACAGTTTGAGGGTTAATTTTTGATGACCCCCCTTTGCAATTGCCTTAAATGCGGCGCGCTGGGGGTCATCTGCCCAATGCTTGCAATCTCTCTAGTAGAGATTGGGCTTTGGGCTGGGTGTGATTTTATTTCTTTTTTTTGATTAAATTGTAGGGGAAACCCTTGAAGTTTGTTTCCGTGATTGTCTGTCTTTAACAAACTTAGATAAGGAAAGTTATTTTTTTTTATTTTTTTTTCTTTTGTTATATTTAGTCGATTGATTATTTATATGTTGATTTTGTTTCTTTATTTTGGAGGTTCAGTGGAGCTATAATGAGAAATTCTATTTGTTGATTGGTTGTGTACGGCTTTCAGGGTTTACGGGAAAAGGAAAGGAGTATGTAAGTCTGAGAAGAGCTTGCCGGCTGACTACTATGTTCAATGGTTTGGTATTATTTGTCAAAGGTTACTCATCTGAATGCCGGCTACTGATATCTGGGGAATGTGGAGATGTTATTGGCTTGCCGGTTGACTACTGGGGTTAACGGTGTTGGAAGAGAATACTTGTCAAGGCCGGCTACGGGTGTATGATAAATATTTTTAGAACGATTCGAGCTGCTCTAGCAAGAGTCTCATAACCTGTTGGAGGTAGAGCTCAAGCAATTGATGATTTCATTACATACATATGGAATGACTCTAAATAGTTTCTACAAGAGTATGTGACAGGCCACGTAGTCAAGGTCACTGTACATGTCATCTACGTGTACCAACAAGGCTGAGCTCCTTTTTTGCAGGCACATCAGTGGTATCAAGTGGCTGCAACTTGTCGGATGTCCCCCCGGTGGAGGCCTCTTCTTTTGTGGTATACCCCTTTGTCACCTGCGAGTAGGTAACTGAAGTGCTAAGTAGACTGGCAAAGAAGAAGGCCTCAGGTCCTGATTGCATTCCCAATGAAATCCTCTCCATATGCCCGGCAGAGCTGGCTGACACTCTTGCTACCCTTTTCAACAGATGCATACGCGAGGACCGGTTTCCCACTGCCTGGCGCATCGCCACCACAGTCATTATCAGGAAGCTTGCAAAACCGGATTACACAAACCCAGGGGTGTACCGGCCAATAGCCCTGCTCAACACAATCAGCAAAGTCTTTGAGTCAACCATTGCTGACCAACTTACTTTCTGGGCAGAATCGCAGAACATCATCCCTGACGGACACTCAGGAGGACGCCAAGGTAAAGGGTGCAAAGACGCTCTGCTGGCGCTAACTATGTGGGTAAAGCGGAAATGGAGGGAGGGCAAGACAGTCACGGCTCTGTTCTTAGATGGGAAGTTGGCCTACCCATTGGTCAACCCCTGCCGCCTGGTTCATTCCCTCTGTCGGAAGGGATGCCCCACCTATTTGAGGAAGATCATAGGCCGTTTCCTGGAAGGTTGACGCACAAGACTTGGCCTCACGGATTACAAATTAGCTGAGTTTGAAGTTTATAAGGGGCTCCCGCAGGGATCACCCTTATCAGTAATCCTGTGCATCATCTACAACTCCAATCCGTTGCTAAGGCAATTTGACTTTGATAGGGATGAGGTGTCTTTAGGCTTCATTGATGATGTTGTTGACCTCTTGGCGGGAAGGACTGTAGAAAAGGCCAGGGCGCGATTGAATCAGATAGGGGAGGAGTTGCTCTTGTGGGGCTATCTTCGATAGCCGGAAGGCACAATTTGTGATCTTCACACATTCAAAAGCGGCTAAGTCCCCTTTCCTCTTTAATGACCAGGAATTGTCCCCGCAGCGGGACTTCAAATGTCTGGGCCTTTGGCTTGATGAGAAACTGGCGTTCAGGAAGCAAAACGCACAGGTTAGGAAAAAAGCCAATGACACTCTAGGCCAGCTCCTTAGGATTGGCAGCTTGGCGTGGGGAATACGGGAGCAGGAGTGCGGGCTTCTGATCTTGGCCGTTCTCATGCCCAGGGTTCTCTACGGGGCGCAGGTCTGGTTCACCTCCCTGAACAGGCAGCAAGTTTCAAACATGATCTCATAGAACGCTTGGCGGCGCGTTTTGTGTTAGGGGCTCTGAAGTCCACGCCGGTCAAATACCTCAACAAGTATTGGCCCTTCAGATGCATCAAAACGACCGCTATCAACCAGATTAAAAACTTTCACCTGACTAAGCTGACTAGGGTGACTCACAGGGCTACGGCAATAGAGCAGCAGATTTGAACTGAACTGTTGTGGACGGCCGGGACTTTCCCTAGCCCGGTCCACGCCTCCCTCAACTGGGAGGTACTCATGGCTGGCCTCGCGGAGAAAAGGCTCAAGGTGGTGAATTTTGTCAACGTTAGCAGGCCCCCATGGCGACCCAAAAGACATATGGAGCTTGTCGTTGACAGGGCCAGCAAGCAGGAGGCAAAACAATCAGTGGTATTGTTCCTTGAAACAATAAACCCCGCTTCTGACCTGGTTATCTTCACTGACGGCTCTGCTCACCCAGAGGAAGGGCTAGGAGCAGCGGTGGTCTCAATAGATGGAAGTCTGTCTGAACTTTTCTTAGGTCCGCCGGGCACGGCCTCCAACTTTGAGTGTGAATTGGTAGGCATCCGGCTTGGACTGGAGATAGGCAGCACAGCAAAGCTCCCGGTAACCAGGGCCTGAATAATCATCTTGACAGATAGCCAAGCGGCCATTGACAGGTTGAGGAACCCAAGGGCTCCAAAATCAGGCCAATACATTCTCTCTCAAATCCAGGATACAGCTGACTCTATCCCAATCTCAACACAGATTATGGTCCGATGGTGCCCGGGCCACGTCAGGATCAAGGGCAACAAGCTGGCCAACAGAAAAGCGGCGGAGGCCAGAGGAGCTTCCCTCCTTGACAAGCCAATCAGGGGCAGCGTGTCAGCTGAGAAGACCAATTTTCTCCGGAAGGAGAAACTATGGAAAGGGTCCCCGCGAATGACCTTTCCTGTCCAGGCGGCATTCCATCAACTTTGCTCAGGGCACATCCATTTGAATGCTTTCCAATTCAAGTGCAGTTGAGCTCCATACCCAATTTGCTTGGAGTGTGGGGTCCCCAAAACAGTGGATCACTACCTTGTCTCTTGTTCCAGGTACCCCGGGGCTAGGGCAGTAGCCAGGACAATCCTCCACAACAAGAGGATCACCACGGTCACAACCAGAACTCTCCTCCACAACCCCTTGGCCTTCCTGGCCACAAAAATCCTTCATCAAACTCTTGGCCAGACTCCCTCAATTCAGATGGGAAAGCAAATTTGAGGATACCCTTTGAGATCCCCCTTCCAGCTCTTTGGACCCAACTTCTCCCCATGGGTTCTTCCCTTTTTCACCCATCTTTTTCCTCCTTTTTCTTTCTTCTCTTCTAAATAAATAAATAGCAAAAAAAAAAACTCAAAAGCAAACTCCCAGAAAGCCCGTGAAAGCTCTCCCCTCTATTTTCAATTGTAAGGCTGTGTGGTTCTGCTACGTAGTTAAATTTGTAAGCTAGTTGAATATGCATAGTGCACAATATTAAGTCAAATCTGCACTTAAAAAAAAAAAAAAAAAAGAAGCCCCTTAACCCGTTCATGGCCTGTTGTTATTTCATTTATTTTCATTGCCTGGGTGCAAGTCGCACGTACAACTGGGGGTTTTATGGTAGTTTCACAATCTGAGATGCAGGCAAGACAGGGCCCAATGGATGCAAGAGAGTTGGCAGCTTTGCATCCATGATCCATTTAGCATTCACTGCCATTTATTTCTATTACTCTTGTCAAGGATAGTGTAAAAACATACGCCTGTGTTTACTGCGCCGCTGTCAAAGCCATGTGCCTTAAAGGTGTAAATATTCCATCCTCTAGGGCTAGTAGGGATGTTGAGTCCTCAGCTAGCCCAAGTGTGGCAAAAGACTGAGAGTAGAAAAAACCCTTGATTTCCTAGCCATCCGGAGTATCAAAGGGTTAGCACTCAATCAGACTAGAAAAGATATTTTTGTTGATTGTAGAATTTTTCAAGAGAGAGTTTGAGGGCAAAAACCCTGCCTGCCCTCAAAATGGGGTGGGTGGGTGTTTAAAAAAAAATGAGTTTGAAACCTTTTTCCCCTAGATACGTTGTTGTGAAAAAAGGGTCTAAAACGAAATAGCTAGGATGGACGGTCGGGGAGCGGTGAGCGAGGGGAAGAGGTCTCTGAGGAGGATACTCTTTATCGACTCAAGACTATCTTCTTGACCAACGCTCAGGCCTGTCTATTCTGTTCCATTAATGGTCTACGAAACACGCCTGTCCAATCCTGCGCATGGACTTTGGCACCCTCCTGCGTGCCATCAATCGAGATGTGTGCGAGACAGGGCCCGATGGGCGTGAGAGTGGGGAGCCCAATCCGAGAATCCGACCAGATATTCCGGGTATTTACCGGATAACATGTGACCGCTACCGGATATTCCGCGCGGGAAATCCAACCATGTTTGAAGTGAACTGAACAACTCCCTCGACGGATTCCCAAAAGATCGAACAATGTTGACCTTGAGAGTCAGGTGAGTACTCAAGGAAATATCACAGTCTACAAGTTTCACATTGACAGCTGTTCTGGAATCAACCTCCATCTCTTCATCTTTAGAGGTCCTGAAGGGTCCAGTACAATTAAAATCAGTCCACAAGCCACAGTTGATGAACTCTACGATCAAATTTCTAATCAGACCAACATTAAGAAAGCAAACCTCGAAGGTCTGTCAGAAGTACTTCTAGAAACCTTCAATGAAGCAAACCTTGGCTGAAGATCAACCCTTTTTCATGTGTATCGCGTAAACCGACTTCTGATTACATAGTCCGGGTTGGATATCCTAATCCCCAAAGCATCTCCTCTTCGGATAGCAAATCAGCAATTGAATCAATCGGTGTCAAGAGTGGCGAAGTTCTGCAAGTATCCGCGTCTCAAGGATCCTCTTCGAGTGTCCCCCCGCCTGCGCCATCCGCACCTGGTCAATCGACCCCACTGAGCAAGCCGGCCAGGGTCACAAACGACGTCGGACGGGCGCCGGCGAAATCGAGTCTCTCCTCTCTAGCGCGGGTTCAAGACCAAAGCAGTGCCTCGCCCTCTGCATCAAAGATTGGACACGACGATGGCCTGGACTCTGTCTCCGCCTCCGTTGCACTCGAGGCCGGTCATCTGGTCCTGCGAGTCGTCCCGGATGATAACTCTTGTCTCTTTAGAGCCGCCGGAATCTTGCTGGACCATGGCGATCATAATTCCTCTACTATAGACCTCTCGCATCGCTTGCGTCAGATCGTTGCCGATGCAGTCAAAAAGGATCCTGTGACGTGGTGTGAGCCTATCTTAGGCAGGGACCCCGATCTTTATACTTCTAAAATCCTTGACAAGGACGTTTGGGGTGGCGCAATCGGTTAGTGACCACCATCTACGCTAAATCATCGGCATCTCGCATCCAACAAAAGTGACTTACCTCGAATAGTTGATGATATGTACTAAACTACTTGCCTATCGATCCAGAACTCGCCATTTTGGCTGACCATTTCCAAACAGAAATTTGCTCCATTGATGTTCAAACCGGAAGGGTGAATTCTTTTATAACGGCTCCCAGGAAAAATAAATAGGTCCTCAACAATTTTCTCTGTTTGCCGTTTCTCTCACAGGTTGATAGGTTTGGGCAAAGCCATAACTATGCAAATCGAATCTTTCTGGTCTACTCAGGTATACGTGAGTCAATAAAAATCACAAATCCATGTGCATTTAAGCAAATCAAGAAGAAAAAAAAGTCTTTGTTTTTGTTATTTGGTTTTGACATTGTGACTATTTGAAATCCATGTATCCAGATTACGATGCGATCACTTTATCGCCGATTCCACCGGAAGAACTATCAAACCAATCGACCTGTTTCCCGCCAGAATTGGACTTTGATACGACGATTTTCCCCTCGGATGAAGACAGCTTCCTCCATGCTGCTCTCCAACTGGTCTCTCAACTTCGTCAGATGCATTATTATACTGATACTGCTTCGTTCACTTTACGCTGTGAGATTTGTAAGACTGCTTTGGTTGGTCTTATTTCCTGGTTCACTTCCTCAGCTTTTCTCGTCAACTGACGAATGGCTTGCGCTTCAAAAAATGTCTCTCGTTTAGGTGGGCGAAAAAGATGCAAGATCTCATGCTGAGTCGACTGGTCATACTAAATTCGGAGAATATGCGTGAACAAACCCCCGTCCACCGAGTCATCTTGTTTCTATACTCCCTCTCTTTTCAAGTGACTCTGTCCCAATACTTTTGATCAGTAATCCCGGATCTAAATTCATCGCATTACAAGTATACTTAATTCACACCGAAGATGGTGACATCTACATGTAAGGTGTTAAACATTTTGCGCTTCTTCACACATTGGCTTGTCTCAAATCTCATCATAATGCTTCAACATTTCACTGCACTTCCAAATTATTTCGACTATTTATATTGGATTCATTTAATTTACCGGGGAAACATTGCATGTACTTTCTTTGTTGTAGTAGGTAAACGCTAGCATCTAACAAAATAACAAAATGGGAAGGTATGTATATATAGCGTTCATGACTTGCAAGACGCTGGTGTCTCCAGAATTGTGACTTGTTTGCTTGGCCACTTGAACCTTGTGCAGTAAATCTGCTCCGTTTATCATGGATAACATTTTTGATGCATCAAAAGAACTGTACAAAACCCATGTAAAAAAAGAAATCTTTTCATTAGGGTCAATTTTATTCCTGCCATTTTATGTACAGCTAGGGAGTCGCATGTGGAGAACCTTTGGGCCCCCTCGGAGGGAGTTGGATAACTTCGGGATGTAGCTTGCCTTCTATGGTTGTACAGTCAACAGTGGGTTAGCAAAAGTTCTTGACACTAGATTTTTCACTGCAGAAGCTCAGTCCACCAACCAGAAGTCATGAGATTGGCTAGAGGGGTGGAAAATAAGTTCCCCAGAATGATTATTGAATAAAAAAAGGAAAAGTGAAAAATGAAAATAGTTAAATTATCTCATTTCTTGCAAATTTCTCAGAAGTTCATTACTGTTCCAACCAAGGAGAAAAATTGGAGAGCAAAATATGGCATGTAACAAGAATGATAAAAAATGAAATTTTTTGAAACCATTGTCAATTATTTTTTGGGTGGATGGGATATCCACAAGCTGGTTCAAATTGAACTCAGAGACTGTAGCCCAAATCTATGGAGGTGCTGGACCAACATGTTGGGCATCTTTTTGGTTTTTGCAGTGTCTTGATTTTTTTTCTACAAATTCATTCTCCAAGGTGGTGTCAGCTAGCTACTTATTTAGAGCTAACTGCCCAAATAGCAAATGGACGCGCCAATAACGCGACCAGGCCCGCCAAAAAGTAACATAATCTATATGCGCTTAAGAAGTACTTTAAAGAAATTTTTAATAGTAAAATATATAAAAAAACAAACAAAAACAATCTAAGCATAAAGCTAAAATAAAAGTAAAAAAAAAACGCTCTAGAAAAAACTGGTATTCTCCTAACAAGGAATTACTACTGTAATCCTTGTTGCTTAAAAAGGAGACCTTAGCTACCAGATACACCAATAAAGAGATCAATGTTTTTTTT
The DNA here is from genome assembly GCF_026914185.1 of Puccinia triticina. NCBI lineage: Eukaryota > Fungi > Basidiomycota > Pucciniomycetes > Pucciniales > Pucciniaceae > Puccinia > Puccinia triticina. Next base: position 5,622,637 of record NC_070564.1, on the reverse strand, counting down.
ATCATTGCTCATCACAACAGAGATGTGTAATAAGTGTGCTTTGCCCTTGTCAGGGAGAATCCCTAACAACAAGAATGAGCTTTCTATCTTGCCTCATCAACTAGTCAAGCACAAGAAGCTGTAAAGCAAGGACCTCTTGAATACCAGAAAGAGAATCATCTTTTTTTGACACCCTCAGCATACATACCAGTACCCAACTTCTTCTCATTGACTCTGTTCAACAAGGAAGTTCCCTCACTGTTCTGTTTGCTCCAGCAAGATCTTGCCTCAGTAGGCCCTTCCTACCCATAGCTCCTACACATTCATCCCAGAAATCAAACCCAAAACTTAAAGCCCTACCCTTGCCTATCTGAGAGCTTTCACACTCTTCAGCCTCAAGTGAGTACATTTTGTGTGTTTTCTGTGATCTCCACCGGGGGTTTTAGCAAACCAAACCTGAGATCCAGCCCCCTGCTACTCAGGTACTCCACTACCCCTGCGCTGCAGGCCCTGAAACTGTTACAGAGGGCAACAGAACCACCCTCAGATATTCTAGGCCCCTCTATATTTTTGTCTGTTATTATTTTCTCCGCTTATTATAGTGTTGTCACCCTGTACCTTGCAGCACGTGCCTCTAGAAGATGTTAGTCTTGGCAACACGCTCACTGACAGATGGCCAGAGGTCATCAGATTATTTGTTTTCACTGTGCCACAACCACATGTACAGACCAATATGTATATAAACATTTACATAAGGGCTATTGTGGCAACTCTACCTACTTTCTGCACTGCATGGGCACAAAAGCAATGCCTTTAACCATCAACAAAGGCTTTCTGAGGATGTCCTGCAAGTCTTAGCTTGCTGGATTTACTTGCCAAGGTTAACGGCTTGTTGAGTGGACTTGGCAAGCAGGGATTTTGAACCAGCTCATTGGCAGCCCTTGAGAATCCAAGGTACTTTATAATTAACTTTCTGGGAGCATCAGCAAGCCAGTGGGCAACAATGAAATCTTGCCACGGGCTGGTAAGGTATGTACATGCAGCAGCATTCTCCTTGGCAAGCTTTGTTGGTGGGAACAGGCCTCCCTCACAGAGTCCAATTGACTCTGAGAAGTTGAAGCCATTGGAGTCAACTGGCCTCAATTCCTCAAATTATATGCTCTAAAATGCTGTTCTGACTCTCCTGGGCACCTAACCAACCCTCAATCAAGTCAGAGAGGATCATGATAGAGAGAGCACAAAAGGAAGCATGTAAACAGCTTGACCAACTCTTCAGGGCACCTAACCAACCCCCTGTTGAGTGATAAAGAAGTTGCCAAGGATGATGGGGGAGTTGGAGCGGGTTAAAACAGAAGAGTTATATATAGGAACCAATCTGCTCTCCTGCCTGGTGAGGTACTTGTACTATTCAAGGATGTATAACCAATCCTGACACTGACACACGTTTGAGTACTGCTACACATGCATCATATACATACACTGATACAGACTGATACTGATCCCACATGTTTGGTGGATGCTGGAAGCAGAAGCAAGGAAAGATTGCTAGAGTCAAAACATGAAACATGACTGCCCAGAACTTCTGGTTCAGAGCCATTTTTGTCTAGGAATGTTGGCTCAGACACCATGTTTGGCTAGGAATGTCAGCTCAGAGCCATGGTGGCTGTTTTGTTGGGCTAGATCATCAGACCGGCACCAAGATGGCCAGATTGTTGCTCTGAAAGCATAAAAATGGCCGCTTTGTTGGTTCATTTGTCCATTTTGTTGTGGATTCACCGGCATTTCACAAAAAAAAAACACAAATTTGGCTGTTTTTGTTGGTCCAGCGCCTCCATACAAATCACTATCAATTTGACACAATTTAATTGATCCAATAAAAATCATTGAAAATACTTTCAGAAAAAATCATTTTTTGTCATTCCTGTTTGTACATTCCATACTGTGCTCTCTAATTTTCTCCCCTTTGAACAGTAATAAAGATTCTGAGAAGTTGGCTATAAATTAGATAATTTTCACATTTCCTTTTTTTTTATTTCTTAATCATTCTGACCTAGTTATTTTCCACCTCTCTAGCCAACCTCATGACTTCTGGTCTGTGGACTGAGCTTCTGCAATGTAAAAAGTGGTGTCTGAACTTCTGCTAACCCACTGTACGCAGTTTCAAAAAAGGATGGCAGTTGGGTCTTGGATCTTCCATCTAGGAATTTTCCCCACCCAGCCAAACTTTGCTGTTAGTTTGATGCATTGTGACATTCTAATGCTGAAAATCCCAGCAGTCCAATACATACACGGCAGTTGCATGAATTAAAGTTTTGGTTGGCAACTTGACGTGAGGGGCCAAATATTGGTCGGCTCGACTGGTCAGCTACCAGCCCCCGCGTCAGCCGTCAAATTGACAGCCAAATAGCCAGCTCACCCGCCGGCACTTGAATTAAGGCAACTCAATGTTAACTTCTGTTAACTTGCCTGGGTTGATTCGCAGTGGCAATATGATTAGCCCTAACCCCAAAGGGCAGATTAAAATTTTACCAAGCCGCTCATCAGAGGGACACGTCACCCTTGGCTCCCACTCATTTTTTTCGAAGTCCGCTCATCGGAGGACAGCGGAGGACACGTCACCCTCCACACCTCGGCAGCCTTGTCCCTTCGCAAAAACCAAGAACTCATCACTGGCTGGAATATCACACTTCCACCACCACTACTAGAACACTGATTCTAGTCCCTCCAGCCTCGACCAGCCTGCCTCAGTGAAGAGATTCATACATAAGTATCATCGTGACTGGTAGTGTCCACCAGTCTATCAAAACTTGGCCCCCTGATCTCTTCCCTTCTTCACTCCCCTCAAGTAAGCCCTCTCAACTTCTGCATCTATGAACTTTTTTTTTTGACTTGGAGAGAGGGTTTTGGCTCAGACGGCTTGGATATCGGACATGACAACAGGAGAATCAAAGGCTGAGCTACGGGGCCACAAACACATTGCCAAAATCATTGTCTTCACGCCCGCCATCCGCGAGATTGCTGGCATCACAGTCAGTCTCTTCTCTCCTTTCCCTACGTCATCTTTTTTATCATCACCCTGCCCATGCTGCGATGGTTTGCGAAGCCTGAGAAGCTCAAAGGCGGACCCAAAGCATGGCTATGATCAGCAATCCGAGAGCAATGGCTGGCACAACAACTCTGCATACCAATCACTACAATCCTAATCATCGCCTGGACGGCTGGGCGGGCTTTGGTAGACTGCCGGAGTCTCTCGGCCGGAAGCCGTTTTTTGTCGGCAATCGTCTCCCTCATATCAGTACCAATAACACCTTGCCTCTCTTCCTTCTGTTTGATTGAAACTTGTACACAAAACCCATAAAGAAAAAGAAAGAAGCAAAAAAAAAAGTTGCAAGTGCCTCGTGAGTTGACCTGAGGGTGTCCCAAAAAACAAACCGAGGGGTTGCGGGGGAAGTGGCAGGCTGATCAGCAATTGTTTGCCGTCAGACCGTGGAAGAATGTGCCCGGCTGGGGGTTGACGTCAAGTTGCCGCTTGGGTCGGCGGGCCGGAGGTTTTGCCAGCTGTTTGCCCGACTTCTCTCTGGTGGGCGAGCTGACAATTTGGCCGTCAATTTGACGGCTGACGCGGGGGCTGTTTTTTGCCGGTCAACAATGGCTGAGGGGGGACCGTCAATTTGACGGCCGAACTTGCGGCTCTTTTGACCGCGCTATGCAACCGCCGTGTATCTGAACTGCACACCCACAACCAAATAACCAGCGCTAGTTCCTAGGGATTCAGTTTTAGTGAAAAAGGGATCCCAGAAATCATATCAAACCAATGATTTGGGGGCGGAATGTGGTCATCCCAGCCCCGCGCCGTCAAGGGGGGCACCGGGGTGGAAATGGGAGGGACTGCCATTCTGGTGGGTCCCGGTAGTAATGCTGCGTTGCTGCTGCACAGAGTTTGACGGTAGCGTCAACCTGCGTCAACTTTAATATTAAAGTTGGCTGGGTGAGGAAAATCCAAGACCCCTCTGCCATCCTTTTTTGAAACTGTTGCACATATTTATGTACCGATTTGAATTTCAACCGTGGAAGTCGGAATGAAAGTCGCTGTTGTTGGTGGTGGGATCAGTGGGCTGACGGCCGTCTGGGTGAGTGCACACTGCACATCCTCTCTCTTCCTGCCGCACGGCGCTTACTTGATCTGAAACCGATACGTCTCTACAGCTGCTGAATGAATATTCTGACCATGACGTCGATCTCTTCGAGGCAAACGAATACGTTGGAGGACATACCAACACGGTCACGTACAAGGACACTCCAGTCGACACTGGCTTTATCGTCTTCAACAAGCTCACCTATCCCAACTTTGTCAAGTTTTTGGAGGTCCTCAATGTGGATTACATCGCCTCTAACATGTCCTTCTCAGTCAAGCGAGCCTTCGCACCTGCCTACGAATGGTCCGGCAATGGGATCTTCAGCCTCTTCAGCGGGATCTCCAGTTGGGCCGATCGCTTTGGACAGGTTCGGCTCATTTGGGATCTCGTACGGTTTAACCACTTGGCAGTCGATGTGCTCTTTGGACCAGAGGGAGAGCTCTCGATTGAAGAATATCTCCTGAAACACGGATATTCAGATTCCTTCAAAAGGAACTATTTGTTGGTGAGTTCAAGTTTATTTTTGTAACTATTATCCTGCAATTCAAGCTTTCGAATAATCTCTTGTCTAATCTTCTCGCTGTTTGCTTATCAACTATCAAGCCAATTATTTCTTCAATCTGGTCAACTCCCGCAAACAAAACGGCGATGCATTTTCCGACGAGGACTTTGATCAGATTTATGTCGAATCACCATCTCCTTCAAGTATTCAATCAACCACAATGGTTAACGATCAAAAACGGCTCAAAGACCTACGTGGACAAGATCCTGTCGAAATTAGATCCGAAGAACTGCTTTACATCAACACCCATCGAGTCAATTTCGATGGACCAATCTTCCAAAAAGGTTTCCTTGAAAGCTTCCAATTCTCCAACCCTTCATGGACCATACGATCAAGTCATATTTGCCTCGCATGCCGACCAAACCGTGAAGATTTTGAAGAATAGCCAATGTTCCGACGTCTTGTCTGCTGAGATCGACGTCTTGTCCCGATTCGAATTCAATCAAAACGAAGCTGTCTTGCACAATGATGTCAGCTTGATGCCCCGCAACCGGGATACTTGGACTTCTTGGAACTACCTTATCACAGATCCCTGCCAAAACCAGCCTCCCACCAAACCGCATACCCAGGAGAAAGCTAGCGACGTATCTTGTGTGGAAAATACTGTGTGCTTGTATGTGATATTCTTCCATTCTTATCTCGAACTCTCTCGATCTGAGATGCTCCCTAAAATTGGGCAGGACCTATTGGATGAACTTGCTCCAATCGATCCCAGAGAAATCGTGTGGTCCAGTGCTTGTGACACTGAACCCCCAAGAAGAAATCAACCCCAACTGCGTATTTGGACGATGGAAATATGACCATCCACTATATACTAGTGATGTATGCCTCGCATTTCTTCCTCTACTTCAGCACACCATTTTTCTGGCCTCATTCTATCTGGAAGAATTGCTTACCCCTCAATTCCTTTGTTGCCTGTTGTCCGTTCTGTCTACTGTTTTCCGCACCTCTGAATGAATGCGTGAGAACGCAGAGTGTAAAGGCGCAAGAAGACATTGGAGGGATTCAGACCAAGAATGGTCTGAGTTTTGTAGGCGCATGGACGAACTACGGCTTCCATGAGGATGGGCTGACATCCAGTCTGCGCTTGTTGCTACTCCAACAACCCGCACTGTTTGCTGTCCGGTCGCCGTTCGAGAAGGTTTCGGTCACCGAGGAGGCTGTCCGGCCCGTCGGACGTATGACACGCTTTCTCTTCGGATTTGTCCAGCTGTGCATTCAGATCATCTGCTATTTCGTCTGGCCTATTGTCCGTACCATTTTTATTCGAACACCGGTCAAGTCGAAGCTTGCTTGATGCTGTAATCTTTCATGTCAACCTAGCTGGATGATGTGAATATGCAGCTGCAAAGACAGAACTTGAAAACTTAGGTTGCATAGTGGGACCCTGTAAGTGGAGAGCCCAGTATATACACACTTGAAGATATGGAGGCATAGTTTCACAGGGTTTTTTGACAAGGCTACCTTTTGCAATGGGGGGAATTGGGTCCACACTTTGTGAAACTACACATAACCCCCGGGTACGTGTCCGCATTTTTGCGCGGCACTGATTATATGGGTGTTGCGCTAGCTTAACAGGACGCTGAAACCCCTCTATGGAGGTGGGTAACAAAAAGTCCAACATTTTGGCAAAAATCTTATTGGGGGGCACAGGGGAATGGTTTATCCTGGCTAATTCATATGTTCTTGTGCGTAAGCTACCAAGCTTGAGGTAAAATTCCCCCAGGGAGCTCAAAATCCCCAATGGAAAGTGGGGATCTGCAAACTTAACACAAGCGTACCCTCCTCGGGGGAGCGTAGTACTAGTGACCTCCGAAGGAGGGACTTGCCTCTAAAGTCGCATGTCTGGCCCTCCAGGATCAAGACAAATGGCAGGGAGGATCCTACACTCCCCCATTTTCCCTAATATCACCCTCTAGACTTCCAATTCTCTCCTTGCCTTTGGCACCATTACAATCACCACCTTTTTTGCTTATTTTCCCCCACTTCAAACTCCCCCGTATCCATCCCCCCTGGTAAGAAAAATCCTGTAAATGTTGTTACATGGTGGATTTCTGTACCCAATCCCCCCCTTCAAGCCTGCGCGGGCTCAGGGAATTTCAAATTTTGAGCCCAAAAACCGCTGGATCACCACTCCAGAACCACTTCACAGTAGGTGGAGTGGGCTAGTAATCATGTGTGTCAGCTAGGTAAAAAACTGTGAAATGGAAGCTGAGATTGCAGGCTACAAGTCTGTCTACTCAGACAGAAATTCATACATCTTACGTGATATTTGGTGCAAACCCTTTTTGGTTTCAAAGCCAATTCATACTAATTTGTGCTGATTTGTGTGTAACATCTTTCAAAAATATGCAAAATTTCATACATCTAGGTTACTCATCTACTTAGGCTCATGTGACATGTACTATGTAGGCAATATCATATGCTAGAACAACAACCATCTAAGTGTTGCCCACGCCATTATAAACATAAATTACTAAATGGTAGTCAGTACCACCTATGACTGTGGCCCTGTTAGGCACTGATATAAAAATAGGCAATATGATCATCAATTAATTCAATAAAAAAAACCCATTCAAGATATTGCATCCAATTTTTTTGGTGACATGACCTACTTGTGTCTTCAATGCTGTCATCAGATTTAATTGATATGCAACCTTCAATAAGGTTTATGTGTGGTAAATTTCTTCCAAAGGGGAGCTGCCCACCAAAAGCTTGTAGTTTTAACTTTTCTCAGGATAAGCAAAAGTTGCAGGTGATATTTTTGGTAGCTGATTTTGGAATACACTCCAGATGAGCCCCCTTAATGTGTGTTTTACAAAAATTTCTGAATATTGTTCACCAGGCATATTCAAAGGTATAAGCTCAAACTGGGTCCATGCGGCAAAAATATTCTCTGTGTTGATGTACATTAAAAGGCAGCTTACATGAGGTATACCCAAAAAGAAGGCTTGATAGAAAAATACTACAAAGAATGAGGCTACAGATTATCCAATCCCTTTCTTGTATGAGTTGGTCAAGTCAAAAATAATGAGAAAACTACAAAACAAACATTGTTTTTTCCCAGGCTGTGAGGATGTAAATATATGTTGACAATGGTCCATTTCTTTGGACCCAAAACTTGCCCACATCTTCAGATTGGTAGGTTTCTCAAGTCTCTGCACGCTTCAGTAACGTGCAGATAATCCGTGTTGAGCCTAAGCTGTATCTCTGTTTTTTTTTTTCCAATCAAGAACCGGAGATGAGTCGGAGGTCTTAAAGAGGGTTTGATAAGAAGGGAAATCAGGTAAACCATGGGTCTTTTGCTTACCTTCATCTCGACAATCGCAGACAGGCACGTTGAAAACACATTCATCTTGTTGAGATTTAGGGAATTTGCTGTATCGGAACCAAAAAAAGACGGATTTAGTGAGATCCTTGATGACATAATTCAACAGGAAGAAGTGAACAGAGAACATGGACCAACCCATTGGTATACGGATTATAATTCCAGTCTTTGTGTTTTTTCTGGCAGTCCAAGGAAACGTCGATGATCATTTTGGTACTGAAGCCGAATATCTCGTCAATGACCTTGGCGTTCGGAATCCCATTCACCGATAGCTTGTCAACCGCGCGGACGATGTTGTGCATCCTTGCGGTGTATAACAAATATTTTGGTTTGAGGAAAACGTGAAGTTCTAGTCAGTACAAATCAGTGAATCACGGTGTTGACACTGCATGCTACTTACGGTCCCCCACGATTTGGACAATACGATAATCTGTCAGCTTGAGGCCATGCACCGTCTTTTCCTTTATCAGTACATTTCTGTTAGTTTTCGGAGGTAGTTTTTAGCAACAGCTGATTAGAGAATCGGACGCATCCAGAGAGGCTGGTGCTTACATCGGCGCCAATTGTTATGTAACAATTCTATACATTTTTTTGGTCAAGTCAACGGAACTTAATCTTTCATCATACCAAAACAAAAGCACGAGTGAGGTATACTTACCATGCCGCGAAGCACCAAGTTCATGGCCATTGCCATCGTCACATTACGGAATTTATCCGCAATTTCGGGGATGGGCAGCACTTTCGCTGGGCTCAGATAGGTGCCACCCTTCAGAACACCGTAGATGCCGTCTGGAGAGCTGATCGGTGCATTGATGGCTTTTTTAATGCCCTCTGAGAGTCGCTTGTGGGCCTCTTGCTCGACAGTAGCCAAGTGGAAGACGACGTCTGTCCACTGCAAAAGATTGATTCATGAATAAAAGAAAAATTCGTGGAGGGATTCAAGGGTTGTGTTGCTCTGTACAAATAACTTACAATTCCGAATCCTTCGATGATGGGTCCCTTTGGTACCTTCTGAAAGTATGCCCAAAACCCAAAGCCACCGGTTAGCCCAAAGTTCAACACGTTCAAGGCCCAACCGATCGGTCCGGTCTCGCTTCCAAGCATTATCATGATATCCATCGCCACTACGAAGCAAACAAGAAAATATGTCTACAAAGTTCGACTCTTGTTTGCTCGAATCAGGTTAGGGAGCTGCTTACATGTGCCAGAAACTTCCATCATACCAGCTGAGACGCCCAAAGACTGCTTCGCATGGATTGCTCCACTAAGATCCGCAGCTGGAAACCTACGGAATCGGAGTGATGTCAGATTCAAATGCGAGAAATTCTGCTGTCTGTTGTTGGGGCTTGTACCCACATGGTGGAAATCAAACTGTTTATACTAGCTTTTATTGCGGCAGATTACCCAAGAATGATAAAAAAAAGAAGGTTTAGTGGGGGTTATAGCTTGGAGCATTAGACAGGTTTCCCGACCTTGGACTATGGAAATGGCGTAGCCAATCGACATGTAGAGAATATTGTTCATAGAGTTCCATTGTTGAAGCGCAAACAGGATGTACCAGTCGTTATCGGGAACAGGATAGCACATCTGGCCTGCATTGCAAATCGAGCCGAGTCCACAAACGAAGTTAGATGCGTTCTTGGATGTGGCATACTCCTGTGCGCAAAAGCAATTGACGAGCGAATCAGTCCACTTTTATTTCATTTCAAATGTGAAGTGTTTTATTTCATTTCAAATCTGAAGTGTTTTTTGGTGCTTACAATCAGAGTCATCTTGTCTCCATTGGGATAATTCAGGAGGTAAGAGTCTAACTCGAGGTCCATCCATGTTTGAGGCTCAAAAGGGAGCGGTTCACAGGATCTTGCCAGTCTTTTTTGCAGCGTCCATGACGAAGCATTGCTGCTACTTTGTGGAATGGCATGTTGGAGGAGCGATGTTTCAGGATAAGCGGGGAATAAGCTGGATTGAGGTGCCGGAGGCCTTGCGCATGCTGGATGGAAGACGGAAAGAACGATGACTGAAGCAAGGAACAAATGGCGTGAATTGAAGGCTCGAGTTGAAGGAAGATGCATGTTGTGGTGGTGGGCGGGTAGTTCGCTCAAGGGCAAGTAACAAGGCACCCATCAAATTTTATAGCCTCTTCCAGGGTCTCCATGAAAGTGGCACACCGCTGTACAGCACTACAGCCGGCTGGGTGATGATACATACAGCACGCCCTCGAGACCCTAGCTTAACAAAGACTCTCGGGCGTGTTTAAGGCCCCAATTACAAACGGATTTTCGAGTTTTATTATGAAAGTATTCGAAAAGAATTTTGAAACGAAAATGAAATCAAGATGAAAGATTTTTGATTTCGAAATTCTCTCGGAAAAGCTTCAAACAACAGGGTGCACATATAAACATTTGTGCATCCCTGAGCAAGTAGCCTGCCGGAGTGGGCAGGCAGGGGCGAGATGTCTGTGACACAGGCAAGCTGGATAGAATACAGCTTGCCTGTTCAGCCTTGGCTGAATGGTGTGACATTTCCTGCGCGGCCGCCTCCATGGACATTTGGATCATCAGCGCCGAGATCGAAGCCAAGCGTTTTTTCCCGTGCCTCCGCCGCCAAGGTCAGGATCATATTGCCCCTAACTTAACACAAGTCCCCCCTGATGGGAGGCTCGCTGTGGCTGGCCGCGAAGCGGCCCCTCCCGCAGGGAGGGACTTGCGCGTAATGTCAAAACTTTGGCTGGGAAAGAAATCACAAATGGCTGGAGGGAAAATATTAAGCCTCAGCCAGCCTCCCCCTCAGGTCCTGTGGACCTGCCCCAGAGCCAAAAGATACTTCTGGACCTCAGCTTTCATTTGGCACAGGTCTCATCTCCTCAATCCAAACCATTTGCACTGTACTAATGGTTTAAAAATAAAAAAACATGAAGAAATGTAAACTAAGGATGCGCAACCATCATGCCTGGTGGATCCTGGATCCGCAAACCCGCAGATCCTACACATGTGGTGTTGCATTTTGTTTCAATTAGGAAACTCAATTGTGCATATTATCAGAAAATCCAAAAATGGATCTTCAGAGCAATGTAATATCCTTCAGGGTTCCTTTGACCTTCAAAACGGATTCCTTCAATCAGTTTTGGAGCTTTTTGCTCAAAATTTTGGGTGAGGGTGCGCATCAGCACTGCCAATGAAACTGTCTATTCAGTTTTTTTTGTACATATTTTGCTGATTTTTAAATAATTATTTAGTGGTTTTGGGGTTGAATATCCTTCCTTTCCCTGCCAGACTTCAGACATTAGGCGTAAGCCTCTCCTGCGGAGAGCCCTCCGGGCGGGGTCCCCCGGACCCTCTGTTTGAGAGGCTTAGTTAAGCTAGATATTGCCCCTGGTGGTCCCGGGTTTTCCTGCAGGTGTTCGTAACGGTAGGCCATCGGGATTTTTGTAGTGACTGCGATCCAATCGTGGAACGTTGAGGCAATCGGGTATATTGGCACTGCAGCAGTAATTTTGTTCATGTGCCGGCCGACCCCCGCCCGGTGAACTCCGCCGACCCAATACAGCCATTAAATGGGGGGGGTCTGAGGCACCAGTGTAAAAACCCCGGGGAAGGAAGAAAAGGTACCACCTGACTACACGATTGTAGCGGGCATCAACTCTCCCCCGGAGAGGTATAACACCAGGCCATAACACTCCCCCGCAAGCCAATATCACTGATAACAGAGGTGATATTGGATTGGACACCAAATGGGCTGGTGTGAAACTACATACAAATCTAAGTGTTACTCCCCGACAGACTTGTTAACTGTCAGCTTTCACGCATACTGGCTACTATACTAATGCTATTTTTAAAGACTATACTATGATTTATCCTAAAATGGGACTTTTGGCACCCATGAACCGTGGAACTATTTTAAGGCAACCACACTCCTAAATCAATAATCAATAATATGCTTGTATGTAAGACTAGGAGTAGCTAACACAGTTATGTCATGTAATGTGAGGGTTACAAGCTGTGGAGATGTGACATGTGCGAGATGCAGGCAATGGGAATTGAACATGCGACAGAGGCAACGCTGGGCTCATAACCTGTAAAAACCCCGGGGAAGGAAGAAAAGGTACCACCCGACTACACAATTGTAGCGGGCAACAACTCTTCCCCGGAGAGGTATAACACCAGGCCATAACAACCAGTGGCCTGGCAACCATACAGGCATACTGCCTGTTCAAAATTTTGATTCCTCAAATTTTGAGATTCTGGAATCTCGAACACCCCTCCCGGATGTGTTTGAAGAGATTTGGGATTATTTTGAAATGAAAAGAACTCAAAACAAAGTTGGCTTTGATTTCAAAACAATTTCAAAATAATCTCAAAATAATCTCAAAATTCCGTTTATAATTGGGGCCTTAGAGTAGGCAAAGATGGCACTTTAAACCCGGGTACCTGTGGCGGGTGCGGGTACCCGCGGCCTATTTCAACCCAATCTTGACATCCGCATCCGTAACCAAACCCGCTGGCGGGTACCTGCGGCCATGGGTGGGTACCCGCCCAGATACCCGCCGGGTACCCGCCACTCACAAAGCACTGAGACAGCAAGATAACTTATATTTGCATACTATATACAAATAGGGTGATGGCAGGGTGATATAATTTCACTCAACCATCAACACATCGCCTTCAGAGGCACCAATTTCCTTCGCGCCAGTCTTAGCCTTACTTTTTTTTCTTTTCCATGTAGTTGTGGAGCGCCAGAGGCGAAATCTTCCCACTTTTTGAATAGAACGCCAATGCCATTCCTCTACTTACCAATTTTGCGTGGAGGTTGTGTCTCCTGGCGGCGACATAGTCGCGGCCAAAGCTGAAAGTTGGTTCCACATCAACTGTAGTTGCTGTATGAAAATAAAAGTTTTAGTTATTTTTGTGTTGCGATAAATATGAAATAAGAATCTGATCTTACCTGGGCAGATCATGATGTCAAGGGCCATCTGTAAGAGGCCATTGTGATTATTACCGCTCTGTTTCTCCTTGGCCCACTACTTAAGGGCATTGATTGGCTCGCCGTCTTCCAAATGGAGGCCGCCTGATAGCCATATGTCAATTGGATCTGACAGAGACTCAGCGGATCTTGCTACAGCAGCTGCACCAAGCCCTGCCAGAACCCCAGTTTGCGGCTGGAGGATGCTGTGATTAGTTCAATTGGTCAGAGTGAGAAATATGTGTAAAAAGATTACCTTCAGCGTTCCTTTCCTTGGTGGTCTGGGGGCTGAATCCAAGTCCCTAGGCTTATACCACTTCTTGTACATCTTGCGAGTAAGAGCAATCGCCTTGTTGATGCATTCCTTAGGCCATTTGGCCAGCTTAAAATATTCATCCTTGAACAACGGATGGAGCACTGGAAGTATCAAAAAATTAATATTTACTTTACATTTAATTTGATTAGAATCAGTCAAAACTCACCCATTGCTATTCTGTATATGGGTGAGCAGTCTGTAAGTGCGTAGTACTTGTTTGTAATTTGAAGCCCAGCACGGCATGCATTTCGTAATGCGGCAGGGTATGAATGATCCTCGTTTGTAATCACGGCCAAAAGGTTTGTGGTGATTTGGTCGATCATAATGACAACTTCGGCAACTCAAGCAGAGCCTTGTGTTGATATTTGAAGAGTGATGTCGTAAAACGGTTTCAGAACCTGCACCAGGTCTGCAGCCAAGTCAAAGTCTTCCTGGTTCACATGGAAGTTGCGGGCGGTGCCAAACCTTTTATCACGCTGCCACATAATACTGCAAAATATACATGGGCGGGTGTGGGCGGGTGTGGCTGTAAATACCCGGGTACCTGCCACATTTCCCTTGGAATCCTAGATATCCGCATCCACATCCGCACCCATTGGCGGGTACCCAACGGCCCACGCGGGTACCCGCCAGCGGATAGCAGGTACCTGCCCGCGGGTTCGTTTGGCCATCTCTAAGAGTAGGGCCGGTGGGATCTTCAAAATCAAGATTACAAAATCACTATAGCCATAACCATGTACTTAGTTTAACCTTATCCCCGGGGGTTCTTTCCCGTGGTTAGGGTTGTAGCCACTACTTAGCCTGGACATTCCCGCGCCCCGGCTCCAAATCCTTTCCTCACCAAGATTTGGAGACCGGGATTGACCAGTGCCAACTGCTGACCAGCAACAGGACTGTTTTGTCCAGCTCCCATTTGCCATACCACATAGTGGCATCTTATAGGTTAAAAGCCTGCACTCTGAGCACTGAGTTGTCTCCCCGCGTCTTCATCCGGCCGTTTGATGAATTTTATTGAGAAGAAGAAAGATCAATTGAAGAAGATTGAAGAAGAACAAAAACAGAAGAATTGTGAAAAAGAAATAAATTTGCAAAGATCAGAACTACTAAACCAACCCCAACCATCCACCTCAAACTCCTTTACCATCCCATCTTCCCCTTCTTTGAGTTCACCAAACAACAATATGGAACCTGACATGACTCCTGCTCAGGCTCGGCAGCTTTTTCAAGACCTGCGTGAAGAAATTGCCGACCTCCGCAACAATCAATTGCGTGGTCAAGCCGCCCCCGTTGTTCCATATTGACCCCGCACTCGCCAAGAGAAGATAATGGACAGCTTCATCAGTAATCCTGTCCAAGTCTATAATCAACTGAACCCTTGAAAACCGTGTTGATATCTGAATGACATCCCCTCTATGACTCTTGCGGCACATGTCGCAGTCGTCTGTTTGTAATCCACAGTACATGTCACAGTTTGGTTTGCAATGACATCATTCTTGCTCGGATCTTCATGTCGTCATCCCTCGCTCAGATCTCCCAGATTTCCCCTGCAAGAATCTCTGCTTGACCCTCCGCACTCTTCTTTCTCGAATATATAAGCTTATCTCTCCTTCCATCATCCGACTTTCCGGCTCGGGGAACCTACAAGACTCAACCTTGTCTCTACAGCTTATCTTTCATATTACATTACTTTAAGCTGCTGTTCCTCCACGTTCGTCTTCTCTTTCATCGACGACATCCATCGCTTCATTGTCAAAGAGCACCTCTCTTCCAATACATCAACTTGTTCGACATCATCTCAAGATCTCATCCCTTCCTATCAACTCCTCGCCGACCATTTCCTTCCATTTGACAACTTGTCGATTCTTGTCTTCGGTTATCAAACAACAGCTCTTCAGTAGGTCTTACTCGACACATCGTCTTAATCCCCTCTGATCGACTGTCTTAACTGATCTATCTTTTCTAGTTTCCTTCTTCTTTGTTGCCTTGTCCTCTCGTGTACACTCGTGTCCTATTTTTATGTTGTTCTTGCCTTTAGGTACTTTTTATTTTTTCTTTCTCGTGTATTTCTCATATCATGAAGCTTACTCGAAATCCACTTTAGTTTGACTATTCACAGATTTACAGTCTCGTTTGGCTCCATCACCTTCGACCAAACTTTTCTCAAACTCAAGGCAGGATCAACATGTTGGAAAGGACTGAGAAAGATACTGCAGCATCCAACGGTGTTCCCGTTCTGGATGGATCAAATTACACAAGCTGGCACTCTCGGATGTTTATCTATCTTCGCGGCAAGGAACTCTTCGACTGCTGCATCATCCCCATCGATGATTCTGCTTCTGAAACGGATAAGGCCGCGTACAACAAAGCAGGACATAAGGCTATCGCTGTTATCACCTTGCGTATTAATCCTCGATGCTACAATGAAGTTGTGAATTCGACAACCATCTCCAACCCCATTCTCTTATGGAAGAAGATCTCCGCTCAATACGCTTCTCATTCAGTCATCAATTGAGGACGTGTTTTCATGTGCTGGTCGGCCGAGTTATACACGGGCAATCTTCAGGAATACATTGACCGGACTCGTGTTCATCTTCTCGACATCGATGCCGTTGGCATTACCTTGCCTCAAGATATCATCTGTTATCTTGTACTTGGTAAACTCATGAAGGACGACAAACTCGACAAGATCATCGACAATTGCGCTCTTTCTGAAGACTGTACATCATCCCCATATCTTGTTCTCGATGCTCTTCAGACTTGGCTCACTCACAAAGGATCAAAAAGCGCAAAAGACACTGGCACTGCTCTCATCAACTCCTCCTTGGATCCAATCAGCAAGTTTCCCTTTAAAATTATTCACTACTGTGCCGGTGGGGTTCATAATCCGGAGTCCGGTCATGTTGAATCTAACTGTTTTGAGAAATATCCGGCACGCCGATCTTCCGGACCCTCAAAACCCAAGAACGCCAGCGCAAGCTTTGCTCATGCTTCAGTTTTTGTCTCCTTCGTCTCCGGCCAACCTACTGAAGATGTTGCTATTGACTCTGCCGCCTCTCATCACATGCTTCGCAATCGCAATCTTTTCACTTCCTTCATCAGTGAAAAGGTAATCATCAAAACCGGAAATCCAAGTTCGCCTCTCATCGCATCTGGATATGGAACTGCTGAAATTTTCACGAATGGACGCATTGTCAAACTTGAAGACTGTCTCCTCGTGCCATCAATTTCGCAACAGTTGATCTCTCTTGTCAGACTCATCAAATCGTCGGTGAAAATCACAAAGAATTCCCAATATTTTGACATTTCGGACGATTCTGGTTCTCTCTTCTCTGGCGATATCATCCACAACCTTCTCCATGCGCAATATATCCGTTGTCCTCGCGCGCTGATCAACATCAAGGACTCTGACCATGATTTATGGCATAACAGACTCGGACATCCTGGAAAAGAAGTAATGAAGATCATGGGTTTTCCATTGCCACCGGTCGATACTTTGTGTGAGGTGTGTAACTGTTCAAAAATGACTTTAATTCCTTTTTCCAGTCACTTTCCATCTGTTGAATTTCCCCTACAACGTCTACATATGGATCTTGTTGGACCCTTCAATCCACCTTCTGTTTCTGGTTACAAATATTTTCTCACAATTGTGGATCAATACTCATCCTTCAAATTTGTTCGGTTCCTGAAGACGAAATCAGATGCATTCAAGGAGTTTGAACAATTTTCGAACTTGGTCGAAAATCTTCAAGACAGAAAAATCAAGGAGGTCGTCTCCGATCAAGGGGGAGAGTTTGTCAATTCAGATTTCGTTGGTTTTGCGGCGAAGAAAGGCATTCTTCAAACTTTTTCACCGGCTGAGACTCCTCAACTCAACGGTTTCGCTGAACGTGCAAATCGGACCATTCTCGACAAAGCGAGATGTCTTCTGCTCACCAGTAGCCTTCCCAAAACTTACTGGGCTGAAGCGGTCAATGCCGCTACGATGATCTCAAACATGTTGGCCACCCCCTCTCGCTCTTCTTCTCCATATGAACTGTGGACTAAAACTCCTGCTCCGTGCCATCGTCTCAGGTCGTTTGGTTGCAAAGCATTCATCGCCGTCCCGAAGACAAACAGGTCTTGGAAGTTGGGGAACACTGGAGAAGTTGGCATCCTTCTTGGTTTTTAAAATGAAGGATCAGTCTATAGGATTCTTCGCTTGAAAGACAAGAAGCTCATCAGGACGCGCCACGTGAAATTTGATGAATCCATTTTTCCAAAAATCTCAAATGACTCCGTGCCGTTCGCAATGAGTGAGACTCTGACTGGAGAAGAAATCGCTCATGACTCTTTTGAAGCGGATTCCGTTGGCTCTGATGTTACTTCATTACATGATGATGTTGACTCCCATGAAGAAGATTCCCCAGAAGATCCTCCATCACCTCCGGAAGTTATAACCCCTCGTCATCCAATCTCCAGTGATATTTCTCAATCAAACATCCTTCCTTATTGACGATCTCGCCAACCTCGTGCATTTGCAACTGCGCTAGGCGACAATATTCCAAATCATTATCACCAAGCAATCAAGGGACCAGAATCAACCAACTGGATCAATGCTGTTAAGGTCAAATTGGATGCGATGGAACGCTTGAAGGTGTGGGACGTTGTTGATCTTAAACCTTCCATGAAGACTGTTGGAACGACTTGGGTTTTCAGGAAGAAACGAGATGATAGCCATCCTGTAGTTTTTAAAGCATGACTCTGTGCGCAGGATTTCTCTCAAGTTCACGGCATCGATTTCTCAAAAACCTTTGCTCCGACTGGCCAATTGAACTCTCTGCGGGCTCTCATCTCTCATGCTGCCGCCACTGGTCTTGTGTTCCATCAGTTGGATGTGAAAACAGCTTTTCTAAATGCGGATCTTGACGAAGAAGTCTTTCTTTCTATTCCGCAAGGTGTCGAATTTGATAGGAAGAAGCAATGCTTGAAACTCAATAAGGCGATCTACGGTTTAAAACAGGCTCCATTGGCCTGGTACAATCGACTCTCCAAGTGGCTCATCTCTGTTGGTTTCTCCGTCGCCATTTCTGATCCATGTGTCTTCTATAGACTACACGATAATCCTGTGTGGGTGTTCATCCATGTTGATGACTTGGCGGTTTTCAGCAAAGACGTCGACCCATTCAAGGAAGAAATCAAGAATGAGTTTGATATGAAGGACATTGGGGAAGCTGATCTCATGTTGGGTATCAAAGTTTTGCATCAACCGGATGCAATTATCCTGTCCCAGCTTCACTATGTCAACTCGCTACTTGAATTGTACGGAATGACCGCCTGCAGGACTGTGTCGACTCCCCTCGTGCCTAATTCTCACCTCGATGCTGCTGCTGTAGAAGAGCAAGATCACTTCAAATCCCTTGGCGTCAATTATAGAAGTGCCGTCGGTGCTTTGAGCTATCTTTTGACTGCCACCAGACCCGACATAGCCTTCGCAGTCAGCAATCTCTCACAATTTCTGGAGGCTCCGGGAATCACTCATTGGGAAGCTTTTACTCATGTGCTTTGATATCTCTCAGGCACAGCGGATAATGCTCTTGTGTACCATTGCAGTGCTCCGGAACCGTTGAGAAGTTTCACAGATGCTGATTGGGGAAATTGTCCGGTCACTCGTTGTTCAATCACCGGTTATTTGTCTTTGCTGAATGGTCATTTAGTCGCATGGCAGACTAAGAAGCAACCGGTCGTGTCACTTTCTTCGTGTGAAGCAGAATATCGGGCCTTAACCGATTTCTCCTGTGAACTTCTATGGATGCGCCAATTCCTGGACGAAGTGAAGATCGCATCTGCTGATGCTCCGACTGTGGTACATGAAGACAATCAGGGCTGTATTGCTGTTGCTAATTTCGAAGCAAACACTAATGCTAAGCGGATGAAGCACGTCAAAATTCAACTTCACTTCATTCGAGATGTCATCAAGGACGCAAAGATCCACCTCAAGTACACGCCGACGAACAACATGCTCGCCGACTTTCTTACCAAATCGGTTCCACGCCCAGCTCTTGTGAATTCTCTCAACAAACTTGGCCTCTTTTGTCTAGAGGGCAGGGGGGGTGTTGATATCTGAATGACATCCCCTCTATGACTCTTGCGGCACATGTTGCAGTCGTCTGTTTGTAATCCACAGTACATGTCACAGTTCGGTTTGCAATGACATCATTCTCGCTCGGATCTTCATGTCGTCATCCCTCGCTCAGATCTCCCAGATTTCCCCTGCAAGAATCTCTGCTCGACCCTCCGCACTCTTCTTTCTCGAATATATAAGCTTATCTCTCCTTCCATCATCCGACTTTCCGGCTCGGGGAACCTACAAGACTCAACCTTGTCTCTACAGCTTATCCTTCATATTACATTACTTTAAGCTGCTGTTCCTCCACGTTCGTCTTCTCTTTCATCGACGACATCCATCGCTTCATTATCAAAGAGCACCTCTCTTCCGATACATCAACTTGTTCAACATCATCTCAAGATCTCATCCCTTCCTATTGACTCCTTGCCGACCATTTCCTTCCATTTGACAACTTGTCAATTCTTGTCTTTGGTTATCAAACAACAGCTCTTCAGTAGGTCTTACTCGACACATCGTCTTAATCCCCTCTGATTGACTGTCTTAACTGATCTATCTTTTCTAGTTTCCTTCTTCTTTGTTGCCTTGTCCTCTCGTGTACACTTGTGTCCTATTTTTATGTTGTTCTTGCCTTTAGGTACTTTTTATTTTTTCTTTCTTGTGTATTCCTCATATCATGAAGCTTACTCAAAATCCACTTTAGTTTGACTATTCACAAACCGATCCTGGTTTACGAAGGCACCAACTTCCCAATCTGGGAAGCGGCGTTAGACAGGACGATCCGGCATTTTCTAGCCCGAGAACAGCCCTTCACTGATAATCCTGATAACTTCAACACTCTGGCGACCGACGAGGCATCAACAGTCGTGTGTCTTATCCAAAACACTGTCGTGGACGCCCTTAGCGACATCTTGGATGCTGCAAAGCTGACAGCCCCGAAAGCAGTTTTCGAGCTCCTCAAGTCAAAGTGCACTCGATCCAACCGGAGACGCAAGATCAAGCTACTTAATGAGCTAGTGACCCTGATGAACGACCCGGCCCCGGCGACGGATGCAACACTCTCTGTTTGGGCAAAACTGAAATCCGAACTGTCCCAACTGAAGATGACCTGGGATGAAGCACTCGGGATCTTCCTTCAAGCCCACTAAAAACCGCCTGTTGGTGTAGAGCGGATGACGTTTGAGTTCACCATCACCCAACAACTCAACAAGAAGGAGGTGCCGCCCTTTGATGACGTCTTGACAATCATCCAGTTTGCGTCTAATAAGTTACGCAACAAGCCTGGAACGACTCTCTTGCTCCCATCAGCGCCAATGGTTGACCCAATGGCGATGGAACTGGACCGTATCCAAGCGGTCCAGTCCCACTCAAAGTATGTAGCTCCCCAACGTCGTAACACTCAGCAACCTGAGCGGACTCAGCCTCAACTATTGGTTGAGAAAGCTGCCCATTTTAAAGGCAAAGGGCAATCCGATTCCCTGGTTTGTAAATACGGTGTGCACTGTATTTACTGCGGAGATAATGGCCATTGGCACCCGGATTGTGTCCACTTCTGGAGAGACGTAGCTGAAGGAAAAATCAGTGCCCCCCCTGCCAATCACAAATCGAAAGACTCAAAGTACCGCCCCCCTCCTCGTCTGGAAGTCTCAGGCAATTGATTACGTCAAGTGAACATCCCAAACGTCACTGACAGTGTTCTCCTTGACTCAGGGGCGTCGGCACACGTAAGCGGCGACTCTCATCTCTTCAAAGTCAAAAAGAAGCTAGCTGAGCCTTGTACGTTTTACCTGGCGGTCTCCGATGCAAATGTCATGGTGTCTGAAATCGGTAGTGTGAAGATCCCAACACCAAAGGGTCTGTTGGTCATTAGAGATGTATACCACTGCCCGGGAGTAGATGGAATCATATTCTCGACAGGCCGCCTTCTTGCTGACGGATGGAGACTAGTTTACAACGGGACTCAGGCAACTTTATTTGATCCATGTAATAATAGCTATGAGACAATCTTTCATAACTATTGCTGGTTGCTAAAAACCAGCGCTCTACTGCAATCAAAAAAAGTTTCTGAAATTCCTTCCTTTGACCCGTACCTCTGGCATGTTTGCCTTGGACATGTGTCCAATCACGTCGTCCAACACTTTCTCCGAGTCAACTATCCAGAGAAGAAGATAGTCTGGAAGTCCTTTTTCTGCAAGCAGTGCGCAAAGTCGAAGAGTACGGACAAGAAATCTTTAGGTATGGAAACCAAAATACCTAGAGACAATCCTCTTGACTTCTGTGTATCCGATGTAATTGGCCCTCTCAACTTGGACATCAACGGATGCCAATTCCTTGTCACGCTGCGTGACCATGCTAGTACCTATACGTTCTGTGCTCCAATGGCCAGTTGCAGTGAAGTTCCTGATAAGATTTTGACATGGATACGCCATCTGAAGACCGCCCTTGGAAAGGCCCCGACCTACCTGCGATGCAATAATGCGCTGGAGTACACCAAATCCCTCAAACCACAACTAGAATCTCTTGGAACTACTTTAGCGCCTGTAACGCCGTATTACCCGTCGCAAAATGGAGAGGCAGAACGCGTTAATAGGACCTTGGGCGACATGGCTTGGACCATGCTTCACTCTAGCGAGCTGTCAAGCATATGGTGGAGTTTTGCGTACTCAACTGCAGCACACCTCCATAACCCGCGTCTACCAAAAACTAGAACCGGAGACAAATCCCCCTGGAGTTGCTCTATAAGGTGAAAACGCTACCTGACACGCTCTATCCGTTTGGCGCGCGAGGTATCATCCACATCCCCAAGGAGAAGCAGAAGAAACTCGAAGAGCATGCTTTCGAGGGTCAATTACTCGGTTACCCTGCCTCAGGGGCGGGCTGGCTGTTCTGGGTCGCTAGTGAGCGCAAAATCATCCACTCTGCGTCAGTCAAGTTTCCCGATTACCAAAAATTACCGGTA
Organism: Puccinia triticina; assembly: GCF_026914185.1. Classification (NCBI taxonomy): domain Eukaryota; kingdom Fungi; phylum Basidiomycota; class Pucciniomycetes; order Pucciniales; family Pucciniaceae; genus Puccinia; species Puccinia triticina. Next base: position 5,600,295 of record NC_070564.1, on the reverse strand, counting down.
GAGCGAGTGACAACACAAACGGCCCCGGACCTCATTTCCTCCCCAATTCCAGATAAAGTAGACCAAGTTGATTTGACCTTGAAACAAATCATGTTGAAATTAGGAGAAGAGAAGACAGCTGAAGTTGCGGAAGAAGAGAAACGTCAAATGGGTTTGTTATCAACGGACAAAGAGCACAATCTCCCAAAGAACATCAAGCAAGCGCTAGCGTGACCGGATGCACATCTATGGAAAGCGGCGGCGGAATACAAGATGCTGAATTTAGGACAACTGGAAGTCTGGGTACCAACCATGGCACCAAAAGGCTGCAAAGCACTAGGAGCTTGCTGGGTGTTCTTGATCAAAAGGAAACCGGACGGATCAATCGACAAATACCGCGCACGGTATGTGCCAAAAGGGTTCAACCAGCAGATGGGGCTAGATTATAAGGAAACCTATGCCCCGACTGCATCCCTGAATGTTCTCCGGCTGCTGATCTCCATCGCCATCTCTCACAATTTCCATACGGCAACGTTTGATGTCAGCTCTGCTTACTTATATAGCCCAATCAAAGAAGAAGTTTTCATTCAACCACCGATTGAAATTGACCTGAATCTGAAAGGCAAAGTTATGCGGCTGAAGAAAGTGCTGTATGGCACCAAGCAAGCGGCACGCTGTTGGTGGAAATTTTTCCAGAAGACAGTTCAATCTATCGGTTTTGAGGCTAGTGAGATCGAACCTTCTCTCTATATTTTTCAACAGCAAAGTAGTTTCATCATCATCTGGCTCCATGTAGATGATGGGTTTGCGATGGCATCGGAAAAGTTGCTCCTCTCAGATTTGCACCAGGGTATGGAATCTCAGCTGGAAATCAAATGGTCTGACAATTTTCAACAATTATTTGGTGTCAGCTGGCTACTATGGCAGAGCCACCGTGACAAATAAAAATATAAAAAATAGTTTTACATATGAAAGAGATATTATTACTCTTACACATGTAAAACTACGCAAAAACATTAAATACATATATAATTAATTAATTACTCAGCTTTATGTAATTAATATGTAAAATATTATAGAAGATTCTTATTCTACGGGTAAAATAACCTAGGGTACCTCACTTACAAGTACCCTTAATTATTATCCCTTCCTTGTGTAAACTAACTTCAAAGTTTGCGCAAGTGCATCACGCCCCACGTAGATGCACTTGTATGCACATATATATATAAGTACATATATTTACACCCATTTTCAGTGACGTAACTGAGGTGTTGTGTATAGTTTAAAAGATGGCTTTATTTGTTGCGTGGCGCACCCAAGCCCGCGTGCTCTGTTGCCTAGAGCTCAAGCCCGCGCTCCTAGTGTACATATATGCATAAAGCATAAACTAGCCTGCAACCAAAGCGCTCAGGTTACCAGTAAGTAAGAATGGGCTAGAATACGCCCCAATAGCAATATTACATGTGTTATATGTCTTGTACACATGTAATTAATCACGAAACAAGATGTAATTACCACGTCATCCAATATCAAAACATTCTAGATGGAAAAAGGCTCTTGCAACGTGCACAGGAGACACTAGAAAGCGCCCCAGCTTCTCCCAAGCCTCACTACGTGTAAATTACAACTGTAGTAAATATGTAGAAAGGGCCAAATGAACTGGAGCACTTAATAAGCGCCTCCAGAACATGTATGTAGCACTGATTGCACGTGTACAATTGCACAGAAGCCAGTTCTAGTACCTTCTGTGGCACATTTCCACGGAAATGAGCGTCACAGAACCCCCAAACCAGCCCCCATGACGTGTAAGGCCTGTGTAAAAACACGCAGAACCTCTGTAAAAGGCTCTTGGCAACCCTTGTATCCAAGCCCCAAGGTTCCACGACCCACAGCGCCTTCTAGCGCAACCAAATTGCCTCAGAATGCGCCCACAAGTGTCCCCATGTCCCCTGGGCGCCCCTGGAGGCCTGCCTAGGCTATATAAAGGGCCCTTTCTCCGCCCAAAAGGAGATTCCCCAGCTTTACATTACCTACTAGAATTTTACCCGCCTTCAACAGCCTCCTTAGCCTGTGATTTGCCAGGTAAAATACCTACTTTTTAGCCCCAATTTCCGCCCTGAAGCTGTCCAGTAAGCACCCTGCCCTCAAGATTACCTCTTCTGAGCGCCTCCAACTGCCCAACTTCACGCCTGAAGAACCTCAAGTGCCCCTAGGGTCTTATACTAGTAAGTTTAAGCCCCTTCTCTTGAGATTCTCCGCTATTTCTTTCTGGGATTTGAAACACCCCTGTTTACAGGCCCCAGTTCTTCATTCTAGAGGGATTAAACACCCCTGATTTATCAGGCCCCTCTTCAAATTAATTATATTCATTTTATTACGTCAAATTGGCCCAACTTGGCCCAAATTGCCTTATTCTTACGCCATAATTCCCAACAATTACGTTGGAATTAACCCTTATAACCTTGTCTTAGAGTTTTATAACTCTAATCTTCTGCTTTGCACCACGTGTAGCTAGAAGGATAATATCCTTGGCATCACGTAGGCTGACATTTGGTATTGATTTTATCTGGGACGGTCCCCGCTTGAAACTCAATCAATCAATCATGGCTAAACAAATTGTGGAAGCATACCGTAGAAAGTGTTTCACTCATCACTGCCCCCTACCTGAGATTGAACTAGAAACAACAACAAGCGGACAAATTGAGCAAACTAGCTTTAGGTCAACCATCGGCTTTCTTATGTACCTAGCGTGTGGCACCAGACCTGATTTGGCGTATGCAGTAAATTTACTTGCCAGATGGAATGCACTGGATTGGTTCATCGGGTATTTGAAGGGAACAGTCGACAAAGGATTGGTTTTTGGAGCGGGAACGAGCGGACTGGACCTGTGGACGGATGCGAATTGGGGAGGGGAGCATGAACAGTTGACGACGGGATATCTCTTGACACATGACGGAAACAGCATCGCATGGGGGTCAAAGAGACAGACAGTGGTAGCTTTGTCAACCTGTGCGGCGGAATATCTGGCTTTGTCGGAAGGCACCCAACAACTCACACATCTCCTCAACATCTTTGAAGAGATTGGAACTCAGCCAAAATTAACCATGCACTGCGACAACAAAGCAGCTATTCTCATTGCAACTGACAATACATCCAAGAAAAAGACTAAATACCTCCAGCGCGCGTTTTCTTTTGTTAATGATTTAATCCGGGAAAACAAGATCAACGTGAAGTGGACGAGCACGCACAATCAACTAGCGGATGTTCTGACAAAGAGATTAGGACCAACAAAAATGATAGGAGCATTGGATCAATTAGGCGTCAGTGGGTAGTTTTTGCAATCTTGAGGGGGGGTGTTAAAGTAGGGCCGGTAGGATCTTCAAAATCAAGATTACAAAATCTATATAGCCATAACCATGTACTTAGTTTAACCTTATCTCCGGGGGTTCTTTCCCGTGGTTAGTGTTGAGTTGTCTGTTAGTCTGCTACCATGATGTATCACCACAGTATGGAGGGCTGTTGGATTGACCCATGAGCACTACCAACCAACCACCCATCTGGCAGCCACAAGCGTCTGTAGCCTAGTTGGTAAAGGCAGCACTCTAGTATGTGTCTCAGCATAGCTGAGGTCGTGAGTTTGACTCTCACCAGACACATCTTCATTTTACAGTCTCTACATTTAGGGTTGTAGCCACTACTTAGCCTGGACATTCCCGCGCCCCGGCTCCAAATCTTTTCCTCACCGAGATTTGGAGACCGGGATCGACCAGTGCCGACTGCTGATGGAGACACTACTGGAGTTTCCTTCACATCACTTGACGTGAAGTCACCTCATATTTTTCCTGGTTTTACACACAAAATAACAACTCTACACAACACTTAAATTACATAACATAAACCTCTGAGGGGTCCTCTTTGACCAACTATCACCTGGTTGAAGTCCAGACTCCTCACTCATAACACATTTTAGCAACTTCATAGCACCCAATTTATAACAACAGTTATCTTTTGATAACACCCCACTATCACTACATTAAACCTGCCAATCTGAGATTGGTGGGCTTGTTTTAGTGTCTAGTGAACCAGAAAAGGCAGAGGTTTCCTCATACATCCCTTTCCGCACTCAGCAAAAGGTTCTCAGGAACACTTTTGAGCTTTAAACCGGATGGAAAGGACAGTTCCAAGGAAAGGAGAAGGTGTGCCTTTCCTGATCTTGCTCATTTTAATTTACAATCTTGACATTGTTTTTGGTGTGCATTTTAAAGGTACCAATGGTTGTTCTCAAAGCGGTCGCATCCTCTGATATGTGGATCTGGCATGCCCGGTTCACACAATGACATCAACATTCTCGACTTGTCACCTCTGTTCAAGAATTTGCTGAACGGTGTTGCCCCCAAGTGCAACTATACGATCAACAATCACAAATACGAAATGGGCTATTACCTTACGGATTCCATCTATCTTGACTGGGCTACAATGGTCAAGACACTGACCCAGCCGCAAGGGCTTGATCAGAAGAATTACGTCAAGAAACAAGAAGCATATTGCAAAGATGTTGAGAGAACCTTTGGAGTCTTACAAGCACGATTTGCAGTTGTTTCTCGGCCAGCACAAGGGTGGAGTCATCACAATCTTGTGAACATCATGAAGGCATGTGTCATCCTCCACAACATGATTGTTGAGGATGAGCGAGAAGAGAAGTGTAAATTCAAGTTTGACTCCAACTCCAACTCCAACTCCAACACCAACATTGACTCCAAATCTGAATTTGAGCCAGATCCAAATGCAATCATCACCACTGTTACAGTGCACTGCCCAGCCAAACGGACCTCTCAATTGGATTTTGACCAGTTCTTGTCAAACTATCAAGCAATCCGCAACTCAGAGACACATTTCCAGCTTTGCAAGGATTTGATCAAACACCTATGGGCTCTCGAAGGTTGCTCTTCTGAAAGAACTCGAGGAAGATAGAACATGTTGTGCAACTCTTTGTCCATGTCATGTCAATTTGTAATGTTAATTTCTAATTACAACTTTCCACAATTTTGTTCTTCTTGATTTGGCAATGCCAAATATAAACAAAATAAGTGTCTCAAATGATTTGTTTCATTTTGTACTTAAAACTGCACTTGTCTTGCTTGCAATTTACGCGCTCTCACAATGTCAAAAGGAAATCAAAACTTTGTTTTTCTCTTTTATATTCTGATTGCTCTTAAAACATTGAGAAAGATGGGTGAACAAGAAAACTAGCTTGTGCTGGGGTTTGATTCAAGAACTTCAAGTATTTCCTTTTGCTTCAATTCAAAAAAACAACGGGCTGTAGGATTACAGTCATTCAAGTCCTTCATCATAATCACATTTTGCGCCTTGAGTGCGTAGATATTGTTCTGTCTCTTCAGTTGCAAAGCTATTTCTTGCTGAGCCGCTCCAACTTCATCTTTCCAGTTGTCTGCACCTTTGGCCTTTGATCGGTGAAGGGCTTTGGCCTTTTTCTTCCCCATCGAACAATTGGCACCTCTATCAACCCAACTAGTGGAGATTGACTTGTCATCGGCGGTTGTTCCAGCAGGTTTGGACCTCAGTTCAGGCCCATTGGAGCTTGGGCTTTGGGCTTGGTTTTTGGAGTGGGATTTTGGAGTCGACCTGGCGAAAGTAGTTGTGCCATTTGGGACACTTGGCGAGTACGTTGTAGCATTGCAGGTGAGTAAAAGATGTACCTCCATGATCTTGAGCAAAGAGTTGGAGAGCCATGTTCAAGTTGTCTTCAAGGGAGGCTCCACTCTGATTCAAGTTCTCAACTTGGACCACACATCCTCAAAATCGCTGATATCCTTCTGAAGGCCCGCCCATTGGTTCTTCAAGCCCTTTGCAGTTCGTCGTGGATCAGACTCAGAGATTGCTTTGGTATAGATCTTGTGGACTTGATCCCAGAACGTCTTAGCACTTTGATTGGTACCAATTCACAAGTCTTTGGTTGTGGCTATCCAGGCTTTGCAGAGCTCCATATCCTCGTGCTTCTGGTAATGAGCTGATTTGTTATGCTTTTTCTTGTGTTCATCCCATTCTGCTTCATTGCTTGGTTGGTTTTGTTTCTTTTTTTGAGATTTCTTGCGGGTAGTGCCGGTAGATTTGGTCGATGGGGCTGGTGCTGGATCTGAAAAGACATGGAAAGAGTGGAAAATCAATGAAGAAATTAGGCACGAAATCAATGAGACAAAAACCTACCTGTTTGGTTGGATATGGATATATCTCCTAGTCCATCACGAGTGTTGTTGTTTGTTATGGGCACAGAATTGGTGTTGGCTGAGAGTGAAAGATTGTCATTGGACAGGGCAAAGAGCATCGTATCCAAGGCAACCATTGTACTTCTTTGGTCTTGGTCTGATTGGCATACTCTGCGCAGGGAAGACCGGGGTTGAAAGTGTCTGTGAAACCTTCTGAGGTCAAAAGGCTTCACACAACAGAGGGTAATTGGGCCGGTCCCTATTGGGTTGTATATATACAACCCAATAGGGACTTTTGACCGTTGTCCCTATTATAGGGACCCACATAGGGACTGCGGTGGCTGTGGTTTTGTGACCCAAGGTCCCCATTTGGTTGCATAGGGACCCAAATAGGGACCGCGGTGGAGATGCCCTTATGAGTTATGTCTTGGTTTAAGCAGGAGCAGAAAGGATCTGCTACACTGCAAATCCCAACTAATATGAAAAATGCTGAATACACAGAGTTTTTGGTTCTATTCTTGCGAGTATTTGAGCCACTTGTCTATCTTGTAGCCAGAAAAACAACTCCTGGAGTCTTAAACAAGTGGAGCCTCATTTGGAAGACTTGTGCATTTTTGATCTTTTGAAAAGGTCAACAGATTGTGATATAAAAAATCTGAGTAGACAAAATTCTAGAGAAAGGAAAGTAGCATAGGGTACAGATAGGGCATATTGGTGGAGAGGCTGGGGGAGGAGCTATAAATTTTTTAAAAACCTCTCAGCCAAATGAACTTTCTGATCCCGGGTAAAATTTGGGATAATGCGCAAGTCTCTCCCTGCGGGAGGGGTGGCTTTGCCGCCAGCCACAGCAAGCCGCCCACCAGGGGGGACTTTTGTTAAGTTAGCTCAAGACCAAACGCCAATGGTCTGCTGGCTCCAGGGGCGGGTTGTGCTAGGGCGTAGGCGGATAGGAAAATAGAAGAGAAAGAAGAGGAAAATCCCCAATCTTGAGGGTTTTGATGACTGATTACTGGACATGGCCAACATAGATTACCTTGAGAAAGCACAATTGATAATGATGATACACATACTAACTTAACTAAGTCCCTCTCTCTCTATGTGGAGGGGGGACGCCGTCCCGCAGGGACCCTCCAAAGGAGGGACTTATGCGCTATGTCAACCTTGTGGCCTGAGAGAATTTCAAAAATGTTGTTTTTTGATGTTTTGTAGCAGCACCAATTCTCATTGGGTGATTAGGTGTTGGGGGAACAAAATATGCAGAAGACCATGGAGAATCTTCCTACATATCTTTCAAATTTTTTGAAGCCTTGAGTGGCACTCAAATTACTTTTTTATGACCACCATCATATCTACTTCATCCTTCATTACACATCTTGCACTGTACAGGATCCAAAACTAATGATATTACAAAGGGTATTGCAGATCAAAGAAAAGGGATGGGGGAGATAGAAATAGTACATAGATGTAGACAGCTTGGGTGGTCCCAGAAATGAAAACTAGAAGGAATTTGGTCCAGAGACCCATCTGCTATGTTGATTATAAAAAAGTGCCCACCAAAAGTTGAAATTCTCTCAGGCCGCGGGGTAGACATGCGTGTAAGTCCCTCCTTCAGAGGTTGCTTTGCTCCCCCAAGGAGGGAAACTAGCTAAGTTAGATACACATAGCTAGCTGAAATGCAGGAGAATATGATTATTTATTTTTTTGTAAAATGGATGATCTGATAAATGGATACAATGAACAACAGATTCATAAATTTAATTTTCTGATTTGGTGAGTTTTTCAACAATCTCTTTTGATTCAAATCATTGTGGTTAACAGGCTGGTCTCCACCATCCAAAAAAGGAGAAAGGAGGCAATGATACATAATAGAATGTCATCAAAATGGGAGAAAGACCCAATCTTTAACATTATCATACATTATTGGCACCTCTTGCATTGTGTGCAGCCAATCTGGCGGCAAATCAGCCTAAGAAAATTTGTCTGACAAAGCATCAGCTGCAAAGGTTCCTCCTGTACAAAAAGCGGTGCAGCCAGCAGCCTTTCCACAGTGTGTTAATCTAGGATAAGCGGCCTTTCCAAGGCCGGGACTCATATGCTTCTTCTTGTATTATTTTTGGTGTTTATTCTATGAGTGGAGAACTTCCTGTCAATCTGGAAAGTCAGATCTGAGCCAACAGATTTCAGATTTCACAGGGAAATCTAGGTCCCCAAAGCTCCCCAAAGTGATCCAGAGTTCCAGATTTCAGATTTCCCTGCAAAATCTGAAATTCCACAGAAGTCCTCCAGTTTTGTGTAAAACTGAGGGTCCCAAAAATTCCAAGAAACTAAAGGAGGGGGGGAGAGAAATCCCCTCCCTCTACTGGCTGAAAGCAACAAAAATTGAAAAGGTTTTTTTTTCTGCAGTGCGCAAAGTGTTTTAAGCTACCACACACTCTGCTGGGACGTTGTCAAAATAGAAGCGTGTTGCCTGGTAAGATAAGGTTTTCCACCTCTTTTCTAGATAGCTCCTGGGTTTGAATGGTTACTGGTGCAGAGCTTCCGCAAAATACATATCTCTTCAGCACTCCACAATGAGCCTGATATGTTCCCCTGGTCTACGTAAGGTACAACCGCACCGCTTCCCCACAGTAAAACTCTGCAAGTAAGTATTCCCCACAGTAAAACTCTGCAATTAAGTAAGATTTTGGGTGGTAAAAACTCTCCGCAATGTAGCAATACACAAAACGTCAAATCACAGTCACTACAATATTATGTACAGTGTGTATTACATAGAATGATAGAATCCTCTAAGATGCGTGAGAGAAAAGCCGCCCCAAATTCCTTTTCCTCCACTCACTCCGCCGGCATAACTCTGCTCCCAGCCAACATCACCCGCATCCTTCCTTTCCCACACTTGCCATAATTCCACATGCATCCCCTCCCAGCCCAGTACCTCTCCAATCTACGCACCCTCTGACTAGCCTCCGGCCCCAGTTTTTACCTGGCACTTCTGCCCCAATGTCATCCACTTCTGCTGCCCCAGTTCACCTGGTTCCAATCCACACTATTCAGTCCGCCCAGAAGTCCCGCCGTAGGCCTACTCCAACCAATCCGCTAAGTCTGCGCTTCCAGAAGATGGCTCAAAACCTGGCTCCCTCACACCTGTGTTGTTGAGTATGTCACTCAGGTGTTGTAGTTCATTTCACCATTTTCTGTGCTTCCACCATTTCTCATCTCTTTCACACATCTTTCACAAGTTGTAGTTAGTCTACCTGAGGCAGCAGGCATGGAAGGAACCTTTCACCATCCTTCCACGCACCTTGAATACCGGCAACACTGTGCTTGCTGTCCTCAGGTGGGTTTCTCATTTCTTTCTCCTCTCACTCTTTCCCAGTGTTTTCTCCTTTTTCTCTCAATCTGATGCAATTCACCATCCTTCCACGCACCTCAAACACTGGCAACACTGTGCCTGCTGTCCTCAGTCCTGTCTTGCTTATCACGTGTTGAGTCCCCATTCCCACATCTTGCCCCCTTTTGGAGGGTCCCAGCGGGATGGCATCCCCTCTCCACACACAGAGGGACTTATTTAGTTAATTTAGCTGCAGCCTTCAATGTTGTCATGAGATTCAATTTATATGCAATCTTCAATAAGATTTATGCATGGTAAATTTCTTCCAAAGGGGAGCTTCCTGCCAAAAGCTTGTAGTTTTCTGAGGATAAGAAAGAGTTGTCAGTGATATTCTTGGCAGCCATTTTTGGAATCCACCTTACTTGAACCTCCTTAATGTGTGTTTTACATAAATGTCTGAATATTGCTCATCAGGCATATTTAAAGGTATAAGCTCAAACTGGGTACATGCACCAAAAATATTCTCTGTGTTGATACACATTCAAAGATAGCTTACATCAGATACACTCAAATGGAAGGCTTGGTGGAAAAAATACTACAAAGAATGAGGCTAAAGATTGTCCAATCCCATTCTTGAATGAGTTGGTCAAGTCAAAAAGAATGAGAAAACTACAAAACAAACACTGGTGATTTTAATTTTTGCTGGGCTGTGAGGATGTAAATACATGTTGACAATGGTCCATTTTTTGGAGGCGCAACCACCAGGAAAAATAAATTGTCACTGGACTACAGGTGACATCAGCCTAAGTCCACTGAGCTACCCACCAGTTGCACAGTTGGCCGCATGTACAGCTCCCTGTAGGAAACAAAGGGGCCATTGTAGCCTAGTTGTGGTAGTGCCAGAGCTGGAAAAATTTGACAGCTATTGTTGCTTGATGTCAACTGATGTCTGGTGACAATTGATTTTTCCTGGTGAACTCACACACATCTTCAGATTGGTAGGTGTCTAAATTTTCTGCACGCTTCAGTAACGTGCAGATAATCTACCTTAATACTATATTGTATCTCTTTTTTTTTTGAATCAAAAAACAGAGATGAGTCAGCGGTCTTGAAGAGAGTTAGATATGAAGGGAAAGCAGGTAAACCATGGGTCTTTTGCTTACCTTCATCTCGACAATCGCAGACAGGCACGTTGAAAACACATTCATCTTGTTGAGATTTAGGGAATTTGCTGTATCGGAACCAAAAAAAGACGGATTTAGTGAGATCCTTGATAACATAATTCAACAGGAAGAAGTGAACAGAGAACATGGACCAACCCATTGGTATACGGATTATAATTCCAGTCTTTGTGTTTTTTCTGGCAGTCCAAGGAAACGTCGATGATCATTTTGGTACTGAAGCCGAATATCTCGTCAATGACCTTGGCGTTCGGGATCTCATTCTTTGATAGCTTGCCAACCGCGCGGATGATGTTGTACATCCTTGTGGTGTAAAATAAATATTTTGGTTTTAGGAAAGTGTGAAGTTCTAGTCAGTACAAATCAGTGGATCACGGTGTCGACACTGCATGCTACTTACGGTCCCCCACGATTTGGACAATACGATAATCTGTCAGGTTGAGGCCATGCACCGTCTTTTCCTTTATCAGTACATCTCTGTTATTTTTTGGAGGCAGTTTTTAGCAACAGTTGATTAGAGAATCGGACGGATTCAGGGAGGCTGGTGCTTACATCGGCACCAACTGTTATGTAGCAATTCTATACATTTTTTTTTTTTGGTCTAGTCAACGGAACTTAATCTTTCATCACACCAAAAGAAAAGGCCGAGTTAGGGATAGTTACCATGCCGCGAAGCACCAAGTTCATAGCCATTGCCATCGTCACATTACGGAATTTATCCGCAATTTCGGGGATGGGCAGCACTTTCGCTGGGCTCAGATAGGTGCCACCCTTCAGAACACCGTAGATGCCGTCTGGAGAGCTGATCGGTGAATTGATGGCTTTTTTAATGCCCTCTGAGAGTCGCTTGTGGGCCTCTTGCTCGACAGTAGCCAAGTGGAAGACGACGTCTGTCCACTGCAAAAGATTGATTCATGAATAAAAGAAAAATTCGTGGAGGGATTCAAGGGTTGTGTTGCTCTGTACAAATAACTTACAATTCCGAATCCTTCGATGATGGGTCCCTTTGGCACCTTCTGAAAGTATGCCCAAAACCCAAAGCCACCGGTTAGCCCAAAGTTCAACACGTTCAAGGCCCAACCGATCGGTCCGGTCTCGCTTCCAAGCATTATCATGATATCCATCGCCACTACGAAGCAAACAAGAAAATATGTCTACAAAGTTCGACTCTTGTTTGCTCGAATCAGGTTAGGGAGCTGCTTACATGTGCCAGAAACTTCCATCATACCAGCTGAGACGCCCAAAGACTGCTTCGCATGGATTGCTCCACTAAGATCCGCAGCTGGAAACCTACGGAATCGGAGTGATGTCAGATTCAAATGCGAAAAATTCTGCTGTCTGTTGTTGGGGCTTGTACCCACATGGTGGAAATCAAACTGTTTATACTAGCTTTTATTGTGGCAGATTACCAAAGAAGAAGAAAAAAGAAGTTTCAGTGGGGGTTATAGCTTGGAGCATTCTATAGACAGGTTTCCCGACCTTGGACTATAGAGATGGCGTAGCCAATCGACATGTAGAGGATATTGTTCATAGAATTCCATTGTTGAAGCGCAAACAAGATGTACCAATCGTTATCGGGGACAGGATAGCACATCTGGCCTGCATTGCAAATCGAGCCGAGTCCACAAACGAAGTTAGATGCGTTCTTGGATGTGGCATAATCCTGTGCGCAAAAGCAATTGACGAGCGAATCAGTCGACTTTTATTTCATTCCAAATCTGGAATGGTTTTTGGTGCTTACAATCAGAGTCATCTTATCTCCATTGGGATAATTCAGGAGGTAAGAGTCTAACTCGAGGTCCATCCATGTTTGGGGCTCAAAAGGGAGCGGTTCACAGGATCTTGCCAGTCTTTTTTGCAGCGTCCATGACGAAGCATTGCTGCTACTTTGTGGAATGGCATGTTGGACGAGCGAGGTTTCAGGATAAGCGGGGAAGAAGCTGGATTGAGGTGCCGGAGGCCTTGTGCATGCTGGATGGAAGACGGAAAGAATGATGACTGAAGCAAGGAACAGGTGGCGTGAATTGAAGGCTCGAGTTGAAGGAAGATGCATCTTGAGGTGGTGGGCGCGTAGTTTGCCCAAGGGTACGCAACAAGGCAGACATCAAAGGTTATAGCTTCTTCCAGGGTCTCCATCCCGGTAGCAGTCCTTGGTCACCGTCGGTGATTAAGAAAGTGGCACACCTCCGCCGTACAGCACTACAGCCGGCTGGGTGAAGATACATACAGGACGCCCTCGAGACCGAACGCCACCGGTGCGCTGGCTCCAGGGGCGGGTTGGCTATCACCTTGACGCACGTCTTCCGCTTCGGAGGCCTCAAGAGCAAGACATGATGTCCCAAAACTGAACTGGAAGCTTGGGGCATTTTGGCATGGCAAACGACAACGTTGCCCCGGCCGAAAAAATGCTCCAGAGGCCGGCCCGGTGGTCGAGTGATCGGGTTCGGGTGCTCCCCGGCCCCTCAAACGAGAGCATTCTGCAGTACAAGCCGGGTCGGCCGGAAGCAACTCATCCTGCCAACAACCACCACCGCAATCCCCGCTCGTATCATCGATGTCTTCGCCCGGCTCATCCTCATCGTCGGCTTCATCTGCCTCGTCCTCATCGATAGTCTTTGACCCGAACACACTCCAACAACAACAGCCCGCTCCAGCCGACCTGCCACCCCCACCGCCTCCGACAAACCCAGACCAAGCCAGCAACCAGGTCCTCTCATCGCTCAACCCGACCATCGAGTCCAGCTCCCAATCGACCGTCTTCAACCTCTCAGGATTCTCAAACAACAGCAACCTCCTCCAATCTCAGATCACCGACCTCACCTCGCTCGCAAACACTCAATCGACGGTACCCCATGCCTCCCAACCCGCCTCCAAAAATGCACCCGCAACTGCCCCTTCGAGGGGTTGGATGAGTCAGCGTAAAGGTAAAGCTATCCACATCGATGACGATCAGGCCTCTCTCAGAAACGAGCTTCCGGGAGACTTGGAATCAGACCAATCCGAACGTTACACTTCCAGCACCAGCTCTCAGCGTATCATCGAGCTCGGTGTTGTAGAAGATGTTGGTCATTCCGATCTTAATCCTTTTTTTCGAGGGTAAAAAAACCTAACTCATTGCTTTTCGTGTCAATCGCAACAGCAATTAGCACAACTGCTCAACTTGGCGTCTGACGTCTTGGGCTCACTTGGGCCTTCATTGAACGAAGATGAGTCGACAAACACGGCGATCGAGACCTTTTCAAGCTCGATCAACGAATACTTCGAGCTGCTCAACGTGGGCAACTCACCAGAGCAATTTTCCTACAGAGCTCCAGCAAAACTGACACCATTCATAAAAATTTTTATGACCACATAAAAAAAAATACAGAAAATCCAACTAGGTCTGCGCACCTCGATGTCTCATTTACGAGTCTCACGAGTATCCACTCGTATCTTATTCGAGCCTGCTCATGTCTCCATTCCGAACTGTCCGGTCGGATTAGGCGATCTCACATTGTCGGCTAATCACCTCTCATCCCGCCCCTCAACTCATCCGCTCCATGCAGACTCCTTGAAAGATAAAGATGAAGAGGAGCCGCCGGCCTTAAGTTTGGGCTCATTGGTTGCCGAAAGAAACGCGTGGCAGGACTTGGTCGAGTCGCTCGAACTCATCAAAGCACAGCGAACTGTCCTGTGAAAACACCTTTCCTTGACACTCTTGATCCTGTATTAAAAACCCTATTTCTCCTACTGCTGTTAACAATTCTTGGTGACCAAAAAAAATACAAATTCGATAAGATCGCAAAACAAACAAAATTATACTCATCTGTTCCTCAGTACGTACTTCAACTTGACTTGTTAGAAAATTTTTGGTCCTAAACCCTCCAATTCCTATTTCGTGGGTGTTTTATTTACATGTTCTTGAAGAGTTTTTGATTGAAGTGTGTGTAAATATGTAACAAAAGCCAATGTAGGAGAGAGAGCAGACCAATGCAATCATATTATCCAAGTTTACTAAAGACAGAGAGACACAGAAACAAAGATTGAGGGTTCCCCCTACAAATTAACCAAATTACAAAAACAAAATGTAAGATTTCACCTGTTCAAAAAAAGAAATCACAAAAACAAGCCTTCTTAACACAAAATCTAAACACCACAAACTGGACCCACTATCCATCCCTGTCTAGCAGGGTTTAAAATAGTGGGTGGATGGCCCCCAGCGTGCTGCATTGAAGGCATTATGCAAAGGGGGGCCACCAAGTAGAGCCCCTCAAACTGTGCAAGTGCAACAGCGGAGGGGGTTGAGGACAAACTGCACACTGGAAGTACAGCCGCAGAGGACGCCCTGGGGGACACAAACCAGCAAGCCAAAGCCTACTTTTATAGACAATCCAGTGGTACATACAGCTCTCAAGATCCACGTCCAACTCAACTGCCACATTCATCATGTAAGCCGTGACAATTGTGCCACCCCCCCTCCGGTACATCTTATTGCACAATCACCAGGGGAGACTTTGACACACTCTCTAGAGAGTGCCAGAGTCTAATTTTATGTTCTTCTGGGTCTGATTTGAGTCAGATGTGGATTAGGAAATGATTGATAAATTGTTCAGAAGTCTATGGGAAGTGTGTCAGAAGTGATGCGGAATTATCACAGGACCTTGTGCAACGTTGTATATAACCATTTAATTTTCTAAGTATAACTTAATTACAATCTGTCAAGAAATCATAGTTAATCAATGCCCAATTATTACTCATTTATGGTGAATTTCTGTTGATCAATTTCTCTATGTCAAAGGGGTTCCAAACAACGTAAATGTGACCTGCGGGGGCTTTCATGGCTTTCTGACCAGTTTTTACTTGTAATGGAGCTGTGAAAGGCGCCTCAAGTGATCTGTCACCCTAATGCGTACACAAAGGTGACATTGGCAAAGTGGAAAAAAACTCACATGCATGTGCATGGAGACATTGGAAAACAAACAAACACAAAAACAACTCACAAGCTTATATATGTTAAGAAGCCACTGCCAGGCTGTCTATCTGAAATCTGGGACCACACACCTCCAAGCTTGACTTGACTCATATTTTCACCCTACTTTCATCCTTTTTTGGCTCAATTCTAGATGATACTGGCCTTCTTTAGGGAAATATGCCAATTCAGATGGGCCTTTCACATCATTCTAATAGGGTTGTACATCTGTTGATTAGAGATCACCAAGTGGACCCGGGTACCTGCGGTGGGTACGGGT
Organism: Puccinia triticina; assembly: GCF_026914185.1. Classification (NCBI taxonomy): domain Eukaryota; kingdom Fungi; phylum Basidiomycota; class Pucciniomycetes; order Pucciniales; family Pucciniaceae; genus Puccinia; species Puccinia triticina. Next base: position 5,584,355 of record NC_070564.1, on the reverse strand, counting down.
ACCTGTGGTCATTTTGGGCATATTTAGATACCCGGCACCCGTAGGGCGGGTACCGGCAGTACCCGTGTTGGTTATCATGGGTACTGCCTACGATTCAACCCTCTAGCTGGTCTATGCCGGCTTCAAGGGTGGTGTAAACTCTTGATGACCGGGGCGGCACAGACCAATCATCAAGGGTGTATATACCCTCTTGATGCCCCACCTGGGCTGGGTATCAAGAGGGTGTATGTATACCCTCTTGATGTCTGGTCTGTGCTGGACACTAAGAGGGCATACAGTCTCAATGAACGGCACAGACCGGACATTGAGAGGGTGTGTGTATACCCTCCCAATGTCCGGTCTGTGCCGGTCATCAAGAGTTTACACCACCCTCAAAGCCGGCATAGACCATCATCAAGGGTGTATATACCCTCTTGGTGCCCGGTCTGGGCCAGATATTAAGAGTGTATGTGTGCGTGTGAATTCTTGATGTCCGGTCTGTGCCAGTGTAAAGCTCAAAAGTGTTCCTGAGAACCTTTTGCTGAGTGCGGAAAGGGATGAATGAGGTTACCTCTGCCTTTCCTGGGTCACTAGACACTAAAACAAGCCCCCCAATCTACAATTGGAAGGTTTAATGTAGTGATAGTGGAGGTGTATCAAAAGATAGCCTACTTTGAGCAGGTGGCTTTAAGGGTTATGGTGATGTAGCTGATGAGTAAGTGTTGTAATGAGGTTGTAATTTGTATGTAAGGGTTTTAAAACCACAATATAGAGTGGGGCTAATACTGTAGAGTGAGCAAGTGTTGTACTGTTATGGGGTAAGCTGAGTGCAAGTAGTTTGCTGAGAGAATTTACAACTGGGGGGAGGAGAGCCTCCTTAAATAGAAAAGAGTGAGACATTTTAGCTCCAGGGGAACAAGAGAATGAGGGGTTTTAGCTGCCCTGAAGACTACAATGAGGTATTTTGGCTGGTGGTTGACAGGTCACATCACATGAGGTCTTGATGTCATATGAGGAAATTTAGCTAGTGAGAAATAGGAGGTGAGCTGTTTTAGCTGGCCTGGCCTGTCAAATGATGTCATCTGCAAGCTGCATGAGGGGTTTTTTGCTATCTTGACACCTGCATGATGTCATCTGTCAACTGTCAGACTGCAGCCCCTATTACACTAGTCTGCATGCACCTGCATAAGACTACATAAGCCTGCATCAAGTGTGCATAACACTGCATGACACTGCATGACATGTGCATAGCACAATGTAATGAGTGCAGCTGATGAGGTAAAGTATATGTAAAGGGTAGACAAGCTGTCAGGGTGGTCCATGTAACGGATTACATGTCCTGGGTAAGTGTGGTTCATGTAACTTACATGACCTGAGTATGGTGTTTTGTTTGTCTGTAACTGAATGATGGTGTCTTGAAGGGGTTGTAACTTGTGATCCAGGGGGGTTTAAGGTGTTTTGTTCATGGTGTCGTGCGTAGTTTTGGCCGTAGAATCCAGTGGTGCCGCCATATTGGTTGATTTGTGAGTGTACATATGAGAAAACAGGAAATTTTGAAATGGGCTAGATGGGTAACCATAAAGCATACCACACCGGACATGGAGAGAGTGTGTGTATAACCTCCCAATGTCTGGTCTGTGCCGGACATGGAGAGGCTGTGTGTATACCCTCCTGATGTCCGGTCTGTGCCGGACATGGAGAGAGTGTGTGTATACCCTCTCAATGTCGGGTCTGTGCCGGAAATGGAGAGGCTGGGTGTATACCCTTCTGATGTCCGGTCTGCCGGACATCAAGAGGGTTAGGGTTAGCGGGGGCCATGATTGCGGTGCAAAAGGCCGTCCACAACTGCTTGTCTCCAGACCTTTTGCAGCGGGTACCTGGACGGGTACCCACCATCCAAAATTTACATACCCAGACCCGCACACAGCATCCGCAGGAGGGTACCCGCCAAGGGCGCCCACGGATACCAGGTACCCATGGGCAATTTCTACTGTTGATCTGCGGGAGGCCCAACCTGCAATTTGTAACAAAATTACACATGTGCACATGACAGTTACATTAGCAAAGTGAAAACCATTACCACCTTCATGCGCATATAAATAATATGAATTGAAACCCAATAATTCATTAATTACCAAACAATTCAAATTGAATTTTGCTTTGATTTTGGCCATTGTGTCTTAGTGGTTTCAACCGCATTCCAGTTGTGTTTCAGTTGACTTCTGCATGACTTCTGGATGGTTTATTCATGAATCCAGGATCAGTTTCAGATCATTTGTGGATTAGTTCCAGAATTTTTCATTGATTCTTACAGTAATTTCATCAAAGGCATCCAGCACAGTTACGGAAAAAGGGTACAGTATGGCACTCTCTGGAGAGTGTGTCAAAATATCACCTGGTGAATGGTGTGCCAATGGCCGGCGCAGGCCCGTAACCACCGCCGGTCACAGTGCGGAGGATACACACTCCCCTGATGACCGGACAGCACACATGTGGAGTGCAAATCACCGGTAATCTAAGGGATTAAGCAATCCTCTTGATTACTGGGTCCATTGCGGGAGTAAACACACCTATTGATGCCCAGAACAGAATCTGTCATCAAGAGGAGAAACAGACCTCTAAGCTTTCCTCTACCTCCAGTGGCAAAAGTTGGGGCACAACAAATATAAAAGGGAGCTGATGTTGGAGAGGTGTACCGGTAAGGCCGCTGGGAGGAATTGACTGGCTCTGCCATTGTGGTGGTAAATCTGGGTTGCGAACCCGAATTTACCACACAGATTTGCCAAGGTTGCGTACTGTGGATTCCGCAAGACTGGCACGGAGTGGCACAGCGCGGAGAATGTCTTTGAGGCGGAGCGCGGAGCTATTGTACACCGCGCGGCGGCGGAGCTGGATTCGACTTAAGCAGACCAGCGCGGACTGGCTAGTAGCAAAGTTGACTGGGGGAAGATGTGGCAGCCAAAGCAGGCTACATCAGTGGGTGTAGCTGGGGCCAAGGCGGCCGGTGGGATCCCAGCATTGTAGGTTAGACAGTGGTGAGGAATCTAAGGCAAGGGGAGTCCAACGGTGGACAATGACATGTGGCAAAGTTGACAGGAGATACGTGTGAGAGCGGAATGGAGAGACAATGTGCATGGTTGTGGGAGTGTGGCTTGGCGGATTGCGCGTGAGGCGGGTGGAGGAGAATGGTTTCTTTCTCTCAGGTTGTTTTTCCTTTTCTATGGAGGGGGGAGGGAGTTCCCCCCCCCCATCATCCTATCATTATGACCTTTACGGATTTGGGCTTCATTCTTGTTATTACTCTGGTACGGATTCCTTATGGCCGACATTTTACTTACTTGGGCAGAGTTTCTCTTTTGAGTACTTCTTGGCGGATTTTACTTTTTTACTGCCTATTTATTTTGTGGTTATTCTATACATTAATTTTACCTGTGTTTAGAATTATTGAGCCTCATACCTACTTGTGAAGTGGAGTGGAGTTCTCCAGATCACCCAACTTTACCCGGGAATAATCTTGGAGCGGCGGGGTCCTGACATTTCTACGCAGGAACCACTTTTGTTCACCACACCGTTATTGTCCCCAGGCAGTGTCTTACATTAAAAATCATCAATTACGCCAGCAACTCCTTTCTTTGTGCACTATTCACAGACCCTACAGTAGGGAAGTGAAATGCAAAAAAAGGAGTTGTTGATGCAATTAATGATTTTTAATTGTGAAGCCCAGCTGCTACTTTGATTTCTAGCCAGATCAGTTTCATCCCACTTGATTAGTGACCACTCTAACATCAACAGCGCCTCCTCTGATCTCTGCTGAAAGAGCACAAGGAGAACACAGGTTCTTGGTCCTGTAAACTGATTATCATATCTATGCATACACCAGTGAGCTTAGGGATGAAATTGGGTTGGGTCAACCCAGCGGGTACCCAAGCCCTGTTGGGTCTGGGGCCAGGTTTGAGTCGCCTTTGCCTCAAAAACTAGTTTTTGACCCAACCCACCACAGACCCACTGGATTTTTGAATTGGGTTTGGGCAGCCATTTTGGCTGTTGGGTTGACCCACCAATCCAATTACAGACTTGCGCGGCTGGCAGGTAGCCATGTAACATCCCATTCCCGGCACTCCCAGGCTACACAAATTGCGCGGCGCTCCTGCTGGGCTGTCAATCTCTATTTAAAAAATTAATTAAATGTTGAACATAGTTTAAACCAGAAGCCACACACAGAAAAAATTGGGCAGCACTTGCCCCCTCCCACTTCACATTTGCAAAATTTGGGTAGATATTTCAAATTTGACCATGCATGCACTTTTGCAAGTTGGTGTTCAAGGCTTTTCTTGAACACAAACTTTCAAAAAAACATTCAAGCAGTTTTGGGGGGTGTAGTGCAATGTGAATTGTAATGTATGTGTTTTTTCAACTTGGTGCTCAAGAATTACTTCAAAGACCAACTTCTAAAATTGCACGCAAGTTGAACCTGGCCAACTTTGAAATTTGAAACCCCCTATCATCCCTGGAACACTTGGCTTGTAAGAAATTGGACTCAAAACAAGAGTCAATTGGTGCCGTTGAAATCAGTGGAAGCCTTTCCTTTTGAAGATTTTGAGACTTGATTTCTAAGAACCAAAACCAGAAACTGAGAAAACAACAGTAAGAACAATGAATATGGCAAGATGAGAACATAGAGAAAATGAGAATAAACCAACCCTTGAGTAACTGTTTTAATGATAAAGATGGACAAGGGCAATAGGGATAATACTGAAAAAATTGGTCAAGAACTGTGATGAGATGATAACAAACTCTATTTTATAGGTGATAAGGTAAAATGAGTAAGACAGAATAGGATGAAAATGATCAAAATACTAGAAAGCTAATTGAGAACAAAAAAATGTTGGCAACAATGATTGGGGAAAGAGGAGTGAAGCTAAAAGAGGATTGATCCAGGAATGCAAATGAAGCATTTCTTACCAAGTTGGATGCCAGAAAAGCTGTCCAAGTTAAGGCTTTGCGGAGAATGCAAAAAGAGAGTCAGACCAAGTAGGCTGACCGCAGGAGTCTTGATCAATATTGTCAAAGGTGGAGTTATGATTGATCATCAAAGATGGGGAATGTTTTGGAGAAGGAGAGGAGAGATTGATGAGGAAAAAGGAGTGGGACAGGTGATAGCACAAGCTAAAAAGATGGACTGATTAGGTTAGGTTTAATGATGAACCTAACCTGACCAATATTTGCTTGCTGCAAGATATGCTGCAAGGTGTGTAAGGAGCGCCAGAAAGGTATTGACATGTATTGAATGACAAGAATTCAACACCTTTAAACATTCCTGGGGTTGCTTTTGTATCTCATTCATATACAATTACCCAACATATTCTTGAAAACAAAAGACTACCAATATACTACCATATATGTATTGCCACAAGATCCCTTGGACCGGCTTTGGGCTTTTGTATTCTAAAAGGCTATTAATTGAGGCATTATCAGAAGATAGTTTGTGATTATTTTGTTTAAATTTCTGTCTCATAAATCTCTTGATTTCTGTTGTCCTCACAAGGAAAAACACTTTTCTCCCACCACTGCCACAATTTCCATTGCAACACAAGTGGACATTCCATTTTCTGGTGTCCCTTCTGATTCTTCTGACAGCTTCAATCAGATTGTCCACTTGGCAACAACGCAAGAGCTATGCTTTGCTACAAAAAGCAGTGCTTTTGCGTAGCAAAGCAAAACCCCGCTACTCTAGATCCAGAGCAGCAATAGCAATGGCGGAAAACCGCTACTGATCAGAGCCGTAGCAAAGTGCCAGCACCGCTACTTGAAATTAGAACTGCGCATAGCAAAGCAAGGATTTTTTTTGCTTTCACTAAAGCTTAGTGTAGCAGCTGAATTGGCGCTTTTTGGCGCTATATTAAGCGCTGCGGAGCGCCAAAAGCGTAGCAAATTGGGCCGCCATTGTGCCAAAAGCGTAGCGGGAGAGTCCGCTTTTCTGGGTAAAATGCTGCAAATGCTAATAAATCATCAATCCTCCATCACTTTATGATGTTGAGGATTCAAATTCCAATGACGCTACAGTAGCGCCACAAAATCACTAAAGTAGTGGTTTTCCACTACTGTAGTGGGAAGCGTAGTGCAACACCACTACTTGCCGCTGAAAATAGCTCGCTATTTTTTGCATTTTTTCCCCTTGAGAAAAATAGCAAAAAGTGTAGCGCCCAGCCCGCCACTAAAAGCGCAGCAAAGTGGTGTCCAAATTGCTACACGCAGTGTAGCTCTTGCGGTGTTGCACTTGGCTGGTTCATCATTTGATTGATTTTTTTCTTTCTTTTATGTATGTATCTGGAATTGTGCCCAGTTGACATGCTCAACTTCTTTTCATTTTTTTTACAGGTAGATTGTGGGGTGTCATCTCTCCAAACAAGCTGAACACTTGGTCAAAACTGAAGCCTCTTGACTCCCTCTGTATACCCACCAGCTGTTAGTGGTGGAACTCAACTTTTGACCAGCGCTGAATCCTTGGGGTTGGCCCCTCTCCTCAGTTGTTCCTCCCAGTGGGCTTGCCTTATACAGGTCTAAACACTCAGTCTTTGAGTCCTCCCCATTGCCTTCAGCTATTATCACATTTCCTGGCCCCTCTGTGCTCCAACGCCACTATCCAGGTTTTATCCCATCCCTTGTGTCTTGTCCTAGAAGGATATCTGTTCCAGTCTCTGCTCCCAAGGCAGGTTTCTTAGCCCTTTAGTGTGTTATTGCAGGGTTTCAATGGCACTTGGCACCTGTTGGGGGGTACCTGCTGCACTTTCAAAAAATTCTCTGCAAGCCTTCAACCAAGATTGATGCATGTGGAAGTTTTATTAGTGATCCAGGGTCAGTGCTCAATGATCCCCCTGCATTCCTGGTGGCTGGTGGCGTGAAGTTCATGTTTTGAAAGTGCAGCAGGTATCCCCCGACAGGTGCCAAGTGCCATCTTTACCGGCGGCAAGCATTTGTGTGTTCTGTTGCTTTTCCTTTACTGTAGATTATGGAAGCCCCTGATGCTATTGAGATTATCTTGGATCCCTTTACTGTTATTAACACCAAAGATGCTTTGCCTGCTGCACCTTCCAGTCCTGAGCTAGCCAAGGATCTGGATGATGTAGAGACACAACTTCATCAAGTCTCTATTGTAAGCAAGTAGTGCTCAGGTAGAATCTGGGCTCATAGCCCTTAGAGACTGTAAAATGAAGATGTGTCTGGTGAGATTCAAACTCATGACCTCAGCTATGCTGAGACACGTACTAGTCTGTTGCATTTAACAACTATGCTACAGGTGCTTGTGGCTTCCGTCTGGGTGGTGGGTTGGTAGTGCTCATGGGTCAGTCAAACAGCCCTCCATACTTTGGTGATACATCATAGTAGCAGACTAACAGATGCCAACTCAACAGATAAAGCCATAGCCCAACCTATGCCCACTCCTGTAGGATGTTCAATTCACAAGCTTGAACAAGAGATATTTTGACAAAGTATCTCTCCCCAGATTTCCAAGGCCAGGGCTGGGGCCAAGCCAGAGCTCATCCCAATGATCATGGTTGCAGTTGTAGCTGTGCACCCAAGTTGGCTCATTAAGGATTTCCTTACTTTCTTGCTGATGTATTGATTCTAGTTAGTGAGCTAACATGATTTGGGTAGTTCTTCTTTTCCAACCAAGCCGTGTTCAAAACGGCTTTGACTCCACCTCAGGCTCCAAGAGCCTCCAATAGTAACACCCCCCAATAGCAATGATGCAAATATTAAATTACATTTAGTGTAATTAGCGCTACATTAGTGGTTGTTGGGGCTGCTATGCTACACTAATTTGTAGCATAAAATGGATTACAGTTACAGATAACTGATATTCAAGAAAAAAAGTGTAATTTTAGCTTCAAATTGCAGCTAATTTAGCTGTAATTGGTAGCTAATCAGCTGTATTTTAGCTGTAATTTAGTGTTGGTGTGCTTTAGAGGCTGTGTATTACAGCTAAAGCTAAGAGTTGGGATCAACTATTACACTACAGAATTTGAAAGCTTTGTTTATGAAACTTAGGGCAGAAAACCCGTCAAAATAAGGGTTTTGGGCCCTAGTACTATAACTGTACTGATATAAACACTGGTAATTTAAATTACCAAACTTGTTACGTGGCAAATAAGGCCACTACAAGGGTTTTAACACTCTGTAACAGAGGAGGAATTAATTATGTAATTATTAATTACAGGGAATTAATTTGGCGTAAAAGTAGGTGGTAAGCGCTTAAACTGATTGGCTGCTTGACAGAGGCGGTGGTCTTACGGCAACTACTTATAAGGATAAAGCTTTAAATATGCTAAATAAGGGATTTTTGATGATTTAAAGGGTTTAATCCAGTGGATTTTACGTGCTGGGGATGGTTTATAAGGAAAAGTGGCTACAATAGTAGCAGAGGAGAATATTCACGGCAAACTTACAGTTTATGGGCGGTGAATGGTCTGGGGGATCTTTTCCTGAGGGCCAAATAGGCCTCTATTTATAGAGGGGAATTCAGTGGGCGTAAACACTGAGTCCTTTTCTTCCTATGGGAGTATCCAGGGGTGTAGCTGTGAAAAGGGCTTGGCTTTGGGCAATTTAATTGTATTGTAATAGACTAATTTCCCTGACTCTGTCACATGACATGTTTATAACCAATTGTCATGTGAAAGAGCTTCAGTAGAAGTCTACATAATACTTTCACGGGGTATTTTTACATGAGGAATATTACTCATTAATGTACAACAGTTTAATTTTATGTACATTGTTTGTTTTACTAAATTTTTGTATGTAATACTATTTTTGGACGCTTCCTGGTGCCAATTCTTATTAATACAATTAGTACATGAAGGAATAGGAATAAGGGGGTACTTTAAGTGGGTGACCCCCCTTAATTTATGATGGGGAATCTGATTCTGCAATAATAATTTAATAATAATTATTATTTACTAAGTTATTGCAGTCTTTTGGATACTTGATGTATCTCTAAGGCTGACAGAATTGTTGCTGCTAATTTAATTAGTGTAGTATTTGCATTGCTGCCAATAGACCTCTGGGTGATCGGGGTCAATCCTGGAGGCTCTTGGAGATAGAGGCAGAGTGAAAGACATATTGACCACGGCTCGGTTGGGTGATAAGAACTACCCAAGCAATGTTAGCTCAAAGGCTTGATAGACTTGATACATCAAACAAGGTAAGGAAGAATGTACTGTGCCAACTCAGGCACGATTGAATTGCCACCAGGTGTAAACATTGGCACAAGCTTGGACTTGGACACAACCTCTGCCGGAAGAAGGTAGTTGAGGAGCAAAATAAACAGCGGGCCGGCGTCCTCGGCCCGCGTGCGTGCCGCCAGGCCCCTCTCTCTCTCGCAGACACGGCTCGGACGCAAGGCGACGAAAGACGGACACCATAACCGCGGTCGATTTCCATAAAAAGCAGAAGAAAGAGCTAAAGAGAAAGAGAGAGACGAGGGACAAACAGAGCAGACTGGTACGAGACGAAGCGCGGGAAAAAAGAGCGCCATCTTTATGAGGGGGGGATGGGGGGGGCACAGCATATATGTACATGAGGAAGTAGTACAACAGGCGGACGGAGGCGAACGGGAGAGGAAAAGCGGCGGGGGCGGCCGCCGTGGCGGGGCCACCAGTCGCGCGGGGCCGGCGACAGAGCGCCGGACGGGGCCGCGTCCGGCGAAGACGAGGGACGTTTTTTGGGGAGATGTGCATGGCAAAACAGGGAGAAGGAGGAAGGATCTCGCGAGACTGGACGACTAAAGCTGGGACGAGTAAGTGTATATATGTCTAAAACTAAACTGATGTGTGGGACGGTTACGAGAATATAAGCTTGGTAGATCAGATGGCGGGCGACGATACAGAGAATAAGCAGGGGTAGAGAGCGGTGTGTGGAGCGCGGATCCGGGCGCGCTCAGGACTCGTCCTCGCGCTCTGCAGAAAAAACATCGCGACGGGAGCGGAACGAAGCGGGAACGAATGGCGGCAAGGGAGGGGATACAAAAGCGGGGCGAGCCAGGAACACAGCCCACGGATCTCTAAAAAAAAAAAAAGCGTATATATATGGGGAGGACTTTGAGCGAAAGGAGGGCGAGTTCCGGGCGGGGGAAGGAGGGAAGACGAGGACGGAGTGGCAGAGGGAGAGGGAGAGAGAAGGTCAAGAAGACTCGGGGCCGGGGGAGCGCGAGGCAGCGGGGGCAGGAGACGGAGCGGGGACAAGGAAGTGATCGGCGGGTTTGGCGGGGGAGAGGGGGCCGACAGCAGCGCCGGGGGTGCGAGCGACGGGGCCTGCAGTCTTCGCGGGGCTAGGCGAGGGCGTGGCGGAGGAAGAGGACCACAGGGTGCCCGCGCCGTCGGCTCCCGGCGCCGTAGGGGTCCGGCCCTTGCTGCTGGCCATGCCGACGGCCGACCCGCTGCGGACCGGCGTGCTGCCCCCTGCGGTCATCCCGTTGCTACTGGGCCCCGCGCTGGTCATCGGGGGCAGGCCGACCTCCTCGGCCAGCTTCTTGTACGCTGTCCCAGAACCCCACGCGTCAGAGCCAGAACAACAACAAAAGGGGGGGGGGGAGGGTTGGGAGGAGGGAAGCGTACCAGGGATGTGCTGGACGCGCAAGGCGACGAGCATGTCTTTGACCTTCTCGGCCATCGCGGGCCTCCGGGAGCCCTCGAGGGCGGCCGCGGGTCCGGCGAGCGTTTTGGAGATGAGGGGCACGCCGTGGGCTTGGTCTGCGAGGATCTCCTCGAGCACCTGTTTCCCGGGGCCGGCGAAGATGGCGTCGAGCAGGATGGTGGAGGCGGCGGGGTCGAAGGTCTGGTTGATGATCCTGAGCACGGTGACGGAGGCGAGTTTGTGGGTGCACAGATGGGCGAGATGCGGGGCGAGGCGCGGGGCTAGCAGCCGGTATCTCCCCGGGAGGCCCGACGAGTCGAGCAGCCAGGTCAGCAGCAAGGTCCCGTTCGGGTTCGTGGCCAGCGGGATCGAGTTCAGGATGACCGCGATCGCGACTCGCTTGATCTGGAGCGGCGAGGCGTGCTTGGACTCGAGACAGGTGCGGACGGAGCGGGCGCCGAAGCGGCCCTGGGCGACCTCCCAACACCGGTCGACGATCGCATCAAACACAAAGTCGTTGTAGGGCGCGCCGAAGCGCAGACAGCATTGCATCACGTAGTTGCCCAGAGAGTCGAGCAGGAGCGGGGGGCCGAAGGGACGCAGGTTCTGGGAGATCAACCGCATCTCCTCGGCGCTGCTCGCACAGTCGATCATCTTCTGCGCCGCCCAGGTCCCGTTCTTGTGGCAGCCGATGATCGCCAGATGGGGCGCGCAGCGTTCGAGCATGAGCATCTTGATCGGGTGCGAGCACTTCTCGAAGAGCTTCTGGACGATCGTGTTGCCGATGTAGTCCGAGGAGAGGTAGATGATCTCCTCGAGCAGCTCGCTCGCGATCTGGTCCATCTCTTCCTGGCTGAGCGAGTTGGAGTCGAACCTTTTGCGGATCTCTCTCAATCGGGCCGGGTCGGAGACCGCACTGACCAGTCTTCGGTGCGGGTCCAGCTGGTTGATCGGCGGCGGGACGGTGGTGTAGTAGGTCACTGGCGGACGGAACTCGGCCGCCGCCAGCTGCTGGTGGTGGTCCTCCTCATCGTACTGCTGCTGCTGCTGCTGCTGCTGCTTCTCATCTTCCGCCAGCGGCTCCCGAGAGAGCTCTTTGAGCAGGAGTTGCATCTCCGTCATCGGAGGCAGAGGGGCTGTGCATATTGTCGAGCCGGCTTCGCGGTCGAGCGAGGTGCCGCCGGACTCGTTCGCGACCATCGCGCTGGGGGCCAGGGGGAAGCCGGCAGCCGTGTTCGGGATGCTCCCGCCGAGGGGAAACCCGTTGAGCGCATGGATCCCATTGGGGATAAAGCTCATGGCCAGGTTGGAGCGGTAGTCCTGGATGCTGCCACTCAAGATCTGCTGGTCGAGCGGGACGGCCGAGGCGCCTTTGATCCGGGCAAGGGTCTCGTAGGCGAGCTGTTGCTGGGCGAGCTGCTGGTCTTGCGACAGCCCGTCGAGTTGGGCCGAGGGCGAGAAGGTGCCAGGGGCTTTGACCGGAACCTTGGCGTAACCAATCTTGACTGCGCCCACTTCACTGCCGAGGATCTCTCGTCCACTGAGAGCTTTGCGGGCGCGGACGGCGTCATCAAGATGTTCAAAGTTGATGACTGGAAAAAAAAAAAAAAAAAAAACAAGTCAGCACGAGCGAGATAGAAACACAGCAGCCAGCAGGTTGAGAGCACTCACATCCGCAATTCTTATGCGACAGAACACGGACTGATTCGATGGCGCCGTAGGGAGAGAAGATGTCCATGAGCAGATTAGGAGTAGTTTGGGAGGGGATGCTGCCGACCCAGAGGGCGCGGGTGGGGCTAGACTGGAGCACGGGGTCGCCGTTGGGGCCGAGCATGACGCCGCCGACGTTGGTGAAGCCTGCGGGGTTGGGACAGATGTTGTTGATCTGGGTGGAGGAGACGATGCCGTTGGGCCCGGGGATGTTGGTGAGGGAGAGCATCATCATCGCTTGCGAGAGGCCGTTGACCGAACCTCCTCCTGCTCCTGCTCCTCCGCTGCTGCTGCCGCCGCCTCGGGCACTCCCGATCGGCGTCGTGAGAAGCGTCGCGGGCGTTTGCGGGGCTGATTCGGGCTTGCCAAAGCCGATCCGGATGCACGTCGGCCCGTTCTTGAGGTTGATCTGGCCCTCTAATCGGTTCACAATGTCGTCCTTGGCATGCGCTGCATCATGCATTGACAAGAAGTTGATGAACCCGCATTCCTGGTGACCCCCATAAAAGTTAGTATGACTCCGGTTGAAGGGGAAGAAAGCGACTGACTTTGTCCGGCAGCAGACGCAGGCTCTCGATGGGCCCGTAGACCGCAAAGACGTTCATGAGTTCCTGGGCGGTGGTGGAGGGGTCGAAGTTTCCGATCCACAGGCTGCGCGAGGGTTGCTGGATGATGCCGGCGATGTTGAAGTCGGGGGTGATGGGGCGCGAGCCGGCCATCCAGTTCTGGGAGAAGAAAGAGAGCCGTCAGAATGTGTGTGTGTGTCTGAGAATGATGAGGAGGAGGAGGACTGACGTAGTTGATGCCGTTGATGTTGTGGCTGGAGAGCGAGTCGTGCTGCGAAGGGCTGTTGAGCGCGCTGAGGAAGCCCGAGTGCTTGGAGAACCCGGCCAGGGTGCCCGCGCGGTTCCTGACCGCGGCGGCGGCGGCGGCGGCCGAGTATCCGAGGGGGGTTGAGGGGGCGCCCATGCCGGCGAGGAGGGAGGCGCCGCCGAGGGTGTTGGCGCGGGGACGGCTGATGGGCGCAAGCAGGCCGTTGGAGGAGGTGGAGTTGAGCAGGGCCGAGTAGGCGGACATCTGTTTATCGTGGACTGGAGGAGGGGAGGGGGGCAGATTAGCGAGAGAGTGAGTGAGTGGGTTAGGAGTAGACGGACCTTCGGCCTGGATGGCCTCGAGCTGCTGCTGGCGAGTGGAGGCATACTGGCTGGCGAGCGAGTTGGCGCTCCCGAGCGGTGCGGCGTAGTCGTCGTCGAGGAGCGAGGGGGAGTTGGCTCCGGAGTAGGGGTTGTCGTCTGTGGGGAAGGGGGAGGGTCTGAGGGCGCTGGACTGGCGGCGGAGGGAGGCGGGGGAGGGAGCGATGCCGGAGATGGTGGAAGCGCGCATGCGGCTGGCGAGTGCTGAGAGGGAGGGGTTGGCTTGCTGTTGGTTGTGGGTTAGGTGGTGGTGGTTTAGGTGGTGGTTTAGGTGGTGGTGGTGGTAGGCTGGGTTGGGGCTGCTGTTGTTGAGGAGATGGTAGAAGCCCGATCCGCCGACGAAGGCCGACTGGGGGTGGTGGGGCACGGTGGGCGAGACGGGCGAGTCGGCATCCAGGCCGAGGTAGTCGAGCGTGCGGACGTGGCCGGCCTCGTCGGGGTCCTCGCTCTCGGCGAGGGCCGAGTCGTCTGAGCGGATCGAGCGCAGCTCTTCGTTCATCCGGGTGCTCCGGGGGACGAAGTTGGTTGCGAAGACGCCGCGGCCGAAGTAGGATGATGCGGAGGATGGGGGGAGGGCGACTGTTCCGGCGCGTGCGCGTGTCTTGTCGAGGGAGAGCTGGAGGTCTGGGTGGGGGTGTGTGTGTGTGTTAGTGTGTGTGTTTTGGTGTGTGTGTGAGTGTGTTTGGGTTGCTTACTCATGGTGTCTGGTCGGGTGTCTTGGTGGAAGATGGCTGGGCTGGCGAGTGGGAGGAGTGGGTTGGATGGTGGGTTGTACTGCCTGAGTGGGGATGGGCTTGGCTCGGCGGGGGTGAAGCTGGATGGGAGTGTTCCAGCGCGGGGCCGTCTGGTTGAGCGGGTGTTGTTGTTGTTTGTGGTGGTGTTTGTGGTGTTGTTGTTGTTGTTGGTGGTGCTGTTGCGGTACAGTCCGATGGCCTCTGCCCTGCTCAGCTCGCCCATGATGGATGCTTGGATGGATGGATGGATGGATGGAGAGTAGAGCAGAGTGAGTGAGAGTGGGTGGAGTGGGGGCAGCAGCAAGCAAGCAGCGCCAGCCAGATTAAAAACAAACAAACAACATCCCCATAACAATCAACCCTCCGAAACCACAACAACACAACAACAACACAACAACACAACACAACACAACACAACCGACTCTCACAAACAGATTGCACAGAAACAGAACACCACCTCGCCCCCCAGCAGCAGCCACACCCCACAACACACAGACACCCCCAGAACACACACTTGGCAAGCACGTCTTCGGGCACACACATGGGCGCACAGGGGATCCAGACCCCCGGTCCCACCGGGCACCCGCCCTCTCTTCTCCGGCAGGCATCCCAGCATGTGCAAAGAGGCCGATGGATAGCAGGATGGGCGAGCAAAGAGAGAGAGAGAGAAACACAGCAGACAAAAGGGAGGGGGATGGTCACCACAGGGCCGGATTGAAGCCCTCGACAAGCGCCGGGTCGCCGCCGTACTCGGCCGCCCATTGCCGGAAGCCGCCCGCGACGACGAGCACCTCCTGGGCCGCGCCGCGTCTGCGGGCCTCGGCGCCGAACGGAAGCGCCGACGTCAGCGCCCCCTGTGTGTGTGCCCCCCAAGATGTGTCAGCATGGGCAAGCCGGGGAACGAGCGAGGAGACGCACCGAGGCCAGCGCGGCGTCCCGCCGATGCGCGTACAGAGAGGCCGCCGTCGGCCCCCGCTGCTCTGCACCCCTCGGCCACCCCCGTCAGTCCCCTTCTCTCCCCTCTCTCTCTCTCTCTCTCTCCACCCCGGACACAGACACTCACGCGACAACATGCAGTGGAAAACCACACAGCGCACGTCCTTCAGCGCCGCCACCAGCGCCCCACACCGCGCCTCGAACGTCTCCGACGGCTCGTGCCGGCACCCCGGGATGTGTCCGCCCTGCACCACACACAAAAAGAAACCGCCGTCATTCCTCATGGCCCTCATCTCCGCCAGCCGGGGACACCCACAATGTAGTCCGAGTCTGCACCGCCGCCCCACACAGAAAACGCGGAAGAATCGGCGTCAGCGACGGCACAGCAGCAGCAGCAGTGTGTCTCAGTCTCTGTACCTCGCACGTCCACCACGGCCCCTGCGACAACCGAGCGGCGAAACAGGAGAGCCAGCCGTGCCAGGCGGCGAGTGTCAGCTGCGGGTAGGGGGGGGGGGGGGGGGATGATGATACCTGTTTCGGGAACTCACAGTCTTCGTTGAGGCGGCCGGCTTGGAGCCGGGCCGCGATCGCCCGGGGCGCCGCGAAGCTGTACAGGCCCATCTTGGACATGATATGCGGCTGGAGGGATGGTCGAGGAGGCTGGCGAGCGGGTGTCGAGGGGGGTATGTAGCGAGAAGGCTCTCTGCAGGAGAAAACAGCGGGCGTGGAACAGTGCCCATGGAAATCCCGGCCGCTGCGCTTTGCACACCGGCTGCGGGCGCCCCCTCCCTGACCAATCCAGACACAAGTCCACAACCACACACCAGTGTTTTCTTCAGTCTGAGGAACACATCGGCCGAACATGGGGCTTCAGCTGGAGAATAAAACGGTGTTGCTTCTGCTGGGTCACCAAAACCAAGAGGCTTCCAACACATATACATATTTAGATGCGCTTTCAGTTGCTTTCTAGTATGCATTTAGGCTACTTCAAATCAGGGAATTCTGGCCAAGCCATTCAGCTGCTTCGAACCACAACCTCGCTTTTTTCGAAAAACTAATGAGCCATATGTACAACATGTCCCTATCCCCTGCCCCAGATCCACCACCCCCACCTATCGGACTCGCTCAGGAGACACCCCTTCGAAAGGCCATCCAATTGTCTGGACACCTAGTATGATATCTCAACGAGGCAGCTTCAAGTAAAAACCCAACTCAGAGTCTGACTTTTGACCAAATCTATCACATCCTAAGCAATGTCAGCACAACACACACAAACCTTGAAAAGAACAAGAAAACGGTAATCAACCCGGTCGATGAATCTAAATCCAAACCTCAAATCCCAGACAAGATACTTGAACAACTAGATTGGATAGAGCGGCAATCTTTGATCCCGGCGCCTCCGCCTCTGCCACCGGCAACCTGGGCTTCAGCCGTTCACAGTAGCAAGAAGAAAACAAACCCATCAAAAGAACAACTATATCAGGTACCAAGTAATGCAGAGATGAATCAATACAAGAAAGCTAGCATTGTAATACACACACCACTGGACTCAATGTCAGCTGCGGAAATCACGTCTAAGATCAACAATGCATTCATCTCAATCAACGCATTGGTCAAATCACAAATTATTGAAGCATCTGGTATCGCTCTACTCCCATCCAAAGATCTGAAGATTCACGTTAATACCAGAGAACAAGCGTGTTGGCTACTTACAAACAAGCACATATGGACAGAACTTGTCTGCTCCAAACTCAAGACTTTTCCAAGCCAATTTCCTGTAATCCTCCATGCAATACCAACAAACTTCAATCCAGAAAACTCCAGCCCATCTACACGAGCTACAGTTGCACAAGGCAATGACCTGTACCTTTCTTTTTCTGGGTCTGGACAGTTGGGGGCCAATTTTTTTGGCAAAAAAATGTGATGGGCGGGCTTTGTTGGGTGGGGATACCCCTCAATCAACAGTTTTTGATTGGATCATGTGTTTTTTAACAGCAATCTGCTATGGCGTAGTGGTTAGGTCTCCCCTCTAGTCAGCTTGAGTGGTTGTGGGTTTGACCAACGGTGGGCCAGCTACGCTAACCGTAGCGTTAGCGTACCGGAATTCCGCCAAATTTTAGTGTAGCGTTAGTGGAATTGCACCTTTCTGCGCTAACGCTACACGCAAAGGGTGCACAGCTAATTTAGCTGTTAGCGTAGTGTTAGCATAGTGTTAGCTTAGCGTTAGCGCAGATGCGCGCAATTGCGCTAACGCTACACACGCAGGGCGCAAAAGAGCGCGCGCTATGGTGCACCAAAGTGCTTTTAGCTGAAAAAAGGCCATTTTTTCCGCTAAAAGCGCTGTAGCGCAGCGTAGCGTAGCGTAGTGACTGTAGCGGCGCGCTAACACTAACAAACAATTGGCGCCCTGTTAGCACCGCTCAAACGTAGCGCAGCGTAGTGGCGCTAACAGCGCGCTAACGCTACTCAAAATGGGTGGGCGCTTTTTTGCCGCTACGCTAACGCTAAGTGGCCCTGTAGCGTAGTGTAGCATAGCGGCCCACCGTTGGTTTGACCCTGCATGTTGGTGTGTTAGTTTGCTGCTGCCTGCAGTCCCTTTTGGCTTGGGGTTATGGGTTTAGAACATCAATCTATGGCTTTATGGGGCTTTATACAGGCTACATGCAAACCCATAAGTCCATAAATATGGGTATACTTGGGTGGGTCTGATCAGTCCGGGTGACATTTCAAAAAAAAAAAAAGAATGGCTGGGCAGAAACCTTAGCCAAGATATTTCTGGACTGCCCTTGGTCTGAAATGCACAAAAATTTGTGTTCAGGTTGTGGTTTGAGCCCATGGGCCTCACAACTTAGGGGCCCGCGTGCAAAATGTAAAGTTTTGCAGGCGCGCCAGCACAGCTTATTGCCTTGCGCAACTGTAGGGAAACAAAACCAAATAGACCCCTCTTTGATACAATCAGCCCAATGGTTGGGCAACCCAGTTAGCAGTGGAAAGAAGAATGGCTTGCTAGTTCTTCAACTGCTCAGCAAAGAGATTGCGCTCAAGGTAGAGAAAACTGGCCTGTTCCTTCAAAATGAACTTTACCAAGGCGCACATTACATTTGATTGGTACTGCAATGCTTTTGATGCTGGAAGCTAGGGCACACAGCTCAATGGTGCAAAAACCCTCCTCTCTGCAACAAGTGCGCCGGAAATCATGATTCTAAAACTTGCATTACACCTCCAACGGAACCGGCCAAATGCTGCCCGTGCATCACTTGGGACAAACTGTCTTCAAAAAATACGGTTAACACTTTGGACAAAAATTACGCTCACCCCCCGTGGTCTCAATCCTTTCCATCAATGAAACAAGACATCCAATGCCGCAAGCAACGACGTTGGAATGCTTAGTCTGGATTTTCTTTTCTTTTTCCTTTTTCCCCTCTACCAGCATGATTTATAACTCTCAACAAACCAAACCAGGCATATTGTACTAGAGATGGCCACTTTGCACCCACCGCGGGTACACCACTGGGTCACTTCCTGTGATTGGTGTTGGTTGGTCCAACTTTACCTGATCGGAGAATGTCGGACCAACCTATTGCATGATCGGGATCGGTTTATCCAGCCAATCCACGATCTGCATGATCGGGGCATCCAATCACCCCGACTTTGCGCGGAGCCTCAAAAATTCAGCCAATTGGCTGAATTTTGGGAAGTATCTACACAAAAAGCTATACTCCAGCATCAATCTGGTTGGTGCAACAGTCAATCTGCTTGCTTACAACCAGGCATAGTGATAAGGTTGTAGGTTTGATCCGCGCTTTTTGTCCTTTTGGCCGGCAGCAGGCTGCACAGCTGCAATGCCACGATTGGGACATGGCTGGGTGACGGTGGGGGACTCCGTTGTGCCAGCATTTGACCCACCATTCCCCTTTGGGGATGTCGTGGTTGCAGGGGACCCACGTTGGTCACCAAGACAGAGTGTTTGGTTAGCCCAACCATCGAAGCACACGTTGGGCCAATGTCCCAGTTGCCCGGTGGTGTATCCGCTATCAGCTCCATGCCAGTGGGTATCCGCCAGCAGATGCGGAGGTCTGAGATCCTGGGAAAATCCAGTGGATATCCGGGTATCTTTCAGCCGCATCCGCCCACCTCTTTGACCAGAACAGAACCCCCACCCCTTCCGGTCGTCGAGGTTGTCTTACCTCTGCAACCAGAGGGGGTTCCTTCTGGTCACACAGGTTATGCCACCTTGGCAACCGGAAGGAATCCCTCCAGTAGCCAAGTTTGTATGACCTATGCGACCAGAAGTGACTCCTTCCGGTCGTCCAGGTTATACTACCTCTGCGCCCGGAGGGGATCCCTTCCGGTCGCATGTATGTCCTCCGCGACCCAAATGAATCCCCTCCGGGCGCAGAGGTAATAAAACCTCAACGACCGGAAGGCTTCACTTCTGGTTGCAGAGGTGATAAAAACTCGGCAACTGGAGGGATTCATTCCGGTCGCTGAGGTTGCATCACCTTTGCCACCTCCCCAATTGCCAAGTTTTAAGGGGCGGGTATCTGCCAATACCCGCGCGGGTATCTGCTCCATGCCAGCGGGTATCCGCCAACAGATGCAGATGTCTAGAAATGCCAAAAAAAGCCTCGGATACCCGAATACGAGAGGGTATCCGGATTCAAAACGGCCATCTCTATTTTGTACCACTTGGATGTTTTTTTATTGGCGATTAGATGCCTTTTTTGTGTACAGAGAGGATCTACACTACAGTGCGCAATGTCAAATCAAATCTGCACTTAAAAAAAAAAAAAGGACCAAGCCATGGGCGAGTGGCGTAGATCTGCTTCGTAGTTCACATCAACTCCAAGCCACTTCTGGTGAAGAGTGCAACCGAAGCATAAAAAGGGCAAGACCCCACGGATCCACGAGTGGCACTCGTCAAGACACTCACCAACTGGCAAAATGCAGGGGTGTAAGATGGTTGGATTATGTATCAGGGAAAAACGTAGACACAGCTTTGATTGAAATTTTGGGTAGTCCCCGACTAGGTATTAATTGCATGCCGAGTTGAATGCAAGGTTCCGACCTAGTGACATTCTCACTTATTAGGTAAGATGCCTACAGCATTTTTACGTGATTCTGGCAAGAGGGGGTACTAAAGAATTTACATGCAGTAGATGGGAGGATGACGTTGAGAACAATACCGGATAGTGAACATGCGCGATGCTAGTCGAAGAGAACACGACTTCGATAAATCCGATAGCGTTCTCACCGACTACCACACGGAATAGCAAGTTAGAAAGGGTATTTCACTTGAGCCATAGGTAAAGGAGCTCACCTTTTCTTATTTTCTAGGTTGTTTAAGGTTGAGCAGGGGTCGATTCGGCAGTCGCAGCCGCCTGTTGAGGGACGACATAACCAGGTTGACCATAGCCTTGAGGCCCGGCCGCGTACTGAGGATAGCCGGAGTACTGCGGATAACCAGCCTGAGGCATACCATACATTTGCGGCTGGGGAAAGCATGATAGGTGGTCAGGAACCGAGGTTGAATAGATCTATGATTGGGGCGCATTAGCTTACCATGCCATACATGCCCGCAACCGGGGCCATCGGCATTCCCGAAGCGGGGGCAGAGTTCGGGTCAGCGGAGGCTCGATCTTTACCCCAGGAGCACTTCAGGGGTCGCCCGTGAACGGGAGTACCGGTCAAATTGACGATAGCCATGGCAGCATTCTCGTGGGTATCCATCTTGACGAAAGCAAAGCCTCTGTCGGCCTACATACATGGACAACCCAGGTCAGCAGGTTGGCTCACGCGAGCATACTTGAAATATTGCCTCATACCTGCATTCTGATTTCCACAATGTAACCGAATCCTTGGTAGAGAGGGATGAGATCGGCTTGGGTACAGTATGGGACCAAGTTGCCGGTGTAAACGGTGGTATTGTACGCAGGAGCCTGTTGCACAACAGCTTCGTAGTTGGTAGCACCTCCAAATCCACCGCGGTTCATTCCACCTCCTCCACCCATACCAGGCGCGATGACGGCACCGGTAGTCGCAGCCATACCTTGGTTCTTCTGGTTGGCCCAGTTGACGCGGATAGCCCGAGATCCGAGCCATTCGCCGTTCATCGTAGCGATAGCTTGCTCAGCGTCTGTCTTGTCACGGAAGGCCAAGAAACCGTAACCTCGGGATTTGCCGCTGTTCATGTCCCACATGACTCGAGCATCGGATAGGGAGCCAAAGGCGGCGAAGGCCTTAGCAAGGACATCGTCATTCACTTCAGGTGAGAGGTCACCAACAAAGACGTGGTAATGAGTCGACAAGTCCTCCTTGACGTTGCTTTGCTGTGGGTTGATAAAAAAAAGTTAGATTGTCATGATGAAAATGCCAGCCTGGGGTAGTTGCGACTTACAGAGTTCTGGTAGGCCCAGTTGACCCGGATTTCAGTGTCAAATATCTTTCGGCCCCCTAATGTTTGTAAAGCCGTCTCAGCTGATCGCATTTCATAATATTCAACAAAACCATAATTGAGTCCGCCGTGTTGAAAGTTACGATCGGGGATGATTTTCACTCCCTTTTGATCAGGTTGTTTTTCGTATGCAAGGGATGGGAGAGGAAGAAGAGAGAAAATGAGAGTGATGAGAAATAGACGGAAAGTGGAACCAAGCACAAGGTAAGGAGAGAGGAAGGGGCAGCGCGCGTTTATGACGAGACATGGAAAAATTCAATGAGAATTCAGAGAGAAAATGCCAATGGAACAAGATCAAAAATAGCTCACCTGAACTGGGCCGGCAACGGAGAAGATTTCCTGCAACATGTACTCAGTCACACGTGGGCTAAGGTTGCCAACGTAGAGATGGGCACGCTTTCCTTCGGGATTGCCGGTATATGGGTTAGGGGGCTGGGCCGCAGGAGCTCCCGAGCCAGCGACAGCGGGGACCGCGGCATTGTTGTTACCGTAGGCGCTTTGGGTGGTGGAGGCAGTGGTAGCAGTGCCGACAGGGAAGGCGGATGGCTGGTTCTGAGCCTGCTGTTGGGCTTGGGCCTGTTGTTGCTGCTGTTGGGCGTACGCAGCGTACTGCTGAGCGTACGCCTCGTAACCTTGGGCGCCACCTTGAGGACCGTAACCTGGTGGGACAAGACAGCCAGTCTCTTGAGTTTGCGAGACTTGACAGCAGGAAATGATGGCCACTCACCACTAGCAGGGTTTGCGGCAGAGCCGCTGGGTGGTTGGGGGTGATCGGCGGACATCTTCAGAATCAACTAACCAAACGAGTACGCCAAGGCCGCCCGATCGACTGAAGAGGAGCAGAAGGTCAGTTATTTGAGGCAAGGAAAACTCGTAAAGAGAGAACCAACCGATGAGAACGACGGGAGGGGAGATTTGATGGGTAACGCCGGGGAGGCGATCGATAGCCGAAGAACGAGAAGGTATGCGCGCAGGTATCCCGAGGAGTGGAGAGCAATAGATAGTTAGAGGCAGGGAGAGTTCGAAGTAGAACGAGCAAGAAACACGAGGTGATGAGTCGATCATCCGGTCAACAGCGATAAAGTGGATCGAAAGAGGGGAGGAAGTGGAAGACTCACCTGAAGACAGAAACAGTCGGATCAACTGTGAAGACAGAAGAGGTAAAGGGTCCTTCTTGATGGTCAAGAGGGGATGGGCTGTAGGATCCTGTATGTAGTCCGAGGGAAGTCACAGGGAGGGACAGGACAAGCAATAGTCGAGAAAATGACAAGGTGAGAGAGAAGATGGACTGAGGAAAACGAGACCAAAAACCCAAATCACAATCAATCAATCAAAGAAAACCTGTTTTGAAGTTGGGATAGAGAGAGAAGGAAGAGAGAGATAGAGAGAGATGAAGGAGATGAGAAACAGAGGAAGGCAGAGAGAGGAGAACACAAGAGACGGCGATCGAGGCGAACGAAACTCTTGAGCGGTCGAGTACGAGAGCGAGGGCAGGGGGGGACTCAGAGGTGGGTGGGGTTTTATGTCGGGTGGGGGGATGTGGAGGGAGCCGAGTCGGGGTGGATCCGTTACTCGAGTTTAAGCCCGGTTTTAGACATGGACTAAAGCACCCACTTATGGACATACACGAAGGGAAGCTCATGTAGTTAGGGCAAATATTTACATACAAAATACAGCTAACCCAGGAGAGCTTGCAACTTGGCGCGCAAACTCCGAGACTTTGTGCCGCAGCGGCCAGACTTGTCCGCAGCTCCAGACATCCGTGCGCGCGGACCGTGCCCGGGGGAACCCGGGGGAGGAGCCTGCAGGAGAGCTGCCTGCCGCCAACCCAAACCCTGCCTGCCGCCACCACCAACCCACCACCCACCACCGCCGAATCCATCAACCCCGCCACCGCCACCCCCAGTAAAATCAACCCCAACGGTCCTTTGGAACCATTGTGCCATTGGGGAACAATCCAACACGCGTGAGTTATTTTGGTTTATCATCATCATGTGTGGGCCTTTTCTCACCACAAACTAATTTCTATGCCGCAATTGATCATTTCCGTAAAAGTAGCAGGTTCGGGATGGACAATAACTCCCGTTATCGTTCAGTTTCACCGTCCAAATACCGCGAATGGTTCCACCACCCACTGACGCCGCCTGCCGACAGACACGTGCCCTCGCTTTTTGATGGCACTGCTCACTTGGTCGCGGATCGCAACCGCCGCCGGGACGCCTTCATACGAAGCCAGCAAAGACCGTCTCACGTCGACCCATCACTCTCGGGCTTACCTACAGCTTCACCAGCCACCAGCCAATCGAGCGCAGCCACCAGCCGATCGAGCGACTTGATACTATCTCAATCATTGGCTACCAACTCTCAACAACACAGCCAGGCACTTCCCAATTGTGCAGGATCCACTTCGGGCCGCCCTGAGGTTCCCATAAGTATCGAGTTCATCCTATTTACACCCCTTCCCAAACCTCCTGCTGCAAACCCCCGCAAGCGACGAAGCCTAGCTGGTTCCATTGGCCCCCAATACAATAAAGTCGAATCGGAACCTGGCAAGCTGATGATCAACTGGGACACTCACAACTACGATCTCGAGAGTTTCAAAGCTGCGGCAATCAATGAGATTGAACACAGCGAAGACGAGGGGCTTGGATTCTTTGCCCGAGCCCAAGCTCTAAAAGGTAACATTGTTTGGAATGCGATTATCCCAAATGGACGCGTGTTTTCAGCAGCCCAAAAAAAAAGAATCGATTCCGATGTGCCCAGTTCCTCCTGGTTGCCGAGGGCACTCCGGAAAGCCGCCAGATTATATGTCGCTTGGTCCAGAAAGATCCGATAGTTGTAGCTCAGGTAAGTGGCTTTTTCCTGTCCACCTCAACCCAGTCGGAATGTCTCATTGACCTCATTTTGTGTGATATTTTAGAAAGAATCTGCCTACAAACACCTCAGGACCATGCATGCCGGTCCCAGCTCTGAAGAAACTCCATCCAATGGGCCCTCCGCAGGTGCACAGGAAGCGGCTTCCCTCACGGACTTGGTGCAGCAACTTGGCTGTATCCACGAACCCGCTGAACACCTGACTAGAAGTCACAAGGTCGGCGTGTTCATCAATCCCGAGAACCCCAACGAGTTTTTCAAGATGACTCCCAAGCGAATTGCTATGTGGGCCAAAGCGATTGTGAGTGTGTTCTATTCCCTTTATTCCCTTGGGATGTATGGCTGAGGATCTGATCTGACTGCTCATGAGATTCATAGAAGACCAACCCCGGCCAAGTCACCCTCCGTGTTCCCCCAAAATCGGACAGCTTTCAATTTCAGACCAAGGAGGATGTACCGCCGCCTCAAGCTCCAGTTCACCCCACACTTCCAGCTCCCGTTTTGGCCGCGTTTCAGTATCCAACAACGTCGGCCGGATTCCAATATCCAACACAGTTTGGATTTTCAATGCCTCCGGGAGTGTTCTTGAACCCAATGCAACTGGCCGCCTCGCAACTGGCCGCCTCGAACTCAATGACCGGCCCGACCGGCCCCAGCACCCCAGAACATCCCACCCGGGCTTTGTCACCAATAACCCCTCCAAGCGGCGAGGACCACAGCCTTGAGGATTTCCTCGAATTTGCACACGTCAATCCAGATTCCCCCGGAGTCATTGAGGGGATCGGAACCCTTGGGATCACTCACTGGACTATGTTCAAGTCCTTCAGTTCTGACGAGCTTGCCAGCAGAGGTATCCCCAAAGGCCCCGCCCGATCCATTGTCTCATCTGCAAAGAAATATGCGCATCACTTAATGAAGGTTTCTAGAAACCAGGGTTCTAGAAACCAATAAGTATCTTACTCCCCCGATCCATTCTTATGTACTCCTTTTCCTTATTGTTTCAAAGTCATCAATACATTGTAGCTCCAGCATTCTAGCCTCCTTCCGACCATCTCTTTATGTAAATTCTAACCTCCTTCCGACCATCTCTTTTTGTAAATAAAACTGGTTAACGTTGTTATAATCGATAGTCCATTTGAAGGAGCAATCAATGGTCCATTTGATTGGTCCAAGATGAGTTTGCGCATCATGTACATGGGTCTCTTGGAATGGGAGGCTCTTGGAACGGGAGGATCTCAGCAGACCCGTTTTCCCAATGAAGTCTCAATCTTGTGGTGGATCTCAGCAGACCCGTTTTCCCAATGAAGTCTCAATCTTGTGGTTAATTACATCCAGAGTCAGATAAATATGCAGAAAAACCAAATGTTAAGTCAAAGAATCGAGCACATTGATTACAAAGTAATGTTACAAAGAATTGAGCAAGTTGTTTATCAATACAAAAAAACGGGCAGCCGGTAGTCAAAAAAACGGGCAGCCAGTAGTCCGGGGATCCATTAATCGGTGTAACCAGACCCTCGGAACAGGCCTCGCATGAGTTCGTCGGTGAAAACAAGCCTTGCAAAGGCCTCGATTGCCTCCCCATCGGTTTCGCCCCCATCAAGTTCGCCATATTGTCTGAGTGATGATTTTAACACACTAAAACCCTTTTCAATTGGGTTCAGGTCGGGGGAGTAGGCCGGAAGATAGATCAGCAGACAGCCGTGATCCTCGACTATGCGTTTGATGTTCCCGTTGTGATGGATTTGTGCATTATCCATCACAACGATGCTTTGGGGTCCTGGGTATGGATTCATATTTGGAAGCTTCAAAAAAAAAAGTGGTCAGTTAGGATGCCGCGCGCAGAATCCATCAGGCTACTCACCAACACATGCTCTAAGTATGTCTCGAAATCGATTCGCTTGACAGTTTCAGACTGTATCATCACTGCAACCAGCCCGCTCAGGGCCACCGCTGGGATTAAATTGAAGCGGTGGGTAGCCTGCGCTACCGGGAGCCGTGACGTCCTCTCACCCACTTGAGCCCAACCCCGAGTGCGGATCACTGCATCCAAACATACCCCGCTTTCATCTTTCAGAGAGGGAGGGTGTTAGCTACTATATACAAATAAAAATTCAGAGAGAGAAGAAATAAAACTGACCAGTGAAGACGAGGCATTCAGGCTCAAAGTTGGCCATCAAAAGGAGGTACTTGGCTCGTTGAGTCCGGTCTTGATTCGGATTTACCTTACGCATAGTTTTTTGACTCATTTGGAGGCGTCCATGAAGCTCGTTCGAGATGGTTTGGACTGAGATTTGGAGGTTGCATTCGGTGGATAGTGCCTGCTGAATTTCTTGTAGGTAGATTGTTGGGTTGTTGGTGACTAGCTCCAAGAGAAACAATTGTTCTTCTTCACTGAGAGCCAAAGGGCGCCCCCTTTTTTTGTACGTTTCGGGATTGACAACAACCGAACGAGTCTTTTCGTATAGAACACACCACCGTCGGAGGGAATCAGAACTAACCTCAGATCCATTTGCCGCGTTGATTTCGGCGAGTGGTTTTCCATCCAGGGCTGCCCAAACAACGATGAATTTGAAGGAGGCTGAATACTTGACAAACATGGTGTCTAGAGGAGGGATCAGCTTTGTGACATTCAAGGGAAATCAAATAGGAACATACCTGTGAGAGAATCCAAGCTGCAATGTCAGTGGCGACTGCTGGGTTTGATGATGGTGGTGGTGGCTGGATTCGACAGCGGCGGTGGATGGAATGGACAACGGGGATGGATGAAATTGGTGGCGGTGGCAGGCTGGCGTCGCTCGGCAGTCAATTCGGCGGTGGTGGGTGGTGGGTTGGTGGTGGCGGCAGGCAGGGTTTGGGTTGGCGGCAGGCAGCTCTCCTGCAGGCTCCTCCCCCGGGTTCCCCCGGGCACGGTCCGCGCGCACGGATGTCTGGAGCTGCGGACAAGTCTGGCCGCTGCGGCACAAAGTCTCGGAGTTTGCGCGCCAAGTTGCAAGCTCTCCTGGGTTAGCTGTACATAAAACTCACCGAGACGTGGGGACTGGCAAGTTGAACACTCGACCGAACTCTGGCAGAGGAAAAAGTCTGTTGAGGGGCGAGTTCAACGTTGGATGGCACGTTGGTTCGCGGACGAGTGGTTGATGATATTATTTTTTCTTACACCACTCAGCTGTGAGTGGGGCTTAGGCTTGGAAGGTGGAGACAGGAGACACAAACACTCAATTCATCGTGCGCAACGCAACAACTCCGACTCGCCACCTCAACCATCCCCCCCCCCCCACTCACCCCTCGCCACCCAGCCGGATCAGTGTCGGTGGCAGCCGGGGATCCGGTCTGAGCAGTTTTTTCTCTCCCTTTCCACCTGATACATAATTGGCGAACTCGCAGGGCAAAGCAAGGGCGACTACCATGAACAACCTTGGATCCATGGCAGCTGAGTGATGATGAATCTCATTGGGGGTCGAGAATTGGGATGGAATTTCAAGCGGTCAGAATCCTTCCGCCCCTGCCCGTTCCCCGTTGCCGCTCCCGCATTCATTCCCAAAGTTCATCTGTTGAAAAAAGCGATCAGGTGGGTCCGGGTTCGTTTCGATAACCCTAACCATAAGCTGCGCAAGCATGCTGCGCTTTCCGACCGCTCTTGACCCCCTGGTTTCGGAAGTCGAATTACCCCGATAGAAACGCAGTGTCAATCAGATTACTTGATTGTGCTCCAACTTTGCTTTCCTAAAATTAACATGGGTATGCACTTGCCCGTACTTTTTCCTGCAGCCCTGAAGGTCATTTCCAGCTAAATTCAGTGCTGGAGTCTTAAAGGCGAGGTCACAGTGGCTGAACTCCATGGTGAATTTGGGAATTTCCTTCTTGAAAGACATCAGGTGTGAGGTATACATATAAGGTGTGTGGGGAGTGGCAGTTTGGGCAAAACCAGCTAGAGGACTGCCTGGTTCCTTTCCTCTGGGCTCCAATGGCTCCCTTAAGTCACCAGTAGGGATCTGTAGGCTGTACTCGACTCCTATGCTCCGGGTTTGGAGTTTGTACAACTAGGTTTCTCAAATTTGGGTGTCATGAAATCCTAGCATCAATATATATTCTTTGGCTAGATTTCAAAAAGTTGATATGGAATTTTATGTAATAAGATCTACTATCATCCTTCTAACCCCTGTAAATTGGTCCACATCAGTTTTTCAACAGTGAACGGTTTGAGAAGAAGATTTCAATGAGCAAGATGACTTAGAAGATGTTACAGCAGAAGATGTTTTGGAAGTTGTTGGAGCAGAAGGTTTTCATAGAGTGAAACATGAGGCTGGACTGGCTTTTTGTTTGGTGGCAGGGTTGACAGTAATTTCTGGAGAAGTTGAAGTTCTGCTAGGAGTCAGTTTTGGATCAGTTGAGGTTGAAGCTAGATCAAGATCCTCCAAGTGATATTGTAACCAAAAATAACACAAAAATACAATTGAAGGACTGGAGGACATCCCATGAAGATCTGGGGAC